>NW_003315036.1:2203576-2280104 GCF_000150825.1 Verticillium alfalfae VaMs.102
GGATTTGGGGAAGAATACCGGCTTTACGTGCATAGCCTGACAGAAAGACTAATCCCACGTGGATGCCAGGATGGCTCTCCAGTGGAAGAGCCTGTCAAGAAGAACAATAATGAGGCTGTGGACGGGAAAAGCCGACTATGGTGATGGTTTTCCCGCCAGTTTCCCGCTGACGATGACGCCCGATCGAGCTTGATCAACGCAGGGCGACGGCGGTGCATGCCAGATTCGACCATTGCCAGGAAAAAGAAGAAGAGACATATGATGACTACCGTTGAAGCAAAAGGGAAAATTATATAAAGACGTCGATCTCGCGAGCGAGGGGAAGCTTGTCTATACAGCGACAACCTCTCACCCGCACTCTCTCTCTTCTCTCTTCGGTTCACCCACCCACCATGAAGGCCGTCCAGACCCTGCTGCTCGCCCTCGCGGGTACTGCTCTCGCTGCCCCTGTCGAGGCTCCCTCTTCGCAGCTCGACCCCGACTTCCCCCTCGCCGAGCTCGAGGCCTACTACGCCTCGAAGTTTGAGGAGACCTCGCCCGCCACCCCTCTCGCGGCACGCCAGTACTCCGCCAGCGTCTCGAACCAGCTGACGGACGGAACCCCCTGCCGCGCCGTGACGCTCATCTACGCCCGCGGCACCACCCAGCAGGGCAACATTGGTGACCCCGCCGCCGTCGGGCCCCTGACCTTCAACAACCTTGCGCGCCTCATCGGAACGGCCAACCTCGCCGTCCAGGGCGTGACGTACCCCGCCAACGTCGCCGGCTTCCTCGCCGGCGGTGACGCCGCTGGGAGCCGCACCATGGCCCAGCTCACTGCTCGCGTAAGATCGTTCCGTGCACTCCGGCACATGTCGAACAGTGAAGCAGGAGCATCAAGCTGACCGTGACCCGTCCAGGCCGTGACCCAGTGCCCCAACACCAAGATCGTTCTCAGCGGCTACAGCCAGGGCGCGCAGGTCGTCCACAACGCTGCCGGCCAGCTGACTGCCGCCCAGACCAACAGGGTCACCGCCGGTACGCCGTGCCCCTCTTCCTCTTCCCATGATGATGCTGCAACGCACTCCGTTCCCTGCGCAAGGAGTCCAACCAAGCTGACAAGACCAGTCCTCACCTTTGGCGACCCCAAGCGCAACCAGCCGTTCGGCACCATCCCCGCCTCGCGCACGCGGGTCATCTGCCGCACCGGCGACAACATTTGCGAGGGCGGCTTCACCATCACCCCTGCCCACACGCAATACCAGCAGGACGCGCCCGCCGCGGCCTCCTGGATCGCGGCCAGGGTTCGCTAGATTGTGCATGGCAGGTGAGCCTGGATGCACGTCGAGGGGGTGCAAGGTGTTGGGCAGCTACTCGGACCAGTGTAGGATCTGCGATGATGGAGTGATATGTGGATAATGGAGATTGAGTTTCAGGCGAAGAGGGGTCAGTTTCTGTCAATGTGCTTCAAACACTGATGATAATGAAGATTGTATTCTCGCTCTCTCATTTATTTTAACCCTACAAGGGTGCTCTGAGTATCGCAACAAGTCAAGGGCAGCATGCATACTCGTTGTGTGTAGAATTTTGTTGGAATATACATAAGCTAGACCAGTGCCTTATCATCCAATTCCGATTAGTCTAGTGGTTAGGATATCGGCTTGTCACCAAAGAACTCTGGTTCTGACATTCGCCGGGGACCGGGGTTCAATTCCCCGATCGGAAGACTTTTTGCTCTCGAACAAGAGCTGATGATCAAAAGCACGTTGTCAGTGTCATTGATGCTTTTCCTACTTTTGATGCTGCGGGCTACAACATTTCCGTTGTCAGGTAGTGGTACCTATGCCCCAGGGCAGGATGCATCAGGACCGTGTGGCCTCCTCACTCCGAGCATCGAAAGTGTGCTTCCTCAAAAAGCCGAAGCCAGTTGTGTCTTGTCGAGTAATTCATGCCATCATCCGTCAGTACCTACTAGGTCTTGATGTGTGGTTCTGAGACAATCATATCTCGGGTTCGCTCTACTATGATAGCGATCACGCACATGACACTATTTGCGGGCCTTACAGCCAGCAAGGATATCTAGGTAAAAACCCACGAAATGCAATCGATTGAATCTAAGCTTGCTACGACGTATCTCATACAAAAAGATGCACATGACCCCTACTCCCTCTTCCTCTTCCCCCTGTACTTCACCATGTTTAAGTCTACAGCTTGCTCGCAGGCTCCCGCTTTCTCAGCCTCTCATCGAGAATGCCATCCTCGCCAAGCAGCTCGGCGGCAATGCCCCGGCCCGCCGCCCGGCCGGAGAAGATGCAGCCGCCGAGGAAGGTGCCCTCGAGCGAGTTGTAGCCGTGCACGCCGCCGCCGCCGAAGCCAGCGACCTCGCCGGCGGCATACAGGCCGGGAAAGGGCGTGCGTCCGTCCGTCTTCATGACGTTGCTGCGCAGGTTCGTCTCGATGCCGCCGAGCGTCTTGCGCGTCAGCAGGTTCATGCGGACGGCGATCAGGGGCCCGTGCTTGGGGTCGAGGAGGCGGTGTGGCGGCGCGACGCGGCTGCGGCGGTCGGCCCAGTAGGCGCGGCCGTTGTTGATGAGCATGGCCTGAGCGTCCTTGGAGAAGGGGTTCCCCATCTGGCCGTCGCGGGCCTCGACGGTGGCGCGGATGGCGGCGGCGTCGAGAGCGGGCCCGCCTGCGTTCGCGGGCGTAGGGTCGTTCATGCCGTCGACGAGGTCGTCGAGCGTGTCGCGCACGACAAAGTCGGCGCCATGCTGCTGGAAGCGCTGCACGGGGACGGTGCCCTTTTTGCCGAAGACGCGCGTCAGCAGCTGCCAGATGCTCTTGCCCGTGATGTCGGGGTTCTGCTCGCTGCCCGAGAGGGCAAACTCGCGCGCGATGATGGTCTGGTCGAGGATGAACCACGAGTAGTCGTAGCCCGTGGAGCAAATGTGCTTGAGCGTCGCCATGGTGTCGGCGCCGGGGAACAGCGGCGGCGGTAGGCGCTTGCCCGTGGCATCGAGCCAGAGCGACGACGGCGCCGGCAGCACGCGGATGCCGTGGGACGGCCAGATGGGATCCCAGTTGGCGAGACCCTCGGTGTAGTGCCACATGCGGTCGCGGTTGATCACGTGGGCGCCGCTCGACTCGGCGATGCCGATCATGCGGCCGTCGACGTGGGCCGGCACGCCGACGACAAAGTGCTCAGGCACCTTGGGCCCGAGGCGATCGACGGGCCAGGCGGCGCGGACAGCCTCCACGTTGCCGCCGATGCCGCCCGACGTGACGACGACGGCGGCACCGCGGAGCTCAAAGGTGCCCGTCTCGGTGCGCGACGTGGCGACGCCGCGCGGCAGGTCCGTCTCCTCGAGGGTACGGCCGCGCACACCAATAGCGCGGCCCGTGGTCTCGTCAATGATGAGCTCGTCGACAGCATGGCGGAAGCGGAACTGGATGATGCCCTCCTTCTCGGCCTTGAGCACGGGCTCGCGGAAGACGCGGACGACCTCGGGCCCCGTGCCCCAGGTGAGATGGAACCTGGGCACCGAGTTGCCGTGGCCCTCGGCACGGCCGTCGCCTCGCTCGGCCCAGCCGACGTTGAACATGAAGCCCAGCCCGAGCCCCTTGACGTAGCCCTCCATGCCGTCGTCGCCCTTTTCGGCGGCAAAGTCGACAAAGGCCTCGGCCCACTTGCGCGGCCAGTAGTCCTCGTCCTCGCGGTCAAACTGGGCAGAGCCGAGCCAGTCGCGCATGGCGAGGGCCTTGTTGTCGCGGATGCCGAGGCGGCGCTGCTCTGTCGAGTCGACGACGAAGAGGCCGCCGAGAGACCAAAAGGCCTGGCCGCCGAGGTTCTGACGGGACTCTTGGTCGATGATGAGAGTCGGGATGCCGCGTAGCGAGAGTTCATAGGCGGCGACGAGGCCGGCCAAGCCGCCGCCCACGATGAGGACGGGGTTGTCGGGAGTTGCCTTGGCCGCCATGGTTGTGGATGTCTCGTCTCGGTATGGGAGGGGGGGGGATGGAGCTGCGAAGGAGGAGCAGACCTTTGTCGGAGCAGATCTTTGTCGGAGGAGGTGGAGGTCGATGAGATGGGCCCTACTGCGAAATCCGGGGAAGAGGGGACGCAATCGCGGGGATGACAATGGGTCGAGCTGTCGGACGATGGATGGGCTGACGAAAGGCTGGGGTTGAAGACCCTCGATTACTATGCCCACGCAGGAGGAGCCTCGGCCCCGCAGTCTGACAAGCTCGGCGGTTGGCCGGGGTCTGGGATGTATGCATGGTGGTGTATTGCCTACCTTGGTACTCAGGTGGAGAGAGAGGGAGGAGTGTGGAGGTGTGCAGAGCTTGGAGGCATGTGACCGAGGTATCCGGCAGGCTATTGCAGCAAATGGTAGTACGGTGTGCTGTGGGACCAGCAAGGCTGCAACCCTAACCCTCACGGCTGAGGAGCCTACTGCTATGCTCTTAACGGGTATTTCTTTGGCCGAGTGGCACACCCCTAGGACCTAGGTACCTGGTATGCCCCGTTCCCTCCGCTACCTACCTCCTAGGTACCTTAAGACTTTTACACATCGACCTTCACCACGACCTTGCCAAAGTGCGACCCGCTGAACAGATACTGCAACGCCTCCCTGCCCTCCTCGAACCCGAAAACGCGATCGACGACCGGCCGAATGGCGTGCGCCTCGTAGAACCGCACCATCTCCTCGAACCGGTCGCGCGGCCCGTTGAGGATGCCCTTAAGCGTCACGTTGCGCGCCAGCGCCAGCAGGTTGACGTTGGTCCGGTCGCCCGCCTCGTCCTGCTTGCCCGACAGGTAGCCGATGCACGCGATGACGCCGCCGTACGCGACGCAGTCGAACGACTTGCGCAGCGTCTGCGCGCCGCCCGTCTCGAGGATCACGTCGGCGCCCTCCTCGCCCGTCAGCGCCATGACCTGGGCCTGCCAGTCGGGCGTCGTGCGGTAGTTGATGACGTGGTCGGCGCCGAGGGCCTTGGCCTTTTCGAGCTTGGCGTCCGAGGACGACGTGATGATGGCTGGGACTGTTAGCGGGCACGCGGTGCAAAGGGCTTTCAGGGGCGGTCTAGAGCAAAGAAAAGCCGACAACGGAAAAAAGAAACAAGGCCGACAAGCAGGGGAACAAAACATACTCGTCGCCCCCGCGGGCCTTGGCAATCTGCAGCCCGCTGACGCTGACGCCTCCTGTGCCCTGCAGCAGCACCGTCTCGCCGCGGGCCGCCGGGCGCGCCCAGGGGGCGGAACTGGTTGATGGCCATCCAGGCCGTGACGGCGGCGATGGGCAGGCACGCCGCCTCCTCGTCGGACATGTGGCTCGGCGCGCGCACGAGGCCCGTCGCGGGGAAGACGCGGTGCGTCTGCAGCACGCCCTCGAGCGGCAGGCCGAGGCCCGACGCCATGATGGGCGCCTTGATCTGGCCCGTGAGGTGGGCCTGGTTGAAGGTCGAGAGGACGCGGTCGCCGACAGCCCAGAGCGGGGCGTCGTTGTCGTTGTCGACGCCGACGGCCACGACGGTGCCGCACATGTCGGAGCAGGGCACGAGGGGGTCAATGTCACCCGCGTTGACTGTTTTGTGGTGGTTGTAGAGACCCATGATGACTGTGTGTGTGTGTGTGTGTGAGCGACCCTTCTTGTTCTTACGCGTGACGCGAAGACCTACCCTCGGTGTCACGGTAGTTGAGAGACACGGCACTGATCTTGACGAGGACCTCGCCCTTGCTGGGCTTGGGCATGGCGCCGGCGGCCCTAGAAAGGTTCTCGAGGCCATCGAGCTTGGTCTGCCACTTTTGCGCTTGTATGCCGGCCATTTTTTTTTTTTGGTCTGAGGGATGGGATTGATACTAGGCGTCGTGTCGAGGGACAATGAATAGCGGCATGCGTCTTATATATCCATGCAGCGGCGTGCCTCTTGAAAATGGAGGTGATTGCTAATACGGAGGGTCGCGCAGTGGGTTGAGTGGATGGCCATGATCATCATGACGAGGGACCGTCCCCGCTTCGGAGTTGTGGACGGAACTCGGATTCTGCTGGTGGCTACCTACTAAGCCAACGACAGAAAAATGGCCTACCAAAAGTCTCTACTGTAGGCCTAGTACGCGACAGCGAGGCATGGGTCGCCGCTGATTGACTGGTAGTTTCGGTGCTCTCTCACTTGGTGGGTAGTTTTGTGGACAGTTTTGTCGGCCAGATACTCCTTAGGTACTTACCTAGATACCTAAGTGCCCTATCACCTTAAGCACTTAAGGTGAGTACTTAAGTATATAGCTTGTGCTTGTGCTCACTACTGGTATGCACTTTGAAGTGAGGTAGCAGGCCTGGTCAACAGGTGATGCTAGGCTTTCCATCGTTCGCCTTTGCAATTCTGGTTTCGAGTTTTCCCCCAGAGATAGATGCTAAATAAATAAATAAATATATATATACATATACCACCATTTGGCAGCAACTGTCAACAATGCAGCGATGCAATCTGTCTGCCTAGGTAGCCAAGGTACGACAGTGCTTGAGCAACCAAGAAGGAAGCTGACAGCTGTCGCCAGGGTGCGCTAACGATGTGGGGCTGCCTTTGTTTGCGGTTTGCGGCAGTCACCGCCAACACCAGCGACATCCCAATCTCGATCCAGCCTCACCAACGACCTGCCTTTCGTCGCTACTCGCGAGCCTTCTCTCACCATCACCACAACCCTCTTGCCACGTGAACAATCGACCGTCAACCGCACCCTTCTTCAGTCTTCATCGCCCCCCCCCCCCAGTATCCTCATCTAGCTCCATGCATGCCATCAGATGGCATCCGTCTCCCACGCGCGCACATGCGCATCCACCCCGCCTGCCCCACAACTCCAGACACCCCCGGCCAAGGACCAGGATGACGACGACGACGACGCCCTTGTCCTGACGCGAGACCAGCTGCGACGGCTGCATGCCTTTCGCGACGCCCTGCACCGCTGTGGGAGCGCCTCTGATCGGGACCGTCTCTGCCTCGCGCTGCGGCGACCAGCTCATCGATCACGAGGGCGGCCATGAGATCCTCGTCGCCTGCGCCGAGCGCCTCACCGCCAAGGCCTGCGCCGAGGTACTTCCAGGTGGAGGGTCGACATGGCTGGACGCCCTTCCGATTGCCGCTTGCCGTTGACCTTTCGGGAAGGATCACGTGGCCCCCGGGGCCCCCTTTTTTTCGGCCTCGCCTCCATCGGCTACGCCGCGCGCCTTCGATGTCTCGACGCCCTGACCGAGGTCGCCCATCGCTGGGGCCGCCACGTTGTGCTTCACTACGACTTGGTCCTCGGTGGCCCAGAGTACTGCCATCATGTTCGCCTCGCCGCTCGTGTCATCCCCACCTTTGACAACGCCGTCGTCGCGCTCAACAGGTGCACAGAGGCGCGCGTCGCAACCCAGCCGCCGTCGCATCCGCCGCGCGGATGTCTCAAATCATATCGACGTCGAGGATCTCCA
Source organism: Verticillium alfalfae VaMs.102 (assembly GCF_000150825.1). NCBI lineage: Eukaryota > Fungi > Ascomycota > Sordariomycetes > Glomerellales > Plectosphaerellaceae > Verticillium > Verticillium alfalfae. Next base: position 2,211,022 of record NW_003315036.1, read on the forward strand.
GCGCATCATGCAGTGGTGGGAGAACGGCACCTACCCGCGGAAACACCTGCGCGAAGAGGACCTGCCTCCGGGCTACGGCTTTGACGACTTTCACCTCATGGTTCCGCTGGAGCATGCTTGGCCGCCCATCAAGAGTGCCTCCTCGTCGCCTGTGAGCTGGCCGGCGACGAGCCTCATCACGCCGGTACGCTCCATACGGGAGAGCGTCAAGACGGCGGCGACGGCGGCGGCGGCGGCAACGGCGGCGGTGGCAGCAACCCCTCAGTGGTCGCCCTACCGGTTGGTGCCCATCCCTCGTGAGCGCACGACACTGGCGCCCCCGAAGACGAAGGTTCCGGCCACTCAGAGCACTGGGTGCTCTGAGAACCCGGCAGGCGAGATACGCGGTCACCACCCGCCTCCAGCAACACCCGTGGCGGCAGACCCCCGATGTGTCTGTCCCGATGACGTCCCATCCATGCTTCTCTTGGCCCTCGACATTCCCACGGCATTCACACCAGCCTTTGCGACGAAACTGATTCCCTTGCTTGGCAAGCTCTGCCGGCCGCATCTGCAACATTTCGCCGAGCACACCGCTGCGGCAATGAACATCCAGCCCCATATCACTCCAACCACGGCGATAGAAACTAACCCAACCAACCCCACCACGTCTGCTGCATCTGCCGCCCAGCGCAGTGTCGATGAGCACAGGCCAAAGAGGCAGCGAGTCGACGACCAGAGCCCACTTGGGACAGCGTCACAGGGGCGGGCCTTGCATGACCGCGATGCCGATGAGGCCTATCGAAAGCAAGTGTTAAGCGAGCTGCGGCAGACGGTCGAGGACACGATCTTCCCACGGAGTACGCATGGCGAGGGAACCAACAGACTGATTCAGGAACTTCTCGAGAAGGCTGAGCCGCCAAACACGTCCCGCGACAAGGGCGCCATCGAGATGCTGTTCTGCAGCGGCGACCAAGCAGAGGCCCTCGTCGACTTTGAGTCCCCGCACGGCGCACCCATTGTCACCGACGGCCAGCAACAGTTCCGCTGGAAGACGAGGGAGCGCCCGATCGCTCAATTTCTCCGTCGCATGGGAAACCTCGACAGGTTCATCTCGGTCCAGATCCCTTCGCGCAGCGCCCTCTCGGAGTCGTTCGAGGTCCGCAAGTTGAGCGAGGTCAAGTCTCGCTACCTCGCCGACGAGAGCACCGACGACCCGTGGAACATTCTCGACCTACAGAGCCCCTTCCGTCGGCGATCCTGCCGAGTTTTTTTTCGGGCGAGAATTCCCAGTTGCTCCTCCAAGTCCGCGACACCGGTCTCATGGAAGGAGAATTGCCGAGAGGGTCGTCGCCTCCAGCCGACAGTTGAACGAATGGCGGGACGTGCTTGAATGGGTCCCCATGTTCCAGGGGCGGGCCACAACCCGGCCCCCCCCACGGGCAGGCACGGCTTTCTCGGCCTGGATTACCGGGACAGGGGGGGTAAATCGGGTTCGGCTGGCTTTTCGGCCCCACGGACCACGGAGGGGCCCCCCTGGATCGCCAATCCGGGCTCCTACACCGGCGCCGCTGGGGCTACACCGTGCTCAAGCCCGGCCAGACCGTCTTCTTCGTCTCAGGTACCATCCACTTTGTCTTTCGCATACGCGCGCCTCAGACGCTGGCGCTCGGCGGGCACGTCCTGCAGTGGTCCGGTCTTGAGCGTTGGATGGCCATCGTCCTGACGCAGATGCAAAACCCATCCATCACCAATGAGGACATGGGCATCAGCGCAGCGAAATATGTTGGTGTCGTCTCGAGGCTCGTGGCGGCCAAAGTGAATGAGGACAGGTCGAACGGGCTCGAGATTGAGGACCGCATCCTGCGTTTTCTGGGCTCTGTCAAGGTATGTACAAGGGGGTGCCTGGGTTTCTCAGGTCTGCTGCTAATCACGACAGGCATTTGAAACGGCATATGGTCAACTGAGCAAGAAGAAGCGTCGCTCGCCGGCCGGTTCAAAGAAACGGGCTCGATGAGTTGTCGGTACGAGCCCGCTGGCTGAAGCTGCAGGTCAGCGACATGGTGCAGTGACCGCAGCCAGCGCATCCACAGTCTACAACCCCCGAAGCGGCAGAACATGAGGTGCAGGACCGCACCTTCGGTTGAAGCCATTGCATCTGTACAACAAAGGATGCCCGGGATGCCATGCAGAACGTCGCGCTTCCGCCACCCTTCGAAACCAGTAGCTTTTGTTTCTCTAGCGACTGGAAGCCTTCCAGTATCATCTGTGGTTTCCTATTTCGATTACTCCCCTTGTCTACACACGGCGTGCGCGCATCAGCTCGGGGCTAGTGGGGGAACTTGTACAATAAGCATCTAGGGGCGGGCCTTTGGCATCAATGGCGTTATGTACAGTACGGAACATGATGGACGGTATGACTCATTTTATTTTATTGGTTCGGCAATACGATTCTGTTGTAGCTTTTGAAAGCAGTACATGCTTATCCGTTTTTCATGTTCCTTGTTATAATGTGTCCGTCTAAAAGCCTGGTAACTAATATCTGGTCTGATATGTGACGGCTTTCCGGGGTCTCGCGGATGGTTGTTCTTGGGAGCATTGTTTGTGGAGAGTCAACCCGGCGATGACCCCTGTTAGGAAACCTCCCTCGGTGTCTGGCAGTGAGTCACTACAGGGACTTGGCACGGTCATTCCGGCCTCTGGAGCCGTACAGTCTTGGAGTGTTCTGGCAGACGTAGGCGAGGTACCCGTCATCGACTAGACCATTCTATCCCACAGGTGCGGACAATACGCTGTTGCCGGAGTACATCGACAAGCACACGGCTTCCTCAGAAAATCCAGACATGGGACAACTGTGAATCGAGTCATACGAGGCCTGTGGAGAGATGTAAAGGATAGTACGGGGGATTAGGCGGTGACCAGCATTGATCTCCTTACTGGACCCACTCGTGGCAACAATATGCAAGATAAGGCAGTATGTGAGGTTGAGTTCATGGCCTGGATGTATTGTGGAAAGGCTGTCAACGTTTCTCGATAGAATCGGTGAACTATGATGCAGATGGGCTGGGGACACTGGTTGCAAAACAGTAGTCGAGGTGGATGGACCCGCTCATATTTCATCTTATATCGCTGACATGCGCCCCCCTGAGGTGGTACGCATACTAATGCCAGTTGAAAAGAAAGAACCATTTCCCAGTTGCGTTCACGTACTATTTGTGAATGAGCTACCAGCTGTAGATGCTGCTGTAATGTGATCGGCGAGATGCCGATTCTCGTCAGGTTTCCACGTACCATTATGGAGGTGGACCGTCCTTTGACTCTGAAATCCTGAATTGTACAGAAGCAAGCGGCACTTTGTCCTGGAATACTGACTCGGGGAATGAGCGAAAAATAATGCAGGTGGAAAGGTGCAAAGCAATCGAGCATCAACAGACAAACTGTCCCGATACTGCCGCACCTTGACCGAGGATGCGACCCAGATTCCGACACTTCACTGCCGGCTTCGGCGGATGTGGTTTATAGGAGGAAGATGACTCGAGGCACACATCTTCTACGCCAGAATACCTCTTGTCCATCTCTAGAGTCAGCACAAGCCAGACTCGGATGTCGGTCACTGATGACATAACCCATCAACCCCACCTTCTGGGCCATAGTCCGAGATCCAGGTCCACGATGCCTCTTCCGCAAAATCAGCCAGAATCAGCCATGCCCATGCCGAGGCGAGCATGATCCGACGTAGCTTTGATGTCTGGTTGCTATCATCAAATGCACCAAATGGACTTTTTCAATCGTCATATGACTATGTCGACTGCATACATTAGTGTTTACTACCCACACAACATGGTCCTCGGTGCGTCTCACGACACATCTGACTTGTGTAGATACCTTATGTTGCCCACCTGGTGCTGGCAGTTATTACACCACGCATGAGGAACAAGTGTCATGTGCCAAGACCGTGAAACACCCTGACTCTGACTCGAACCGGACGCTTCTCGTGCGACAAAAGTCCGTAAATCATATCAATGACTCGGGTGACGGGGGGGAATCCTCCGATCGTGAGCACGAATAGCAATTCGATCCAGAAAATTATGTTGGACCCTCGTCCGCTTCCGCGGCCCCTGTTCCGGGTGATCAAGCACCAGAACGAGAGCTCTGATCCCCGTGCGGCTGGTTTGCGGCTGGCTGCTACCCGCTGCACCTACATGTAGAAACGTCATCTTGTAGAGCCGCTTTCGCCGAGGGCGAGCTCTGGGAGCAATTTCATCGGCGCCCAGCCTTGCGATTCTCCACCCCGGGTTCTCTCATCGCTTCCCTTCATTGCCTCATCTGCAAGATGTTCTTTTAGTTTCAGCCTTGAATGGTGCAGAAGAAGACCTGCTGCTGGCGTTGGACGTCTTCGGATGAAGGGCTGAATGATGGCAAGGCGCTACCTGACAAGAGGCTTGCCTGACCAGACGGTCCGGACAAAATAATAAACAACTGCTCATGGATCGCGGACAGACGCAGTTACATGGACAACTAGCAACTGCCAGCAGACCCTGGAGTTCTGTAGCACGACTCGGAGCGTCTTTGCTCAAGGGTCGCAACCCGTGGAGAACATCGCCCGAACCGTTCGCCATCATAATGCCGATCCTGTTCTGATTACCAACCATGCGACTTGTGCATCCTGGCCATCATTCACATCTAACACGCCAATCCAACAATCAGCGGGACCATGATAAGGATTGGGCATGGCTAAATCTGATCCCATGTACGTGAAAGCTTGTCTGTAGCTCGATTCGAGGCGCGCATCAGGGCCTGGCGCCCCGAACCAACCGCGTCTCAAGCCGGACCCCTCCCATGCGTTGTGGAAGATTCGCCAATGGGCAGCAAAAGAAAGGCTTCTAGAAGGTGAACGGGCCCAGCCCTAGGGACCCCTGGACGCGCGAGTCAAACTCAAAAAGGACCTGTGGCTGTGGCCACGGACCTTTCGAGGGAGCCCATTCTGCCGCATTAGAGTTCGCCGCCGCCTGTGACTTCCTGCGCTACACGGAGTTCCAGCGACCTTCCGCAGCGGACGCGAAGCCTCAAGGTCTCAAGTGCCTGACTCGCCGCGATGCCATCGGGCTCCCCCGCCTGAGCCGGACCTTTCTGTCCATGTAGATCATCCGAGCTCAAAACACATTCAGCTAGCTTTGGGCCGGCCTCTGGCTATCTCGTCCATGCGTGGACGAGCCTTGTCAGTGTCCCATTTGTCTTTGTGTGTGTGCGGGCCATGGCAGCCACGCCCCCAACGGGCCCTCTACCACATCTGCTCCCATAACTGTGTGACGTCCCCTCTCTCCCCCACGCCTACTTTGCTGGTTGTTCTATTGAGCTCGAGTTGAACGTGGAATCGATAGATCATATTGCGAAAAATCCCCTGGTCGCCACTGTCCATTCAAGCCTCTCCCGATCCACCATCGACGAGAATGGACAGCCAGTCGTCAACGGCCCGAACCTCCTGACAAGGGCTGGGAACATGGCATCCTCCGATAGCGAGCCCTCTCGACAGCTTGGGTACCTACCGCCGCCGCCCGGCGTCACACCAGACTTTGACCATCCACGAGACGCAGGCAGGGTGGTGGTTCTGGCTGGGCTGATTGTCTGCAATGTTCTCGTCACCATTTTTGTCTCTCTGCGAGGCTACGTCAAAGTTTTTGTCAATCGCCGCATTCTGTTGGCCGACTGTATGGGCGAGACAAACCTTTCGATTTGGAGATAACGAAAGCTAACAGAACGCCCAGGGGCGTGCTTGGTATCTTGGGTTCTGATCCTGGTCTATTCCGCGACCGTGTTCACCAGTGAGCAAGACACGCATGGTCAACCTGTTCATTTCTCATGCTCAACTCATCGCAGTGATCCATTACGGTCTTGGGCACTACGCCTGGGAAGTGACGGTGGAGAATTACTCTGAAGTGCTCAAGGTGAGCCCACGTCCGCCCTTTGCCTACGAAATAGCCACAACTGATCGATGAAGTGGCTCTATGCGAGTTCCATCGTCTACATACCAGCGGCATACCTCACTAAAGTCACCCTCCTGTTGCTGATTGCCCGCGTTTTCGCCGTCAATGAGCGCGTCGCCAAAGGCATCCACTGGTTTCTCTGGGCACTGCTCCTCCTCTACACCCCCGTGCAGACCATCAAGATCATCATTTGCGTGCCGATCAACTCATATTGGGACTTTTCCGTATCGGGACGATGCATCAATCAGCGCAGAGTATTCATCGTCGACCTGTCCATCGCCGTCATGGCCGGACCTCGTTATTATCATCCTCCCCATCCCGATGACCTGGTCGCTGAACCTGCCTCTGAGAAAGAAAATCAAGATCATCCTTCATGCTTGGGGGCCGCGCGGTGCCGCAACAGCCGTCACCATCTTCCGCTTGATCAGGGTAGTCCAGTTCGTCGGCTCCAAGGACGTAACAGCCGACTTTGGCGTTCTTGGCTTGACGACGTATGTATCTCTTTGCTCCCGCCAGCTGCCCATGTACTGATTGCATGTAGATGCGTCGAGCTCACAGTAGGCCTCATCTGTGCTTGCCTCCCTCCGTCAATCTCCTTCTTCGAACGGTCGCTGCAAGCCTCTACGCCGCACGTCGGCAACGGCGCTGGAGCCTGCTGTGACAGACGTCGCACTGGTGGGACACGGTCACGGCAGCGGACAGCTGACGCACAGCCCTGACAACACCTCTCAGACGCCGGCGACGGGCCTTGTCGCAGACTGCCATGACTGAGGTTGCCCTAGTCAGCAGCAGACTTGCACAACAACAAAAGGTCAAAAGATGACCTTCGAAGTAGAGCTGGCAATGTTTACGGGACAGCCTATTGACAAAGCGTCGGGTGCCCCGGAGGTCAAAGGATCCGATGTGAGGATTAACTCGTTCGAAGGACGACGGGAGGGATGGCTCGCGCCCCGAGCGGACGGGGCAGTCGAGTCGAGGGACTTTAATCAGATTATGGGGACAAGGTTATGGAGCACTATCTGGGACGGGTGCAAAGACGATATCCCAAGAACATGATATGCTTTTGCTACTGTAACTTACAGCAATGGAAAATCTACTTGGATGCTCGTTGTGTCACAGCTGAACGTTGATGAGTACTCGCCCTTGGCGTTAGAAGATTGACGAAACTCTGAGTCCAAGAACATCTTCATGTTGAGAGAAACCTATCTAATACCATCGGCCATGTGAGTAGAAGTTACTAACAAGTATTACACGTAATTCATAAACTGTGCATGTCCCCTTCATAGCGGTATCAATGTCGTGTGATATTCTGCATAACCTGATGAGTGTTTCTTGGTTTGATAAGCGGTTCCGTATCTTTACTCCAGTGGAGGCACAATAACTGAGGCGCACTTTGTGAGACGGTGGGCGAAGGACCTAGAGACTCTATGTTCCTGCCAATGACGTCAAGTGAAGGATTCGGCTGTGAGTCTCATCTCATCCTCTAAATCTGTGAACAGATGTTGTTCGTATGGTGTGTGCGTTCCAAGAGCTCATTTCTCCTGCAAACTCCTGAGGGCATAAACATGAAACCTTCACGTCCAACTCAAGCCCCTAAGCCATGACCTTTGGATGACAGCATGGAGCTGCGGACCGAAGGTCAAAGAGACTATGAAGGAGCAGATCAAACTTGTCATCTCTGGTAAGTTCAGGATCAGTTTTCCTCCCTTGTGGGAGGTTTGCGTCTCGCCAGCTGTCAGCCATGGTGAGGTCGAGCGTTCCGACGTTCGGATTGAACATAACAGATGATCCACGGCTTCACTAAATGGTCATCTGTAACTCTACGGATGCGAATCAATGACTCATGGCGCCATCATTTGTCGAGCATCACCTTGGGTGCCATGCTCAAGTGTTACGGGTTATAGGTCTTTAGTGTAGCCGTCGTGGCTCCCTTGGCTGTGCAAAGCTCAGCTTTAGTCTGGCAAGCCAACGGAGTGAGATTGTCCTGTGGGGAAGAATATGACGTTGAGGTGATGTTGGCGCTCTGTTGTCTCAGTTTGTCGAGAGTAAATAGCTGGATATTGTATCCCTTTCCAGCATGCTTTGAGGTGTGACTACTGATTAATGTGCCGTGGATGAAGCGTGCGCGTTGTCATCTTTCACCTGTAGTGACAGTTGTTTGACGCTGAAGGTCAGGCAGCCATGGGCCGTTTCGTCTCGTTGCAGGGGCGTGTTGTGTACGAGTCCGATGAGCTGGATGCATGGAAGCATTTGAGTCCCAGTATGCAGAGAGGGCCATCTTACTATCTGCCAGTGTTGGTCATGTATGGCGTATCAGAAGCTTGACTACCTTTGTGGGCACAGAACTGACGGGTATAAAATGGTTCGGAACGTATTGAACGTCATCCTACAAAACTCAAAACACTACGATCAGAAGTCCTGCGTTTTGGGTGAGTTGGCGTCAAGTCTGGATTATGGTGTTTGCGCTCCAGGTTGAGACGAATCTGCAGACCTATACACAGGTCGCTTGATTTTGAACAGGATGAAGCTACAGCGGACATGGCTAGTAGAAACGGAAGCCCAGAGCGAGGTTCAGAAGGCAGGCTGCTCGTGACGTCGATACGAGAGCAGGACGAGCCTCTAAGCTTTCACTTTGACAAGAAGCCAGGAAAAAGCACGTTCATTGGTGTTATAAGGGTCGCGATTGTATAAGATGCAACTGTGCGCCGAGCGTGTCGACTTGGGAAGTCATGTCCGCCACGAAACGCGACGGGCTGAATGTGTAGTCCGTGGCGGCTCCACGCGTCCCATCCGCAGGAGTCAAGGTTAGATTGCTTCCAACACGATATGGCAACCGATGCGGAAACGCGAAGAATTGAGGCTATTGGAGACACCATGAGTATTATTTCTGCCTGCTACGAAGCTGAGCCCAGGCTGCGAAACGAAGCTCCAGAGTGCGCTATTAGGCCTGCAGGGAATAAGAGTGCTGTGACAATGGAAACGCGTTTGGCTTTGCCTTCCCGTTCTTTTGCAACCAATGCTGGCCACGACTCCACCACATGGTAGGGCACGCTAGCTTTGCAATGTCTGGATTAAATGATAAACCCGTTGGCCGTCGCCGATTCCAACAACTAATTAGCACCCTCACGGCTTTCGTGGTCTAGTGGTATGATACCTGCTTCGGGTGCAGGTGGTCCCGCGTTCGAATCGCGGCGAGAGCCCATCTCATTTTTTGCATTTCTTTTTGTCGATGTGTCACAATACTCCCCAAACCAACACAGCCCGGGGCGATGGCGGGGTGAGGGCGGGGCGAGGGTGGGGTCAAGAAGATCAAAGATCACGAGTCGCACCGCCAAACATGACTAGCCTCTACGGAGTTTACGAGGGGCACTGAGTAGCCACACCAAACTTCCAACTCCTCATCCATCATGTGTGGGGTGCCCAAATTTGGCCTCAGGACTTACCACGCACATTCGAATGCTTGCATGATACTTGTGGTCCACAGTGCTGTTCACGTCTAGCGAAGTACCTTCTTAGCTTCTGGCAACATCATCGCCCGGCCTGCTTGGGACGACGGTGACAATAATATACTGAGGCCAAATCTGGGCATCAAAGAGATCATAGTGATGGCGAGAGGCGACGCGATGTGCCTTCATACCTGACCAAGGAACTGTAGAGTTTATAGTTTCGGATTGAACATTATGAGTCGGATCAGGACGAAGTTTCAATTGGATACCTTCACAAAAGCAAGACGCAACATTCACCATCCTTCATTGAGTCTAACATGATTTATCGTTGAGTTTTCGACGCCATTTCATTCCGGTGTTTTTATTCTACTTGAGTGGACCGGTTCTTGCGGAAAGCATGGAGTCGCCCGATGTCAGCCCCTGAAGCATCGTGAATCGACGTCTAATAGAGAAAGTGCATCGTATCTTTGAAATGTTTGTATATGTATGTGCCAGCAGACTGACGAAGTAACAACCAATAAGCATCCCCACCGTCTGTGTGGTCTAGAGGTATGATACCTGCTTCGGGTGCAGGTGGTCCCGCGTTCGAATCGCGGCACAGACCCAACCCTTTTTGCATGGGCCCAAACTGTTTCCATTGGCGTCCTTTTGATGTTTCACAAGCATGGCTTTTGCCCCGATAACCATTGCTATTCAAGCATCCCTTTCTTTTCCATGTGTCTCTGATAGTCGTCTTGTGTCGACTTATACTTTGACGAGGGTGATTATCATTTGGATGGCATTTTAGACTATTACTTGTGACACGAGGTAATCATCGGTCGGAAGTGCCCAAGCGAGTACCATGTCCGTGAGCGCGCCATACCAGTCTCATAATTCTGAGTTCATTCTCCAAAAGTAAATTTCTCAGCGCCTGGAGACGAATGTGTCCTTGATCAATCACGCTTGCCTCGTGGGTTCCCTAGCTCAAACCGAGATAGCCAGGTCACGAGGAAGGGCAGCACACAAGCTAGCCATGTGTTCACCACAGCATACCAGATTCCAACACACAAGCACAACGTAACATACTGCCGTGCATGAATGAGCCGTCTCTGTTTCAAGCAAGAAAGACTTGTGTATGGGCATGTCCACTGAGTGATGATTGAAGGCACTGTGATTTTGGCCAGAACTGCGGCTACATCTTATCACGCGAGGGTATCGGGGGCACAACGGATGCAAAGAACTTGGTTATACGATATGAAGGCACATAGTTTGTAGATTTCTTCCATTACTATTGTGAGCCTCCACTACAGCCACGCTTAGCATGAATGGAAGATGCTCTCATTACTGCAGTGATCCATTCCAGTTGACCGATTCAGCTGCAACCCCATACCCAACAACCCATGAATTCCGTCCAAGCCAGTAGACCCGATTCCCTCAGGCGCCAGCGCCATCTCTCTCGTGTACGCCTATGGAGCACGAGGTATCAATCTCACTGAAGATCACGCTTCATCTTCTCGTAGAGGCGGGCCTTCTCCATGGTGGCGCGAGCCAGCAAGCGGCGGGCCTCGGTGACATTGGCGGTACCAGCAAGCTGGACGGGGACGACGCCGCCAAAGGGACCGGCGTTGGCATCGTTCATGCAGCGGACCATACAGACATTTTCCTGGCCGGCGACGGTGCCAGTGCAGGTCTGACTAGCGGGAATAGCGGCCACCATGGGGAAGTCCGACTGCTCGCCATCCTGCGACATGTATTAGCGATGAACTCTGAAGTCACACGAGATCAAAAAAACTTACGCGATTGCGAGAATTGCGGCCGGGCGGGCTCTGCATGACGGTAATGTCGGTCCAGGTCTGGGCAGTACCGTCGGCGTTGATGGCGCAAGTGTAGGGGCCGCCGCCGTCCGAGTTGACCTGGTGCAGCGTCATGTCAAGTTGACCACCAGGGCTGACCTGCGGCAGCTGATCGCCCATTTCCGTCATGATCGCGGTAGTGCCGCTCTCGATGTTGTTGTCGCCGGCACCGACAGTCTCGCCGATGGTCTCAGACTGGTCACCTCGGAAGCGAGTCGCATCTTGCTGGAAGGGGTTGCGGCGAGTGCCATCGCGTGGGGTGGACGTGTCGACGCCGAGAGCCATGCCAGTGCCGCCAGCGTCACCAGTGGCGGCGATGATGGCCGCGTGGCCCGAGACGAGCTGAGCAATGGCGAAGAGGGAGGCGAGCGCGGAAGTCTTCATTTTGATGGATTATGATGTTGCTGTTTGTGAAACGGTGTGGAAGTGGAATAAATGGTACCAGACCTACGAAAGAGAATAGAAGGCGGCGTCAACGCTCTAGATGAGTGAAAAGTGGATGAGGGTGTTGATGCTTGCGGATGCTGTGAGTGATGAACAACAAGCTACTTGAATGGAGCGAACACGATGGTCTTTTGTATTCGAAAGTTGGGGTCGTCGTCGGTGGATTCACTGACGAGCCTCGAAGAAAAATGCGAGGCCGCGTTTCCGCCTTGTCGCCCCCTCATCCGAAGATTGTCGTGAGCACAGCCATCTCAAACAAGCTTATCGAGCGTGATATCCCCAGATCAGTCGGTTCTGAGGCGGGCACGCCCTCTGCCCAGCCGCACCTGCGACTAGCAGGAGGTGGTGACCGTCTGTCCTTTTGCTACAATCCCCTCTCGTTTCTCCCTTACCGTGAGTAAATGCTGTGCGACGTAATCGAATCGCGCAGTCAAGATGAGCCCTTCTTCATGAAGGCCCCAGGGAGCATCGATGGGCCCTCCACTTTGGGAGTGGGCCTCGCAGCGGGAAACGTTGGCGAAAGAGCACACGGCACTTCTTGGTATATCCTCAAACTAGAACCCGCGACACGGTCCCCGTGCTGGTTCTGACCTGCCACATGTGCTGCGGACGAGATGGGAGGAGATGAGACGGAACAGTGACACGAACAGGACTGCAGTTTGGTCTACTTTCATCCCGAAGTTTGTTCTCTTCTAGAATTAGCCTGCGTTTGATTGTGTGTGTGGCGTGTAAGGTTATTCGGCGTCTTCGCTTGAAGACAGGGATGACCAGTGTCGTCGAGCTCTCGGGTTGATCACGAAGAATACGATTCACGTCAGTTCGCGACATCCCCCATGAAGAGGAGCAGACCCCACGATACTATGTGCTGCAGGCATGATCAGTACCGTCGATCATGGAGCCCCTGTACCCAGCGGGAGCGACGGCATTCTACGATTCCACGCAGGGCTGCAGTGCCCATCTCCCGCTCGTGGTGAAGCTGCCAAGAGAGACGGCGCGCGGGCGACTAAGACTCCGCGCGTTTTTGACCAAGGATCGCGTGGTCTGTGGGTAAGCGCTGTGACGCGGGAGGAGCAGGGAGCTGAGACGCGCTGAGCAGCAGAAGTTATGGGGCTGTCCGGCTGTGTAGGAATGTCAAAGCTCATTCATGATGACGGAGGCTGTGGTAGAGCGGACGGAATAAGGTCAATGGGAAACGAGAGGACTGTATTGTTTTGGCTTCTTGAAACTGCGTGGGCAGGGTTTGTTACCGCCTTGGCAGGTGGGTACAGTCAGGATCTTGAGCGCACCGAGCCAGATGCGCCCTGTGATGCACGCTCTCAGCGCTTGAGATTCATGGCGGATACCAGGAACTGAGCAACGTGGTCAATCTGACGAGTGAACCTGAATCCGATGGCGCTACTTCCTCGCCAAGCAGGGAACAATTGTCGGGGAATCGAGATGAAGCAGAACTTGATGACCTCGTGCAAGCAGCTGACGTATTGCGTGCAGCTGGGGTGGGAGGATGGATACGTGCAGGAAGAAAGGGGTCTGTCGAGTCAGATCAGCGGTATGTGGCGCTGCGCTCACGACTGACGACGGGGGCCCAGGAATCATCTCCGGGCCGTTTCTTCTTCAAAATTCATCACCATGAGCTTAGTTTTCGATACGCTGATTCAGGACCCAAGGATTCAGATGGTGCATCAGTCGATCAAGTTGGTTGGTTAATCGGCCTCCAACACCCCCGAACACTAATTATTCTCTCATTAGGCTTGAGCTCCAAGTCTGCTCTCTCAACGAAGACGCTATGCTATGCTGCAGAAGAGTCGGATCGGTGGTCGTGGTGGTACGATGAATGAGAAGCAAACATTACAAAGTCTGTTCTCTTTCCAGGTGCCAGTGCGATGAAACGAACAGAGAAATGGAAGAACAAATGCTGGCTTTCTGTGCTACCAGGAGCTGTAGCTCTGCATGAGGGGGCTGAGCTTCGTACCTGTATGGCATGAGTAATGCCAAATGATGCAGCGTTGTTGTCACGAAGATGATCTCAATGCCGGGATTCGACTCGATCCATGTGCCTATTCACGAGGACAGGGACCGCAGTCGCAAGCGCCTGTTCAGCTTTTCAATAGCAACAAATCGCACTCGAGATGCCTTCAACGCGTGGTACCGCCAAGAACCTCCATGTTTTTAATCATGAAACGTGATTATCACAGTAGCCCTGCGTCACATGGATGAGGCGCAAATATGCAACCCGAGAGCACAATAGCCCTGTCGATCCCCCCACCTCCTCGGACAGTTTGATGCCCCGACAGTGCTAGGCCAACGCCGCTGCGCTGCAAGCCGGCTCTTTAGCGGACCTCGCCAGGCCAAACGGGAGGATGCCGTCCGTCAGGGAGCATGTTGCAGACCAGGGCGCTAGTTCGCTTTGCTTAACTATTGAATGGAGGACTGCATAATCGTTGCAGCCTCGAGTTTAGGGCCTAAAAGATGGCTGGCGTGTCACTACATGACATGCATCCGGTACAAAGAAAAGAATCTGGTAGAGAACGCCACTTCCCCGCTTCCCCGCCACGTTGTCCTTTATCATACTGCTCTGTCTCTCGAAGTTGAAAAATCGTGGTCTTCCTTTGTAGACATGACATGCCAGTGGTGTGTATTGCGACATTCTAGCGCCTCTGACCCATTTGTTGTCTAGGTAGTGCACCACAGGCGCGTACCAATCAATATCTGGAGTTCAACTAATCACAAACGCATCCAGCAACTTGGTTCACAGCCGTTGTTGGTGCACATCCACCAGCACGCAAACCCAATTACCACAGGCGACTCAGAGCAGGGCGCTTCTCTCTGGTGGAGACTGTTCCCATCATGATGTATGACACGGATGTCAACGTGTCGAGCAGACGCTCTTTAACGAAATTTTCAATTCGGTTAAGTTTCTTGGTTCTGCTGACCGGTCTTGGTTACTTGGTCGCAAGGCTTGTCCAGGTCCGGCTGAAATTTCGACGATTAAGGGCACAGGGCGTGGTAAGTGTTATTATTTCAGCGAGCTTAGTCTGGAATGCATCGTGATACTGTGTCTAGGCCGAGGGGCACACTTCTGCTTGGCTTGAGATCAAATGTCTAAAAGGTTCCAAATCTGACTACATGACAGCCGTTGATGCCTCATGCCTTCATGACGGGCCATCTTCGCATCATTGCTAAACTCACGGGCGGGTTGCCTACGGACCTTCATCCCAACTACATCTCTCAGCTTATCTACCAAAATTGGCGGACACTGTTTCCCGACCGCGCATCATGCCCCGGCGCCCTCTATGTCGATATGTGGCCGATCGCGCCGCCCCTGCTTTTCATCACTGACGCCTTCCTCGCTAACCAGTTCATCGTCGAGCCGTCGCTCCCTCGCCCTCCTAACGCGAAGAAATACCTGGCTCCTCTCACACACAACCTTGATTTGGTCTCTCTCGAAGGCACTCTTTGGAAGACATGGCGCAGCCGCTTCAATCCTGGTTTCAGTGCCAAGAATCTCATGACACTTGCCCCGGCCATCCTTGATGAGGTTGCCACCTTTGCCGACATACTCCGCGAGCATGCTGGCACGTCAGAGAAACCTAACTCATGGGGCCCTGTTTTGCAGCTCGAGACGCTGACAACCAACCTCACATTTGACGTGATTGCTCGTGCAGTTCTCGATATATCACTGAACGAGCAGCGTGCCGGACCTTCTGTGCTGAAGGAGGCGCTTGTTGACCAGCTTTCGCTCTGCATGTTCGACTACAACATCCTAACGCTCCCCAAGATGCTTTCGCCACGACGTCACCTTTCCATAGCTAGGAACACAGCCGCTATGCGAGGCGTTCTTCTGCCTGCTGTGGAGCGCAGCCCCCGTCCTGATCGCGCCAAGGAGACAACCGCGAGAACGATCATTGACCTGGCTGTGAAGGCGTACGCAAAGGAGTTCAACGAAGCTGCTGTCATACCGCCGCCTGACGCGGCGTTTGTTGACTCGGTGCTTGCGCAGCTGAAAATCTTTCTTTTCGCTGGTCACGACACCACCGCCACAGCCATCTGCTGGCTACTGTACAGCATTGCCAAGCACCCTCGGGTTGCGGAGCGCATCCGACAGGAGCACATTTCCGTCTTTGGAACGACAAGGCATGCGACGCGCGAGAAAATCAGGCAGGCGCCTCATCTGCTGAACTCACTCCCGTACACGCTCGCGGTCATCAAGGAAACCTTCCGTATATTTCCCGGCCCTGGCGGTATTCGGAACGGATCTGCTGACTTCTTCATGACGGATCCTACAAATGGCATGCGCCTTCCCACCGACGGGTTCATGATCTGGGATGGCATTCGTTCGAAAGTCCGGGCCGAAGAGCAGTGGCATCGCGCCGACGAGTTTCTCCCCGAGCGATGGCTCATAACTGATCATGAAGATGCGCTGTGCCCAGGCAAAGATTCGTGGCGCGTATTTGGACTAGGGCCTCGAAATTGCATTGGTCAAGAGCTGGCACTGATGGAGCTGAAGCTCGTTGTCGCGCTTGTGATCAGAGAGATGGACGTCGAATGCGCATGGGAAAAATGGGATATTCAAAGGTAAGAGTAAACCTCTAACCACTCATGAATTCCGTAACTGACTTGATATTTGCAGTGGCAACACTGGGCCAAAAGATGTGGTTGATGGCGAACGAGCATATCAGAGCGGTGCAGGGACACCACACACGAAGGACGGAATGCCAGTACATGTGAGGCTCAGACAACCCTGAGAACATGACATGGGAAGATCAAGTCATATAAATGTGACCTAGGTCAAGCAGCTCTTGCCGATCGCGCAGGAATATCTACGTTGACCGTGAAGCCAGTCCTCCGACTCTTTGCATCCGCATAGAGGTATGGATATTGCCACGGTGGCACGGTAAAGTAGAAGAAGACTAACATCCAGAAAAAGCCGAGACCCTTGGACAACAGGCCGAACCATGGCGAGCTTTCTTTGCGCTGCTGCATCTTCGTGAACAACAAGCGAGTCAAGCAGACTTCAAATAGTCCACCGAAAAAGTTCAGCATCAAGAAGACCATGTCTCCCATGAGATCCTCCACAGGGGCCGTCGCTTTCGTAACCCAATTTACGGCAATATGTGTAGCTCCCGAGACGGCGAATACCCAGAATGCCACGAATATTTTCTCACTCTTTGAGCCGACCTCGATACCCAGACCACTTCTTGCGATAGTTCGACCCCATATTGCCTGCGATGTGGACCCTATCTTGTGCCAAAAGGCGCCCCAGAAGTGCCTCAGTGAGTAAGCCTTGAGCGGACTTCCATACAGGGGAGGCCAGTCCGCCGGCTCGTCAAACTGTAGGACACCAACGAAAACAATAGCGAGTAGAGCATTGGCAACGACGAGAATGAGATACGTCAAATATGCCCAGTGGAATGCGTATATGACGCGTAGCATCATTCCTCGATCTGCCGTCAGATGGACATAGCTCCTCGTTTTCGCGGTAAAGTCATTTGGCCGAGGGTTGATGGCCAAGAGAATGACGAATTCGAGAAAATGGTACGATGTCCATAAAGCAATTAGAAGTCCAAGTTTTTGAGAAACGAAGCCGACCCGGGAGCTATGTCGAGTTACGGGGACAGCGGGAATGTTCAGACGCCTAGGGTTCATCCATACTTTGTAGCAGGCGAGAAGGCTCCAGCCAGTTGTTTCTGTGCTTCCTGGGGCCCAGCACTCAATGTAGAGAGCTGACGTGACGTGGAACATGTAAATGATGGATGTGAAAGCCCAAAGCCAGTCGAGACCTGCTGCCAGTGTGCCAGCGCTGTTGAAGCAGAGCAGCGGCCCCATGATGTTGAAAGGGAGTAGCGCCCATCGTCGTGGACCTGGCTTTTTGTGCGCCGTAAGTACAAAAGCTGGGTAGGAGGTCAAGAACCATGCGATTGGTTTTGAACCTCGCAATATAGCCATCATGTCTGCATTCCAGAGCAGACGAAGGAACCGGCTTTCCATTGCAGGCTTTCGGTTAGCGGTTTGTTGTGTATGCGAGATGATTGAGGTGTCAACAGAGACTTCGGCGCAGTCTGGAGGTTTTCTCTTCAGTGCAGTATCCGGAGCAGAAAAATAGATTGCCCAAGTACTCGTGAGGTGAGATACCTCGGCAGCTTTGCATGAGAATCGACATGCTCAGATTGTGATGGTCGTGAAAATCATTCGGAGACCATAAAAAGGTCCGAGTACGATGTAAGATCAGCCGGGGTCTTGGCAAAGTAATGTGAGGCTGGATTCGATGTCCTGTGCAGGAATTGCATGTAAGAAGCCGAAAATGGAAGAGAACTTTCGTGGTCAAATCCACCGACCCTCCGCTTCCCCGCATGGGAAGGATTCCGCTAGACGCCGACTTGGCTCCGGCACTTGCGCTAGGATCGTCACCCGTCCGCCGCGACTCATAGGGAAAGTAAGACAATGTAACATGGAAATGTTACATCGAGCGCAAGAAGGATTCAAACAATGGAGCACGTATCCCACCTTCTCAAAAAGCTCTTGTCGTACCACTTCAAATGTGTGGAGTTGAGGCTGTACCTCGATTACATCATTGGCCATTGTAAGAACACCAAGACGGAGAGCGGCCGATTGGGTTCCACTCTGGCACACCTGTTCCCGCGGGGAGCTGGTGTTCATTAAACGGAATTTCTGGCACCCGTTAGTGCTGATATGCTCCAGATGTCGTGTTGGCCTGGTTGTAAGCCGAGTCTTGTCTACACTTTACGCGTACATCGCCTGACATTGAGCGCAGGTGCTTTGTATGGCCAAGAGCTTGACTAGTCGTGCCAAGTCGAATCCTTTGAGTTCGAAGACTGGTTCAATGGAGTAGCTTACTCGGCATTCAACGACTGGCTGAGACCTCCTCACAGTCAATGTACATCACAGCTGGACAGGCATTTCCATTGCAGGGAGTTGAAGTTCCGATGATGTTTACAGATCCACAAGCTCCCAGCTCTGGATAGGCGATAGCGTCTTCATTCTGCCCTTTGCAGGCATGTTCGAGCTCAAGACCATTTTGGCTGTAGTATATTCCCCAACACGGTCCTGCCCGGCAGATCATTTTGGCCGCACAAAAAGCTTCGGAAGTACACAGTTTACCACATTTGAAAGAATGAACCCAGCAGGCCCTTCGTCAACGGACTTGACTTCTTGGCAATACTGAAATCAGAATGATGTGTTCTAGTTACGCAATTGCCCAGGCATACTGGCTCGCACGGGCTTAGCCGGCTACGAAGCAAGGATGTTGGTCTTGTCGTAACTAACATAGGACGTTTTGTGACGAACCAGCATCGTAACAACGCATCGGTAGGAAGCTGGGCACTGCTTGGATTATCTTCCTAAATTCGCGCACGAACTTGTCTGTCTGACCACCTGGCATAGGCTTTCGGGAGACCTGTACCCTCTTGTTCGCAAAAATACCCCTCAATGAAATCCATGGAACACGATGAAGAACGGCGTTTTCTATCCGCCACATGTGGCACGAAGTTTGTAGCTCCGATGCTAGCACGACGAAGAAGCCTGTCCTGGCTATCGGCACCACGAATCCGAAGTGCACGTTGGAAGGTGGCAACATCCAAAATACCACGGCTCAACATAGTTTCAGAGGCCTATTGCTGACCAACCTGGCTCTAATGCATTGTGATCTTCACCCAATGGCTAAGGATACGGAGATTTACCTCCAGTCAATCTTGGCAATCATACAATAGACATGAATCCTTCGGGTCTAACAGCTTTCTTGCTAGGATGACCAATGTGTAGAACGTGTAGCACTTGCAGTGGAGCAATGTGAGAAAGCCCTTACTCGCATGAGCCGGTGATTTGTGGAACTGGGTGAATCGTTAAATGTTTATAAAAGCCGTTGACTCTTGCTTTCTATTTTCTTTTGTCCGTAATTGATTATCTTGGAACCTCAAGCACTTCTATTCAGATAGCTCATTCCTCATACATATTCTCGTCAAACATATCGAATATCCATCATGAAGACCTCTGCCGTCCTGACGCCTCTCGCCCTCGTTGCTGTTGGCCTGCAACCAGTCAGCGCCGACATTGGCCGTGGCGCTGGTCTTGTCATCGACTTGTTTGGCCAGGGTATTGCAGAGCTCTTTGTAGAGATCTTCTCGAAGAGAGACGCTGCCAACGTTATTGTTCGTCGTCAGGTTCCCGGTGTTCCGGAGTTTGAGTACCAGCGCTGCCGCGAAGACATTGCGGGCCTTACCATCACTGCCACTTCTCCTGCCCCGAATTGTAAGTCGGACCATAAGTCTCACACCTCGAATCCGTGATTGATGACTCAAGTAAATCTGCAGCTGTTCAGTTCACTGGTGTGCCTCCTACCTGTATGAACCTGGCTGGTGTGCTTGTCGGTGACGAACCCGGCCCGTATGCCCTTCCTTGCGGCTCCGACTGCCTCATCTACGAGGACCTCACACCTGAACAGTTCGATGAGCTTGTCAGCGTTCTTCAGAGTGTGTAAGCAGAAAACACATACCACCTGCCAGATCCCGGCATGCCATAGGTAATCGCACGACATGGTAATGCGGCAATGGTAGATATGAAGTTTTCGGTCAAAGCCGTAATGTTCCTCATCATAGGATTTCCTCATGTTGCAAATTTCAACAATTTGACGACTTCTACACACAATAAAACGTTCTGGCCAACCCAATTTTCCCTGGACCTATGTTGATAATCATGAGATATCATGCAATGTTCAAACAAACAAATTTAGTTCGAGATTATGGGAACCTCACTGAACTCTGATCTCCTTGGTGATGCTTTCATCATTACCACCGCCTTCACTATCGCCGTGTCTTTCAGAGTCTGCGCCCCGCGCTTCAGTCCTAGCGGTGCGGAAATTTCTTACAGGTACTCCGCGCAAGAATAGCTCGTCTATCTCTTCTAAAGTCTTGCCGCCGCATTCTGGAATACAGAACCAGGCAAAAAGAATGGCGAAGAAGGATGTGGATCCAAATATGAAGCCAACCTTTGACCCAAGCCCGGCATACACTGGGCTTAGAAGGTATGGAATGCTGAAGGACACTGCGAACTGAATTGTTATGTTGAAGACCGACCCGAACGCATACGTAAGATCCCGCAGCGCATTGGTGGGAATCTCAGCTGCCACAACATGCGAGAGCGGTGCCCATCCAAGGCAGAAGCCGGCGCCAAAGAGGATTGACACGGAAACGATGCCGCTCTTGATACTGTCAGACGGGTCCGGTATAGTCCCGAGCCCGCCCATTGTAAGAAGCGCACCAGTCTGGATAACAGCTCCAGATACCAACAAAGGTCTGAGAAAGTTCAGTTGCTGGTCTCAAGGCAAGTCAAGATGTCTCCAAGTTGGAATCACTTACACTCTACCGGTCTTATCACTAATGAGCTGTGTGACGAGAACCATAAATAAGCCAGTGGCGGTTGAGACACACGACATGGCAAAGGGATTGACAGTGCCCAGAGACTGGATAAAAATTGTGCCATAGATGGAGCTGAAGTTCTGACCGGTAAGCTGTAAGAAAACATTGGTGCCAACAGTAATTAATGTTCTCTTGCAGTTGGCTGTTTCTCTGTGATCAGTTGAGAACTCGGCTAATGCAAGTGAAGGATGCAACCTACTGCCTTCAAAAAGGTTCCTGAAGCTTCCTGACTCTACAGTGACGTTAAGAGCATTCTGTATCTCATTAAACTCGTCTGTTATTTCTTGCTCGGTGTAACGTCCCTCACGAAGGAGGCGAAGTGAGTTGAGTGCCTCCTCTGGTCGATTTCTCAGGAGAAGCCAACGGGGCGACTGTCAATGTAGTCAGTATCTCTGCAGGCGCGTAGATAAGTGGAAGAATTAGTAAATACCTCCGGAATCCACCAAATTCCAACTGTTAAGATGGATGGAATAATAAAAAATAGTCCAAGAGGTATACGCCAAGAAGCATGGCTGTCAATGTCGCTTGTACCTCGACAAATGACGGCCATCACAAGAGCTCCAATCTTTGGAATGCACTGGTCAGCAATTTTGAGAATAGCAGAACTGAGGGCAAAGGTTGAGACATACCATCACTCCTTGCTGGTAGGTCCCAACAACAAAGCCGCGCACTTCAGCCGGTGCCAATTCTGATTGTAACACGGGAACAAGAGCCAGCTCCATGCCAATGTAAATGTAAGCTACTATACGGCCGACGATCATTTGAACGCCATGCTTCGATGTAACCAGAATGACGGCTGATAATAAGGCCCAGAGGCACATAACAAAAAGCGCTATCCTTCGGCCAAATCGACGACTTAGAAGATTACCTGTTACCAGGCCAAACATGAAACCAACGTAGTTAATGCTGTTAAGAAGAGACAGGTAGACTGTGTCCAGGTCGTAGGTGCCCGTGGCTTCGTTGAAAGTTCCAAATTGTTGCTTGAAAAAAGGCATAGCTTGAGTGTTCCCGAATGCTGCCTGGTCGGAGCCAAAATTGACTTGGGATAAGGCGATGAGGACGCAGGAATACAAGAGGCGACCATTGAAGCAGGCGAAAATGCCGCGAGAACGCTTCGTAGGTATAGTGACTTTTGGTGCCATAGTGGAATATGCGCGATGCTGTGTTAATGTTTGCATGTGTCTGCCCAGATACCGAAATGATGCATGCGAGGTTGGAAGCTCTTATACAAACTGGATACAGTGGTCGTGAGCGCAACAACACTTTTTGTCGTCAGAACCTCGCATAAGCACGCAACGCGACCTAGATATCGATTGTGAGGTCCATCCCCCAGCCGAGAAACCAATCTTGTCGAGGGGAGATATCCCATCCCAACGCTGTTCTGAAGCTTAACCGCCAGGTACTTGCACAAAGAAGTTCACTGATATTGACAAATTGCGTCAACGCTAAGGACGAGACAAGATAGGTGGCTTCGTCGAAGACGTACCAAAGTGGAGCTACCAACGGACTTTGACGGGGAAGCACGGAATCCAGAGAACCCCTGACACTGACCCATGTGGGTTGTAGACTTCCTTGGTTGCCGCTCGGGGCACTCACGCTTCCAGTTCGTGACTCCGTTCATACCCGTCGTGCAAACGAAGGCGTCATTGTCCACCGATACCCGTCAAAGTCCGGTTCTAGATCCTTGAATTGACTATCATAAACAATACTTGGGTAGTAAACTATTGTACGGAGCCAGTGGGTGATCATTCATCGCCAAGATTTAAAAACCCTCCCGCCTGCCATCTATTTTGCCACAGAGGATGTTTGCGAAATAAAGAGCGTTCCACATACCAAGATCTAAAGGTTTGGTTCTGCCACATAAAAAGTCTCAACACATCAAAACTTCGAAACCGAATGTCAAGATGGGATCTATCCCGTCGACAAAACGCCCCAACTTTCTCATCATCATCGCTGATGACTTGGGCTACAGCGATATTGGGTGCTTTGGTTCTGAGATCAAGACTCCTGCGTTGAACAGCCTTGCTCGAACCGGCATTCAGCTCACAAACTTCCATACGGCTTCAGCATGCTCTCCAACGAGGAGCATGCTCTTTTCCGGGACTGACAGCCACATTGCTGGATTAGGTCAGATGTCAGAGTACATGAATCAAGCCCCTCAGCCGTATACAGGGAGGCCAGGCTACGAAGGCTACCTCAACTTTCGAGTTGCTGCTCTGAGCGAAATCTTGCAGGATAATGGCTACCATACCATTATGTCAGGAAAATGGTCAGTCAGAAATACTTTCCTCACACATAAACCTCGTTTGCTGACACTTTCCTTCAGGCACCTTGGTCTCAGCAAAGAAACATCTCCAGCCGCCAGGGGTTTCGACAATAGCTTTGTCTTTCTCTCCGGCTGCGGCAACCACTATAATTATGAACCTCAACTCGATAACCCATCGCATGCCCTGGTCACGCCAATGAATGCCGGAAAGTTCTGGCTGCAAGACACCGATTTCCTTGACAGGACCAAAGATATCCCCGAGGATTTCTACTCGACCACTACCTTCACTGATAGATTGATCGGTTATCTTGATGAGAGAGAAGACAGTGCACAACCATTCTTCGCTTACCTACCATTCACTGCCCCACACTGGCCATTACAAGCGCCCCGCGAAACAATCGACAAATACAAAGGTCTATATGACGAAGGACCCGCAGTGTTGCGGAGGAAGAGGCTGGACAAACTGGTCGAGCTAGGGCTTGTCTCAAAGGACGTGGAACCAGCACAAATGACTGTCGAGCTTTGGGACACGATGTCCCCTACCGAGCGAGCGGAGTCCGCGAGAAAGATGGAGATCTACGCCGCGATGGTTGATCTAATCGACGTCAACATTGGTCGGGTCGTGGACCATCTTGAGGCCACTGGAGAGCTTGATAACACCTTTGTTCTATTCATGTCCGACAATGGCGCTGAAGGAGCCATGCTGGAAGCCCTCCCGCTGATGGGTGGCGCTGGTACTTTTCAAACGATTATTGACAAGTACTACGATAACTCACTGAAAAACATGGGGATGGCGAATTCCTTTGTCTGGTACGGCGCGGAATGGGCTTGTGCTTCCATGGCACCATCGAGGGGTTTCAAAACATATATTACCGAAGGTGGCATCCGCTGTCCCTGTCTAGTCCGGTATCCAGCCTTCGCCAAATCCGGGACGAATACAGACTCGTTTGCAACTGTGATGGATATCCTCCCGACAATTCTAGAGCTGGCCGCCATCCCACTGCCGGGAAAGGTCTTCCGTGGCCGGCAGGTAGTCACTGTACGAGGAGCTTCTTGGGCACCGCATCTAGACAATCACACCCCCTCCTTTCATGATGAGGAAAATCAAATCACAGGCTGGGAGTTGTTTGGCCTAAGAGCCATCCGTCAAGGGCCGTGGAAGGCACTTTACATGACTGCCCCTCGTGGCAAGGATAGATGGGAGTTGTACAACCTGAACAACGATCCTGGAGAAGTACATGACTTGGCAAGCACCGAGCCAGATATCTTGGCAAGACTCATCGAGCACTGGGAAGTCTATTACGCTGAGACGGGAATGTTTGATCCTGGTGTCGAGTTCAAAATCACCAAGTACTTCTAGTTTTCGTGCTTGATCAGACATTTCTTTCAGATGTACTTGCTAAGCAGAATTAACATCCTGTATACCCACAGAACTCAACTCGTGTCTCATGGCCCTGTATCTTCACTTCATTTGTCTTTATTACAAATCCTAGTCGTTACATCATGCTAATCTGTGTAGGTGTATTCAATATGCTGACGTGTCTTCTCGTACATCTCTGTCAGAATTGTGGCCGCCAGGCGGATATCGCGAGCGACCTGCCCCCAGTACCGAAGGACGCAAATTGCAGACTGGACTAGCGATGGCCACCGCTTCGAAGGCACTAAGCCGCTGCCAGGATTGATGACAACGGCGAGGATCAGTGCTGCGGAGGTGAATGTCCTTCGGGCCGCAAACCAGGAACCTCCGTGACGCAATGCGTACAGCCTTTGTGGAATGACCGTTTCGTAGATCTCCAACGCAGCTTGAGCAAGTTCTTTCTCTTCCACGGTTGCAGTTCTTTCGGGCGAGCTGTGTAAGACACAGTACAAAATGGGACGAAGAGTGTATTCGCGCCATTCGAGCGCTCTGAACCAGAGATAGCAGGCGAACTCTTCATCGGGCGGTTCATTGTCGTTGAACTTGACAATCGCAGGAATATGGTACTGCCTGAAACATGACTTAAGCAACACTTGAACCCCTTGTTTTCTAGGGTTTTGACTCACCAAGATGCAATCTGGCGCTCTGATCCCCAGTAATGGCGTACGAGTTGCGATGAGTTCTGTAGCCAATAGGCCTCGCCTTTCTGATATAAGAGGGCAACCGTCTCGTCAATGGTACGTCTGAGCGAGATTTCAGACAGGTAGTAGCACCATCCGCGCTCATTTATGCGGCTATGGGTATCATCAACGCAATTGGGCCTCTCGCCAGTGCCAGATGACATCTCTGTTGCTGTGAACTCAAGGTCCTCTGGCGGTTCTGGAAAGGCGTCTGGGTACGAAAAGTCGTTAAGCCCACTGGGTCGAAAGTCTAATTCCAGTAGGAACTCACTGGGAAAGGTTAACCGACAGGAAGCGGCGGTGTACACGGATCACGTAGGAGTCTCATACTTTTCTGCTCGACAGCATGACCAGAACAGGCGTTGCTCAAGGTGCCGATCTTCAGTCTGTGACCCACGAAATGGGGCACCAGGCCGTTCTCCTCGTGCCAGGAATAACGTCTGTAGACCGAAACAAGCTTGTTGAATAAAGGACCATGCCTGTAGTGGACGCAGTGAGAACTTTTCAAATACTGAGGCAAGAAAAAAGCATTGTATGTCGCGGACGGAATGACCAAGGGGCCCAACTCGTTTTAAGGCTGCAGCATAGTATGCCTCTGCTGTCGCCCGATTCTCTTTCTCGAATACCGTCGATCCTTGCCAGGCGTCCCCAATATCGGGGATTTGACTTGGCTTGACCCATGGCAAAGTATAGGAGCCCAAAGCGCACGCAATAAGCTATGAAATATTCAGATAGGATACAGGCCGTAATGTGATGGAGTAAGTACTTACAACAAGGCACGAGGCTGAGTCCCACTGCAACCCATTTTCTTCGACCAATCGAGCATGGTGCAGGAGGTCATGCCCGTCAAGTATGGGATTACGTGGATGGACGATGGCAAGGAAGCGCTTGCTAAAGTGAACAAATTGATCATCCGGCATAGATCGAGAGGAACTGCTGGTATTTTCCTGTTTTTGATCATTCTCTAGCGCGTATTCAAAAGGAAATGACACTATGTTGTCGGCGTTGTTCGGTACAACATCTCGGAGAGCGGGCCACTTCAAGACGGCTTCGCATCTGAGCGATGCGAAGGATGGTCTTCTTGTTTCAAGATCAAATGCCAGAGTCTGCCTTGTGGTTTTCGTTGGCATTCCTTGAGAATCACCTTTCCAAGTGTCATGGGCCAGCGATTGCGGCGACGCTGTATGCAGGGATCTAACCTGGGGTGATGATAGTGCCGGTGAGAGACCAACAATGGACTTGGAGGTGTTTACACTACTCTGTCCTCCCTGCAACATGTCTTTAAGTTCGTCCAGCCGCGCAAGAACTTCCTGGTGATTCGTGGCCAGGTTGGCCGCTGAGCCGCTGTTGTTGACAGGCTCCTCCGTCTCTTCCCCATAAATGCACCTAGCTTTATGCCGTGTACAGTACCCGCATCGTGGCCTGGTGTTGTCACAGCGCGTCTTGCGGACTCGACAGAACTGACATGCTGTCACGGCGCGCTTCCTGCGAGTGAAATCCGTGGTTCCGAGGCGTCGTTTCTTGGTGATTCCAGTCGTACCTGCAACATTCTGCTCGTCATCGTCGCAATTGATGGATGGGTCACCTGCAAGGGGTGATCGCGTCAAGTCGTTGTCAGGCGATGCAGCTACGGGGGAAACTGCGATTGGAGTTTGCCATGACTTAGATGTTCGAAAATCAAACTGTTCATGGTGAAAATCGACTTCGTCGTAGGATTGTTCGCGATGGGCGTCGTGTACTGCGCTTTGCTTCGTTTCGGTCTCGTACACTCGATGTGGAATGACGGTGTTCATCATCGACGAAGAAGAAGCTAACGGAAGGAGACGAAGGTCTCCGGAGACCACAGTACTGAGAGGTATTGTGCGGAGCTGGAACATCTCTGGACTGATAACAGGCACTGGCCTGCACGGTCGCTAGCGCCATTGCGTGATATCTGATCGCAATGAGGTGATGGCATCTCGTCCCTTCGGGTTATCGAAAGGCTCGCCGACGCCTCCCTGAAAGAAACGTCTTGCCTCGCGGTCCATGGTAAGCCGATTAAAACACATATTGGACACATGTACGTGGTCAGCTACTGTTGATTGATGATAGCTAGGGACCTAATCATGGGGGCAGAGTCAGTACCCATTGTGACTGGGTATCGCACACACTGCGGGTTTGGCCCAGTTGATTCTCGACTCATGGGCGCATTTGATGTTGAACCAGCACGGTTTACCATCGCAGGGGCATTGAGGCAACATTTTTATACCTAGGTTGGGTTGATTAAGGGTAGTTGTATCACGTGGGTAGATCATGGATGCAAAGAGATCCCCATGGTATACATTGATGCTTGGTAAATACTGGTCATCATCAACTCTTCAGCACATCAGACAAGTAGCCGGTATGCGTTCACATCAGGCCGGCGGCAGCAAGCATGGCAAATAGCATGACGCTCGACCCTGTCAGCTGAGCGGCACCATTATCCTCAGTCGCAGCCGACTATCGGTATGTCAGCGGTTACTCTTCATGACCTTGGTACAAATTGTCTTACAGGAGTGGCGGTAGCCTCAGCAGTGGTTTGGGCAGCGGCAGTAGTTGAGCCAGCAGCCGTGGTAGCGTCAGCAGTCGCGGCAGAGCCGACAGGAACAGCCTCAAGGTCGCATGCCTCGGCGCCTTCCTCAACGCCCTTGCCGTAGTGCTGCCAGATGTCGAACTCGTTGGCGCACTCGAGGCACTCCTCAAAGAGGCCGAGCCAGGTGGAGTTGCTGCAGTGGACTTCGCCATCCTTGCTGCCCAGGATGGCATTTCCTGCGAATATCAGTGATCGGAAACAAATGATGGTAAGTGTGATCTGAAGCGTACCACAGTTAGAGTGGCACTCAAACTTCTCCCCAGTAGCTTGACGGGCCTCGAGGGGCACGACGTCGAGATACTCATAACCAGCGACGACAGGGACGGAGGCAATGCCGGCGGCGGCAAGGAGGGCAAAGTAAGACTTCATCTTGTCAGTGTTGGAGCGACAATGACAAGAGACTGGTGTTTGACGAGAGGCTCGATAAGGGTGAGAGCTGTGGGTTGGATCTGCGGGAAGCTAGACAGGATGCCAAAGCGAAGAAACCGCGGGAACAGCGACGTAAGGAAGGGGGAATACTATATAGAATGGGACCACCTCGGTGATGGGGCCCACGGAGATGCCTGGCTGTGTGGCCCCTGGTCCCGGAACGGCCTAGGACCTGAGGCCTAGTCTCGTTGGCAACTCTGGGCACTGCGAGGCCGGGAAAGTGCGCCTGTATAGGCAGTCATCCGATTTAGGATTCGACGTCTAGTTCTAGCCTACGTTGAGCCCACCTACGCCATTCCTCGAGTGGAGGAATTACTAACAAGTCTTTTTGGTTGCACTAGTCCCTCCTGCCTGAACGAGAGCATCCAGGCTGACTGGTACAATAGCTTTTGCGAATCGCAGAAACTGGCGTTCCCCGAGCTTGAAGATCAGCTGCGCAGAAAGCTTGGGGGACCGCGAGGAGACCCCAAGGCAAGAACAAGCTAGCATCACTAATTTTAATGCTATTGGGCGCCCCCTTCGTAACCAGGGAATGGTGGTGCGAGCCAGGCCGTTATCTGATTGGTGTGATTCATCTTATCTGATGATCTGATAACTTTCTGGCCCTGTCCGCATCCACTCGCTCACGCACGCCAAGCCCTGGGCTTCCCAACCTTGATTTTGAGCCAATCACCGAAGAAGAAGCCTTTGCATCAGCATGCCCGGTGCCGGAGTCTGTCGGCAAGAAGGGGAGGTACACGCGAGTGGAGCGGTAAAGCGGGCGCTCGACTTGTCGGCGACTGCGTGATATAAAGGCCCAGATGCCCAGGCCTCGCCAGCAGTGAGCCGTTGGCCAAGACCCGAGCTGTCTTGGGACGACATCCGAGCCGCGAGGAGTTGCCTACTGGGAGCCGACGCTATGCCGACCACTCTCGAGGCTTAGACAGGTACGAGTCGGTGGCAAGAGGGAAGAGTCATACTACATGAGTCGATGCGCAGAAGTTCTGCTGTCTCCAACGGGTGCCAATTACGATGACGCGCAACGCGGGCAGTCGACTCCTCGGATTCCTGAACACTTCGAGGGCAGCATTTCAGTCGAAGAATGACCATGAAGGCACGATGCGGTGAGGACCAAATTTCTGTCCACCACCCAGGCGAAGCCGGTTGGCCTCCAGCGCAACTCTCTACTTGCCGATTCTGCAGAAGGCCTCAATGCGAGGACCATGCCTCCTGATGCTTCCAAACGATTACTCAATTGAGAAAAAAAAGTCCCCTTAGGTCTTGGAGTGGAGATAATCAACTTTCTTTTCAGATCCCAGGTCTCTGCGTCAAACGCAATGTGAACAAGAGGGCAGCACATTTCATCGAAATTGTTGTCCCTCTCAATGTTCTTGTATTGCGAAACATGTTGAGGGGCTGCCCGACGCCATAGATAAACGACTGAAGCGCATTTACACGATGCCTACACGCTGCAGCATAGCGTGAACTAAGTACAAATTGGCAATGATCGCAACTACGAAGACACACGCCTTCCGTGTGCAATTCCTCATCCAAAGCCCGCCAGAAATATCATGCGCCCTCTCGTCACGGTCTCGTGTAGATCCGCCGAATAGTGCAAGATCGGGCTAACAGCTATACTGAAAAGCTCGAAGCGGCGCCTCGGCTTTGATGTACATCGCAGAGCCAGCCGTGGTGTCCAATTTCTGGAGACGAGGCACTCGCTACTGACGCGATAATCCCAAGGTGTAGGAGTCGAAACCCCAAAGGGTCCATTAACTAATTGGAAAAATACCAGAGGTGACTTAGAGGCCATTTTGATCTGGCGTGAGCTTGGCGGCAGTCGATTATATATCTTTCGCAGCGAGAATTCTACCCAGGTGGTCCGTTGGAGGGTGCGTCGTAAGTCGATGACCCAGTTCTCTTAACCAATCTAGACGCTGCATTTCCTCTAGCACTATGGTGTTGTTGGTGGTCATGAGCAGAGGAATACTCTTGCATGGCCGACATTGTCGTCGGATCGGTAGCAGATGAAATGACATGGCAAGCTCTTAGCGTCGTGCGTGGAGGCATGCCACAGTCTGCTGCGCTGATTGCGCCTCCATTCAGACGTATTCGATCAGTCTTGTGAGCGACAACTGGATCGTCAGCGCGTGGTTTAAATAGCGTGAAAAGGTCTTCTTTTGACATGGTCAAAGCAACTGACGTTCCCACAGCCTTGTGTACAAGTCTCACATGGTTCGGATCAATGATGTCGCGACTATAGCGAAGCCCCGATGATATTGTCTGGATCCCGTCGTCACGCTCTTAGCAGAGGTGGCCCGCTCACGCAAGGGCATCTGCTGCATTGCAAAAGCAAGACCTCGTGTCCCTTATCTCGCCAGGCTCAAAGAGACTTTTCTTCACTCACGTCATAAGTGCACCGTTTTTTGCGGGGTTCAAGAGACCCGGCCTCTCAACTTTGGGCAGCGAGGCGGATCTCACCAATGCACAAAGGTATGATATCCGGGATGTAGCGGAAGACAAAAGGGTATGATCGGAGGTGGAGGTGTCAGCTCTGTGCCAGTTTCGATGTGGAGATTCGCACAAAACGCCTGCAGCCTGTTTGGACGGGCAGGTTGAATGGCGAGGTGAGTGAACTTCTTCTGTATGCGTCAGCCTGTTTTGGCACAGTTTGGCCTTCACTGAATGACGAGGGCTTGAGGTAGTATCTTCATGCCCTCAGAGTACGTACTCGTGCGACCACTCGTATCAACACGCTCAATGCAATTAAACGAGCAAGCCACTGCCTCTCGGGAAGGCTCGCCCGATCATGCACTCGGGGTTGACAATCTGTCGTAGGCCTTGACTGCAATCCACATCGTCCTTTTCGTCGGGTGGGGCGGACGCTGTCATTGGTGCCATCTTCAGCATCCAGCCGATTGCCTCAAATTATGAAGAATAGTCTGGTATTGGTTTGTGTGTACAACAGTGCCCTCTTGACATCTCGAAAATGCCAGATTAGAAATAGGGGCGTATACCCTGTCTATCGCCAGACTCGTGCTACCAGCATGTCAAAGCGGCCTAGGAGCGGCCCAGTGCTCTGCTGCTACACAAGGAGAAGCAATCAGGATCCCGCATGTCCATGATTTTCACAAAAGCAGTAGTGAGAGATTCTTGAATGATCGTAGAAATGACCACAGGTGAGTATTTTGGTCCCCCTTTGCGCGGGGATGTAAGGCGAAGCAGCGAGAAAAGCGATTGAGGTCACTGTGACAAAGTGACTTCACAAGGGGTATGTTGATGGCCAATGCCATGCAGGCCTGTAAGCGAGAATTTCTGGGCGTCACGGCGGCGTTGTTATGGCTTGACTGACCGTTTGTGCATAGAGGTCCAGCGTCCGCCCACCACCAAAGGGCACCCACGACGTTAACAAGAAGACTAGTCAGTGAACAGGACTGTGGCATCCCATGCTATCAGATACTGTATTCATTGCCTGACCTTCATCGCTATAGGTCACCAAAGAGGGCATGAAAGACCACAGGAATGTCGACAGCCCCTAGAGATCCGGGAGCAGTACGCGAGCGCTGCTTGTCTTTCTGCTCGAAAGCACTACCGTGGGCCACACTTCTTGGCTGATCGCGGGTGACTTGGCTTGCTCTCAAGAATCATACCTTGCATGTACCTAAGCCGCAGGGTATTCATTGGTGGCCTATAGCAAGTCTATGAACGACCATTTGGCCATATATGCTTTTAAATAACGCTCCGACTGGTGATGGTGCTGGGAGCAATCTGGTTGAGTTCAAGCCCGACGCCCATACGCCCGCCAGTGGCGTGAAAGAACATCCCACCACGGATTCGACCTGGCCGTCCCCTGCGTTTAGCACCCCTTGACCCTTCTACCCACCGAACCTGGCCAAGTGCCTGCATATGGCATCAAGTCCCTAGCCAATATGAATGGAGGAGCCTGTGCTGGATGGTCATGATCTAGGAATATAAAATGCTTGGGACAGAGTTCTACACAGGCAGAATTTCTTCCCGGTAGGTGTATACCTCGACTTTTCCAATGAACATGTGCAGCTCAAGGCGATCGGAACCCTTTTGGGCAGCATCGCAGGCGCTCTGGAGCAAACCGTGCTCTTCAGGACGCCTGTTGTGCCAAAGTCCCTCAACACCCATATCTTTCTCTACGGCATGGCTGTCCTTCCCAAGAATTGATTACCCTAGCGCCCAAAATCAGGAACACTCGAGACCATCTTGAGCATTATATCATTGGGTCAGAACAATGATCACGGCGTTATCGACTAGTTGGCCATCATCAGGGCATGCGATAGCGCTAGAGCTGCTGATGGCCACCGCCCAAAGCCACCATCGCTGCTCATGTCCTTTCGCTAACCAGGTTTCGCCATGACGCCGATTGCACGATCCATTCCACATGACAAGGTGGTCCCATCGAAGCGCCATTCACGAGCGAATAGCACGCAGCCACGAACCTCCAGGTCGTCCAGCGTCTAGTCCAGCCTGCGCGCAATCCCGTTTTGAGTCTGACATGCGTTTGACGCTGCCCGCTTCGCACCAAGGAGCGCCCTTGCTTCGATGACCCAGTTGCCGACAGTCTTAAGACTCATCCCGCTCATCACCTCGTTAGTCGCTCGATGAGGTTGCTTCATCTACTCTTTTCTTTGGGACCCCTTATCGACGGCATGGCCAACCGAGCACTCCAAAACTCAAAATGGCGATGACCCCCACAGACACAGAGGCCCCCGACCCAGCGCTGTCTGCCGCAGCACAACCAATGCTGTCTTCATCCCCCGAAGATACCCCTGCACCGCAACACGAGGTACGGGCCCAGGTTCGCGTCCGCTTCAGGGCTGGCGTGTCCCGAGCATCTGGTACGCCAAGGTCTAATGGCATGCAGGATGAGGAGAACGAGGACCATGATTCGGCCCTGGGCGAAGACGAACAAGACGGGTAAGCCACCAACTGATGGCGCACCCATTCCCTCGGGTCGGCGGAGAACCTCTGCCCCCTCTAACTCTTACCCACTGACTGACACATGGGCCGTAGATCTGCGTCAACGCGGTCCATCACCTCCAGCGTCCTGAACTACCGAGAGCGACATGGCCGCACGTGGCACAGCGAGCGGACCGACACGCAGTACTTTCTGCCGAACGACTCGAAGCAGCTTGAATGCATCGACATGACGTACGTCGAAACCTATCGCTCTTGCCCCTCCTCCAGACCAGCTCGTCGCTCATCACATCACATCTCATGACATCAGCCATCGCTTCCTGACGATCCTGCTCGATGGCAAACTCCTGCTCGCCCCATTGAAACCCGGCGCCAAGCGTGTGCTCGACGTCGGCACAGGGACAGGTATGCGCGTCTTCGTCCTGTCCACCTGCTTGGGCGAACCCTCCCCCCCTCCTCCCGCCCCCCGAAACTAACGCTAGAACCAGGGATATGGGCAATGTAACCCAACCACCAATAAGGGCCCCAACTAAGCCTGCCTCTTCGTGCCGTGACCGACCGACTGACCACGGCACAGAGCCTTCGCCGACGCGTTCCCCGAAGCCGAAGTCACGGGCACCGACCTCTCCCCGACCCAGCCGACATGGCTGCCCTCCAACCTCTCGTTCGAGATTGACGACTGCACGCGCCCCTGGACCTGGGAGGCCAACACGTTCGACCTAGTACACATGCGCCTCCTCTTCGGCGCCATAACCGACTGGCCCGCCCTGTTTCGCGAGGCGTACCGTACGGCGCGGCCCGGTGGCTGGTGCCAGTCGTGCGAGGCGGAGTGCCTGATTCGCTCTGACGATGACAGTATCACGCCCGACACGGCCATGGCCTCTTCGTGGTCGCGGCTGTTTGTCGAAGGGGCCGAGAAGTTCGGGCGTTCATTCACCGTCCTGTCGGATGAACTGCAGCGGAAAGGGATGCAAGAGGCGGGATTCGTGGATCTGCACGAAGTGAACTTCAAGGTACCTATTGGGGACTGGCCGTTGGATCCCAAGCTTGCCGAGGTCGGGCAGTGGGTTCGCTTGACCATGGAGAATGATCTTGAAGGT
Source organism: Verticillium alfalfae VaMs.102 (assembly GCF_000150825.1). Lineage (NCBI taxonomy): Eukaryota > Fungi > Ascomycota > Sordariomycetes > Glomerellales > Plectosphaerellaceae > Verticillium > Verticillium alfalfae. The sequence goes on from NW_003315036.1 coordinate 2,245,564, forward strand.
ACGTACCCAGCATGGCTGTGATGGGAAGAGCTGTAGTTGACGCGCTTAGGCTATACGCTTTACATGTGGAAGGATGTCCTCGGGTGGGATACGGACAAATACCAGACATTCTTGACGTCGATGAAGGACGAGATTAGATCACGAAAACTACATGGGTACATGACAGTGAGGTACATCTACGGGCGCAAGCCTTAGAACGGTCTCGAAAAAATAGGCTCAGGGAAAGAAAGACAAGGAGGCGGATGGAGCCTATAGGCGACTTGTCTATGTTCTATGTTTCTTCAAACAGGTAAGAGATTCCATAGATGGCAATCACACCATTACAGCGGAACTTTTCTAGTGGCACTGAAATGGTCATCCCACCTATGCTGTCTTTCAATACTCGAGGCGATGTTCGTCGAAACCAGTAGCAAATGCCGCGAAACACTGCTTACTCTGTGATGGAAAACGTCCGTGTCGACTGGGAACGGCTGGTATCAGCAACGGTTCATTGAGGACGCTAGTCAACAAGAGCCAGCCACGATAGGAGCTGTCAAACATGACTTGTCTGCTCTACGAGTTTCGTTGCTTGGTTGGTGACTCTTCAACCGAATTGTGTACCTCGGATACGGGACATGTCAGTACCAAAGTCAAGGAACGTGGCGGCAAGCACCATGGTCGTGCTCCCCGAGTCGTTTTCAATCAACATGACTCGAGTCGATACTCGACCACGCTAACAAAACAAAAGATTCGAGGTCTAGGTCAATTCCTGTTCCAAAAGAGTTTGTATGTGTTCATAGGCTACATGGCCCAACGCTGTTCGTGAAATCATGATGATTTTATCCTTCCCTTTTTTTTTTTTTTTTTTTTTTTTTTACATCAGCAGAAAAGCAGTCATAACAGCCACGGCCGCGACACCCAGTGACCCAACAGCCAGCCCCGTCGCGGCGCTGTCGTCATTGTTGCCGCTGCCGCCATTACTTGAGTCGGCAGAGCCCGTCTCGGTGGGCTGGACAAGAGTACCAGATTCGGTGGATGACGGTGTACCAGACTGGCGCTCAAGGATGAAGATCTCGCCTGTCGAGTCAGAGGTGACGTAAAGGCGACCCTGGGTCCCCCAAGCGAGACCGACGGGACGGAAGCAGTTCTCGGGACAGGTGGAGAGGTCGGTCATGCGGACGATGTGCGTCAGGCTGTCAGCGGAGGTGTGAGGCTCGGTGGGCTCGCCGTTAGCGAAGTCGACCACCGAAAGCGAATAACCCTGGGGGTTTTCGCGGTTGACTGGGGCTTGTTAGCATTCATTCGCGGGAGAAGTGGCGGAGAGAGAAACATACAGCTGCCGTGAAAGGAGATCCAAGCCTCGGTACCGTTTTCATTGAAGATGATGTCGAGAGGGGCAGTGTGGGCGGGGAAAGCCAGACGAGGAGCCTGGTATTCTTCACGGCAGGTAGTGTCGTCAAGAGTTGTATTTGTGTCAATGGCGAACTGATCGCCGACCTCGAGATTGTCGTGGTCGGGAATGTCATCGGCGTCCCAGACAGCGTAACACTGAGGGTAGCCGTAGTTGGTGGCATTGGCTTCATTCTCGGGGGCATCCTCAATAGTGCCGTGCTCATTGAGCTCCTCGGCAGGGTTGTCTTCCTTGATCAACTGCCCGTTACGTTCAACATCGTCGACCGAGTTCTCCACAGAGTAGAACCTGCCAGATGTGGGCTCCTCAGCAACACCGACTGAGTTGCGCAGACCCCAGCCGAGGACACGGCCCTCAAGATAGTCAATGGGGAACGAATCGGTGTTGTTGATGTTGAAGGCGCGAATCTGAGACATGCCCGAGTCGATGTTCATAGCTTCAGTAGCCAGATTGTCGCCGCTGCCGCGAGAGACGACGAGGTATCCAGGGCTGTGGCGCGAGACGACGAGTGTACGGGTGACATGCTGGTTGCTGGCCATGCCAGTGATCACCTCTGTTCCATTACCGCTGACGGCGCCGGTGGAGGGGTCGTAAGGCCAAGCGAAGACGGAATCGACTGTGGAGGCATACAGGGTCCGTCCGTCGACGGAGAAGGCCATACCGTGGTTGAGCTGTGCGTGAACCATTAATTTGGCTGAAAACCATTGGCAAAGGATGTGAGACAATCGCAACTTACCCCTTCGAGCTCAATAATGACCTTGTTCTGGTCGACCTCGAGACAGGTGTGGCCGTGGTCCGTGAAGGTGATGTGACGAACACCAACGCCAGCGTCCAGGACGATGAGAGCGCCAGCATTGTCGACGGCAATGGTGCGCGGCTTGACGAGGCCATTCATAATAAGCTGAGCTTGCCATCCGGGGTGGACAGCAGGTGCATTGTACTGGGTGGAGAGGATATTCTGACACTCGCTTTGAGCGAGAGCAGTGGCAGACAGAACCACAGCCGCCATGGCAGCAGTGCGGAGGCACTTCATGCTGGCGATTGGCGCACGACAGTGTTGTCTTGGGGTCCTTTTGTTTCTGTCGACGGGCAAGATGCTGACCTTAAGGGACTTGGTGAAAGAAGAGGAAATGCTGTTCGATCGGGATCGCGCGTGCAACGAAATGCAGAGAGGGCCCGGATTCTCTCAGCCAGTTCCGCAATGCAGACGAAGGATGGAAGGATAGCAAGGTCGACCCCACCAGGAGACCCCTCCTTCTGATCGCCCCTCACTTATCATTTTGCTCCTCGCGTAGGCTTCGTTCGGCCAACCTCGTGGTAGTGCCTGTGGCATCAGGCCCTCACGCGGGGCCGCCAAGGGTCGCCTAGGCCCGACCGGAGCAAGTCGAATGCAGGCGGACGAGCCAGTCGATCACGTTGGCGAGGATTCGGCGCACCTGGCAGCGCCTGCACCAATGCGCCTGGCGTCGGCAAGCCTACCCTTGGCCGCCCTTTGGTGTGTCCGCTCTAGCGGTCGGACGGATCAGACGAGAGAAGCTCAGTAGCTGCTGAATACGGAAGGACGAGGTTGGGCCCCACGCGATAGCTTCGCCTGAACTCCGCCTGGCGTGCCACTTGGTCCAGCGCGGCGGTACATTTATTCAAGTTTCGTCGGGAGAATCAGGGCTGGCCTGAATTGGCACTGTCATCGATCATACTCCTGGAGTCGTTCAGGCCCTACAGCCAATGTTGCTTGTTTGATAGGAGGCTGCAATTGCCCCGGTGATGACGGGTGCGTGACCTCTCTCAGAGGATCGATCGCGTGGCGAATTCACGCACTCGCTGATGATCGGCGGTGTCGATGTGCTTGCGAATTGCTTTCCTCAAATCGAACGACTCGGTAATCGATGTGGACTGATGGAGGAGCGATTCGATTCGATCCTTCCTTTGGGGCTCCGAATACTGGTAGACTAAACCGCATTCCATCTGTTTGAAGCAGCTAATGGCATAGGCTATCTAGCTGGAGTGGCCTGCGAACGACAACAGGACCTATCTCGAAGAAGGCAAGCTTGCCATGCGTGTGAGAGGAGGAGGAATTCGGCAAGCGACACAGAAGCGTGGGATGTTGGGATTCCACCAGGTCTTGTCATGTCAAGCTTGTGGAAAGAGGATGCCGGAGATGCCCAGGCTCCTGGGGCGGTGTAGGGACGCTTCCACTGCCATTGGCTCTGGAGCGTACGCCTTCAGGTACCTGGGCCACCTAAGGCACCCAGAAGACATACAGCCAGAAATTTGGCAGCGGCCATCTTGGCTGCTTCACACTGTGAAATTATCCATCAATCCACCGACAATTCCATCGTCTTGGAGCGGTCAAACTCTGGACCAGGGCTCCGACAGCATCCATCAGGAACACACTGAATCTTGCCGTGACGTCCGAAACCCACCGCCAGAAAGTTGCGAACTACCGCAGAATTTTAGCACCAAGTCTCTCCGCCGTGGCCATCGCTGATAGTCCGCTTCTCGACGAGTGTCAGCTTCTTGGTCCACCAAGCCCACCAAGCCCCGTCAAGCAGGGAACTGTCTTCAGAGGCAAGGTACGGCTTCTCACAGCCGGCGATGGTTGAAAAGCTCGGGTCTGCCATTGGACGAAACAAAAAACCGCAGACAGGACCGATGAGACCGATGAGACCGATGAGACCCTTTTAGGAGCCTGGGCGAAAACTACCAGTAGAAACACAGCACCGAGACTTTGCCGTCCCAGCCATCGATATCCATATACGTTTGCGCTAGGCTTGTTGTTCGTGGATAGATTGCTTGGCGACCGCGAGCCCCGCCATCCATTACCCCTCCCCCTCCATCAGCGCACGATTTTGACGGAGGAGAGCTCTTGGCACACATGTTGATCAGCACCGCCCCCGAGACACCTGCCGCCTCTGCCTCGCGCCGATGTGCAATTCGAGGCCAGTCTGCTCGGCTTCATCGTCACCTTTCGCAGAACCTTCCAAGCAGTCCATACCAGCACTGCAAGCTTCGCTTCGAGACCACGCACCATGGTCGCCCTGACATCCCGACTGGCGCTGGCTCTCCTCGCCGCCTCCCCTCTCTCTGCTTCTGTGCTGCGCCCACGAGCCGGCGCCAACAGGCAATGGGTCTCAGTCGACTCTGATGGCAACGCGCGCACCTACATCCCGACCTCGACACAGGTCAATGGCGTTGCGACGACACTATCAGCCGCCCCCTACATCTTGACCGGCTCCGTCTTCACCGTCACGGCTACAAATGGCGACGTGAGCACAAGCACAGGCGCCCCGCCTCCACCACGAGCCACTGACTCTGATGGTGGTCGCGGCGTCTTCAATGTCTGCATGGACAACGCCAACAGCGAGATTGCCCCCTTCTGCCAGCCGCGCGCCCGCTCCGAGCTCTACGTCAAGGAACCGTACTACAGTAGGTTGCATCTTTGTTCACACAATCCCTCGCCGCGTGCTGACCCGCCAACAGTCACCTGGGACAGTAGCGGCTTCGGCGCAGACCTCAATACAGTCGCCAACATTGTCGGCCTCGCCGTGACCCGCCAGAGCGGCACCCCGACCAATGCCGAACCCAACTTTATCATCAACGACACGACCATCGTCCTCGGCAGGGGATACTACGCCTGGACTCCCTCCGAAGCTGACCTCAAGGGTAGCACCGACTTCCACAATGTCTCGCTCATGCTGCAGTTTGTTTCTTCGGAATCAAATGAGCTGACCAATGTCACGGGGCCAACGATTACCCTCCTTCCTGCGCGCGCCAACATACCCGAGGAGCATTCGGATGATGACGACGATGACGACGACGACGACGACGATGATGATGATGATAAGAACGGTGGTCCGAATGTGCTGGCGATTGTCCTCCCCCTTGTTTTCGCGGTTCTCGCCATTGCTGGTCTCGCTGCTTTCTGTCTATTCCGTCGCAAGAGGAGGGGCGCTGCTGCTGGTGCTAGCATCAACAGAACGAGCAGTGGCTTTGGCGCCCAAGCAGCTCACGACCAGCATCTCGGCAGAAAGAACAACAACGACATCCAACTCGAGGACAGGAGTGATACCGTTTCGCCCATTTCGCCTGCGAGCACATCTGGCCGCAATGTCTTCCAGGAGGAGGTTGCCAGGCAGGAGAGGGAAAGGATGTAATCTAGGGAATTTGCATGGAACACGTCACCGACGACCTTTGTCTGACATTTTTCGGGGAACCATCCTAGAGCGATACCTGAAGTTACGCTCTTCGCGTGTATCAGCGAACAATGAATATCACGATGCTTATGACTTGTTGGGCTTCATCACCGTGCTACCTGGAAACTGTTCTTCCCTTGTGTTATGCTAGGATGATCTCGTATAAGAGTACCATGACGATGACTCCCTGACTGTCTGTCGGACGTTAGGTTAAACACCCAGGGGGTTCTCGACCCGGCATGCCCCTGTCAACAGAGTCGACCAGAAGAAATGCTTCGCTCTGGGGCCTATTACTACTTGTTCATCGGCTTGCACCAGAAGCTGCAAAACGACATTCGCTCCTGCCAAAATTAGCCATAGTTCCCTCGCCGAGGCTTCGGAATCATAAACTCACCCAGGTTCCAGATTCAATCTTGCCGTCCTTCTCAGGTCGCTTCCAGCTGCCGCCGCGGCACTTGGGAAGGTAGCCCGAACCTCGAGGTGTTGCGTCCCCCTTGTACTCGTACAGGTGGTCGCCAAACCGCACATTCGGATGCCACGTATCGTAGTCCGGTCGCTTATCAGGGTTGGTCCTCCAAGAGTCATCCGGTTTGTATATGAGAGTGACATCCTCCTCGAAATCTTGGCTGCCAATAGGGATTCCCTCGTCATGCTGCCCATCTAACTCGTAGCGCATCAGTCTGATCTCGCCGTCGCCGTCATTGCCCGCACCCTTGGTCCGCCATGGCCGCACGACGACGTTTAGATAGTTCTTGCCCTCATCGTCAGTCGGGTTCGCAAAGGTTCGAATCTCGAGGTTGCACCGCGCCGAGTCCGGATAGTCCTAATCATCCGCCCACGGCGCGTCCCATTCGCGGTCCAATGACTTGACCACCTGCCACTCCCACATGCCGCGGAACCGCTTCCGCTTGACCCATTTGCCCTCGTCGTTGTTGCCCCAATACGTCTTGTACCGCCACGTGAAGAAGCGGTCGTACAGGTTGTATCGGAACGCAGGCGACCCGTCATCGTTGTCCTCGCCCGTGGCGTATAGCGTGTACGACTCGATTTCCTCTTCATCGACGCCACAGAAGGAAGCGAGGTCCGTTTTGAACTGCGTCATGGCCTTGAGGTTCTTCCTGACTGGTTCGTCGTCGACCCAGTAATTTGCGCGTGGCGAGAAGACAACGATCGAACGCCAGAGCACCGACGCCTTGTCGAGGATCATGCCGGGCTTGAAGAGGTCGACGATCGGGGGTGATACCGGGGGCGGGTCCTGGCGGCCACCTTTCTGTACAAGGGGTGAAACGGGGTACGCCTTGCCGTATTTCAAAAAGTCAATGACATTAGTCTGGTATCCTGCAGCCTGGCGCTCGGGATCGTGATTGCCGGTCCCGGGATTCATGGCGACAAAGGTCGGCACCTCCCAGAAGTGAGCGAGAACGAGGCCGAGGTTGCTCGCGAAGACGACAATGGTGCAGCAGGTCACGGGCTGCGTGCCGCCGGCCTGGGGGTCGTTGAGCCTCCAGGGGCTGTCGCCCTGGTCGTCTTCGTCTAAAGAGTAGACCTGGGCGTTGCTGTCGGCGTGAACAATGCGCCTGCCGTTCGGACCGGGTTCGATCCAGTGATAGTACCACAGGCCACGAGTTTGCTGGATGGCGTTCATCTTCTCCCACCAGTCTTTTTCTCCCTCGGGCCAAGTCAGCGGATCAGTGAATTCGCGCGTTTTGTCCTTTGGGATAATGTCGTCGGCGCCGCGCACATGGAGGTACGATCGGTCATGTGTCTGACAGCCTGCTTCAGAAGCGCTGCAAACCGAAGTGGCTGGGTCTTCGAAAACAGAATCTTGATGAACAGTGCTACTTCGGTCGAGGTTACGCTTCGTGGAGGAAGCGATTGACCAGTCACAGTCCTCACAGAGGTCACCGCAACCAGTCGGACAACAGTATGGACCATTGGCCTCCATTTCATCTGTGGGGGTTATTATGTTAATGATTCTCAATCTTTTCTCGACGGAAAATAAATGGGAGTTGACGTGATGTGGCAATATCGTCCCTTTTGACAGTAGATGTCGGAGTGGCTCTCCCCGAGACGTGTCTGTTGTGGGGGAGCATGGAACAGCTACAGCGGAGGAAAGTACTGACTCTGCTTTTTGGCCTTGCTCTTGCAAAAGGCATGTCCAACGAACAGCAAGAACAGAACAATGATTCCCCATCGTGGGCCTTTGAGATGTATACGTCGGGGATCCATTGAGAGATGGTGCTTCACATACGCATTAGAAGCCAGCGCTTGGGAGCTGCGACGCTTCAAACTAAGTTCTGATAGCTTTGGGAGCCGACGATAGATCTGATTTGAGTGTTATTGAAAGTCGCAAATTACATAGTGTCTCGGTGGTCAGGTGAATGGCCTCACGCATAATGGAAGGAGCTGGCCTAGGCTGTGGGGATAGGTTCGTGAATGGAAATTGATGCATTCACTTGCGAAAAAAGCTCCAGGCATCTGATACACGCCTACCTGCAGGCCTTGAGCACAGGTTATGATCGTTGTTTCGATGGAGTGCCCTATTCTTACTACCTAAATAAGCATGTATATTCGGACTAACCACCGCAACAAGATTTCATAGTCGAAGCCTTGTGAAGCTCTCAAAGCCTCAATAATTGCGGCAATGGGAATCAGCTTTTCGCTCAGATATCGAGGACTAGCAAAGCTGTCTTGCACAAGAACTCACGGCAAGGAACAGCAACGTCGTCATGACTTCTCGTACCAAGCCATGTTGCTCGCCCTGCTGCAACTTACACATATCAAGATTGAACAAGCTCAGGCGTTTATGTTCTTGCGGTAGTCCTTATAAGCTTCGTTCAAGAATGGTCAAATACAATCTGAAGAATCTTGTGAACTAATAGGTCGTGCTCATGCTCGATACAACCCAGTGGCCGATAACCAGCCCTGGTCATCACAATCAAGCCGTCATTAACACACTTAAGCTATAAGTGTTTGATTTCTAATGGGCTTACCAGACTGACCCTTTATGGCTGGGTGCTGCGCTCGGGATCCGGCATATAACCTGAAGCCTCGTCATCAGTACGACGAATTCAAACATTGAATGTTTCCCCATCACTTAGCCTTACAGAATCAAAGCCATTCAGCCCCAGTGACGCATGACGTTCTTTAGACCCTCCATTCAACGACCAATGCGCGGATGAAATTAAACGACACAGATTCTGCCGGCAGTCAACACACCCTCTACAATGATCTTCTCAAGCTCTTCTGACGGGCTCCGGATGCGCATCAACATGATGTGCCATTGTCATTTCCTTTTTGAATTCGGTTTCTTGCACACCAACTCGTTACATATCATTATCAATAGTCAGATCAGCGCCGCAAAACATTTGTCTCTAGTCGGAACCAATTTCTATCATCTCTTCTTGCGGTGTGGCCTCGCAACATGCGTCAAGTGATGCAGCTGTATAAAGGCGTCAGACCTTTGTCTGATCACCCTTCAAATTCCATATATGATTTCTAGGACCCCCCATTTAAGCCCTACCCTTCAGATAATTACGTCATGCAGCCAACGACAGTATGGCACGGGACCCTGATCCTCCACAAACGGCTGCCCCATTTGCATGGCCTCTCCACGATATGTGAAATGCGCTGATGGGGTCGATGTCTGAAACGTGGGTCTTGTTCAAGGCGAGCAGGCTCCGCTGGCGGGCCTTTCTGCGCGACTGACTCGAAGCCATCGTGGCCTGCGTCTGTCTGGCGGAGCCATGCCGTCATTGCCGAATCAGGCTTGGATCTTTCTTGGTAAACGTATGTTGATTGTCTTGGAGTCTACAAAGCGAGATCAATGTGCTCTCATCTCCGAGGCGGCCGTTGGAATACTTCGCATGCGGCCATGTATTGCTGATAGCGTCTCTGTCGGCCTTGGCTTGCAGTAGTTCAGAAGAGAGTCATTGAAAGGGGTGTGGCATGTCCATTCCACAATAAATAGACACCATTCACTGGAGTACATCTAAGGATGCGATGTACCAATGCAAGGGATCACGAACTCAGGATCAGACACGGTTCACCAGAGAGCCTCCAGCGATAACTTACATCACCGTCGTTAAGTTACAATCACCACGCACAACGCTCAGTCTTCGGACCAAGACACAAGAATTCACACGCAGTACGCCAGGATGAAAGGTTTACGCTTAGAGACCAGAGGCACCGCTATTGAAAGTGCAGGCCCCATTTACTCTCCTAGAACTCTTTGACCCTAGAGTTTGAGGCTTTGGGCGACGTTTAATCCAGGTAGGACTGACAGTGGAACGATCCATGCAGAATGGCGTGCCTATGGAATGCAAAAATGTCTTGTGTCAGCGTTTACACATTGGAAAGCTGATAGACGCAGCTATCAGTGGGTAAAACATTTGCCAAGTAGCATGACTTGTGGTTGTGGCAAGCGTCGTCATCACCACTTAGAGCTGGCTTTCAGATTCGGGTGGTCAGAGACGCAACAGAGCTTTTCATCAATTGTCGGTTTGAAGAATGACGTAGAGACGGATCGCACATCCGACATGGAGACTCTCGAGCCCCATCTGTATCCGCTGTCATGAAGTTTCTTACCGTGAGGCTTTACCACGCGACACATACCCGCAATAAATGGGCAATTGACAAACCCCCTCGTCGATGGCACCCCGTCATGTTATGTAAACCCCACAGCAGTAGCCTGCGGGATTTCCAGTGGCGCAAATGAGGCCGCCAATCCGAATTGTGTCGAGGTCCGCAACGCCAACAAATGTTCGAGTCAAGTACCAGGACCCGCCAAGGTTTGGCCCTTGCCGGTGAGATGAGTGGACGGAAAGGGGGAAACAGTAGGAAGCATTGGAGACCCGAAAGAGAAACCCCGAGCCGCATGATTACTGGGTTTCGAGCCAACCAACACGAGGTTGCAGATTTGTACGATCCAATGGCCAGCCGCACCAACGTCCGCTACTGTCCCGTCGCGCGGCAGTGGGACGTTGTATTCATGTGCCCCCCCCCATCCCTTCCAGTCCCCTTCTCTACCGTTCCCCAATGCCAAGCGATAGCAGATGCTGTGTTGAATGGTGACCATCACGGGCCACCGAGGCAACGAGGCTTGCCGGCTGGCTGCCCCGGCAAACGCGCTAGGAGCCAAGGCTGCACATGCTGCAACACACTGGGAAAATCCCCTGACAAGTATCATGCAGTTCCGATGGATGAGGGGCACATCCCCGTCGCCGAAAGTTCATCTCCTGGATTGACAAGGCAGTTGCATGTGGAGAGCGCAGTGAAGGCAGACTTAAGGAAGAAGAAGAAGAAGAAGAAGAAGAACATGGGATGCAATACACCCTGATCGACATATTTAAGGGTCCCCTTTGGGACAGGTGACAGGATTCTCGAACCACGATGGAAGGCTGCACCGACGAACACGGATCAGCGCTTTTAGGGGGTCGCAGCAGAGCAAGCCTCACGCGGACCGGGCAGAAGCCAAGATGCAACGCACAGAGTATAAATGGCGGCACAGACTCGTGGCACATGCCTGGGGCGCGACCTGGTGGCGGCATGCAGGGCCTGGGACAGCCTGGTCAAGGTGCATGGTTGGCGCCATAATGGTTCGGGGACAGCCCCGATGTCGATGCTCAAGGCCGAACAAATTGAAGCTTGAACAACCAACATCTTCGACAAGTGTTCGATGAAATTGATGAATCCGATGAACAAGATGAGGCGCCGGGCTCTTCTCACTTAGGAAAGGCGTCGCAGCTGGTGGGCCCCTTTTTGTGATATCGCGGGGGCCCCAGTGGCCATCGTGTTCCCAAGACTCTCGCCATTTGGCAACCACCAACAGCATGTGCTTTTTCTGACAGGAGATGGGTCTTGGGCGCCGCGCCAATATGGAAGCAAGCGAACGAGAGTAAGGCCCCGCGGATTCAAATTGTACGTCATACACATTCTCACGCGTGGTCCACCCACCAGAGAACCCCTGAGTCTCCCTGAAGTCTTTCAACAGGCAAAACATGCGCCTAGGATACTCTTACGTACTTAATGTCCCTTGGCTTGATGCAACCACCGAGTCGCTAAGGCAGGGAGCTAGGTCGCTTGCAGTAGGAGAGCAGCTGATCGCGACCCGCCGGACAGGGAGTCAATTGGCATTGTGGCAAGTCCCATTTCCCTCGCCTCTCCAAGCTAGAGCGTCTGTCGCCAATCAGCAGCGTGCTAAAACTCTTCATCAAACGGATGGCACGCTACCAGAACCTTGCGCGTGGCCCCCGGTCCTGATACTGCGCGCACGATTCAGTCGCTTTGCGACGGGCTGTGAACAAGACGAGACACGCTTCATGCGAGAAAGATGCCTGGCGCTCAAGGCACGCTCGTGTTGACTGTCTTGGAATGGTACCAAGGCCGAACCTGAAGGCGAGCAGGTGTGACTGGCAGGGGTCTCGAGCCCAGGCCGAGCATAGGTAAACAGAGATGCTCTCATAGTAAAGCCTCATCCGAAATCCATACAATCGAAGAAGAGTCTAGCTGCAAGCGATTGAGTTTTTTTCCGTTTGTCTACAAACCACCTGGCTGGTAACGTGTTACCCAGGTCACGTTGGCTCTGGTCAGCCAGCCAGACAACCCAAAGAGACACCCTTCGTGCCATCCTGGGCTCAGCTTTCCCGTCAGCTCGGCGCCATTGAGACCAACCGTCCTATCATTGCGACGTATCGCGACGCAGGCTACAGCAGTCGGCGGGCCTTGATGCCTCAAAGGGTATAGCCTCCTCTGGCCTGCTTCATATCTGAACGAGGGGGAGGGTCGCCTTTCAGGATAGCTTGAAAGCCAAGCCTATCCCAAGCTTCCCCATCTAGGCTGCCGTACCACAAGGATCACGGCCTTGCCGACTCGGTCCTGCATGTCCACCCTGGCTCCATCATGCTGCCGAGCGTCCGACCTATGCCCCATCTCGCCCAGTCGGTGCGCCGTGATCCTCGGACGTCATTTCGCCCACCTCTCTGCTACCGTTCCCGACGTAGTGTGCAGCTTGAGGTGCTTGTCAACCCGAGACGCAGAGTCTGTTTGCTTATCATCTCCGCCTTGCCCATCCTCGCTACTCAAGCCCATTCCTCTCCTCTTCCCCATCACATTTCGAGCCGACATCGACAGCCCCTCCCCTCCTTCGATCGCCCATCCCTCCCTTCGACAACAGCCTGCCGCATGCCAATTGACACGCAGAGCTGAGCTCGTGTATCGTCTCTTTGTCTCCTCTCCCTCTACAGAGCGACACACCACCATCTCACCCAGGCCAATCCAGTCGTCACCATTCACCATGTCTCACGTCCTCTCTCAGGACCCGGGCGCTCGCGACCCATACGCCGATCAATATGGTCGTGACATGTATTCCTCCGGTTACGAGAACGGCACCAACGGCGGCAAAAAGAGCTCTTTCGACATGCACCGCCGCGTCTCGGGCGTCGACGGCACCGCCGACAACGTCCTCGAGTCTCTCGGCTACAAGCCTGAGCTGTCGCGCAACCGCTCCACCAAGCAGGTTGCCTTCATGTCCTTCGTCCTCGCCTCTATCCCCTACGGTCTCTCTACCACGCTTTACTACCCTCTTGTCGGTGGTGGTCCCGTCACTATCATTTGGGGCTGGCTCGCTGTTTCCATGATCATCGTCTGTGTCGCTGCCTCTCTCGGAGAGATCACCAGTGTTTATCCCACTGCCGGAGGTACTAACTCTCCCTCCGTAATCGCTTCGTTGAGTGCTCGTGTTGTGGGCGATTCAATGCCGCCTTTTATCGAGCGCTTCCAATCGTGATCATTGCTGACTGCTCGTGACCAGGTGTCTACTACCAGGCCTTCATGCTCGCACCCGCTTCTTGGCGTCGTGTTGCCAGTTGGATCTGTGGTTGGGCTTATGTCGTGGGCAACATTACCATCACTCTGGCCGTTAACTTCGGCACCAGCTTGTTCTTTGTCGGCTGCATCAACGTGTTCGAGTCCGAACCTGGTGTCGGTATCTTCCAGTACGAGAACTATCAGCTGTACCTGATTTTCTTGGGTATCACGATTCTTTGCAACCTCGTGTCAGCCCTCGGCAACCGTTGGCTTCCCGTCCTTGACGTATGTTCCTCGCCTATCACGCCATATCAGCTGTCTTAGCTTTTGGTTGATGCATTTCACTAACCTGCCCTCAGACTGCCGCCGTCTTCTGGACCTTCGCTGGTGTCCTTGCCATTATCATCACTGTTCTTGTCATGGCCAAGGGCGGTCGTCGCGATGCTGAATTCGTCTTCACCCACTTCGAGCCCACCTCCGGATGGCCTGATGGCTGGGCTTTCATGGTCGGTCTTCTCCACGCCGGTTACGCCACCTCGTCTACGGGCATGATCATTTCCATGTGCGAGGAGGTTCGCGACCCCTCAACCCAGGTTCCCAAGGCCATGGTTGCCACCATCTTCATCAACACTTTCGCTGGCCTCCTCTTCCTCATTCCCCTCGTCTTCGTCATGCCCGACATCAGCGAGCTCGTCCTCGCCCAGCAGCCCGTGCCCGCCATCATCAAGTCCGCCGTCGGCTCCCCTGGTGCGGCTATCGGCCTCTGCGTGCCTCTCCTTGTCCTCGCGCTCCTTTGCGGCATTGGCTGCACCACCGCTGCCTCTCGCTGCACATGGGCTTTCGCCCGTGACGGCGCCATTCCGGGCTCCCGCTGGTGGAAGACCATCCACCCTAAGCTCGATGTTCCTTTCAACGCCATGATGCTCTCGATGGTCGTTCAGATCCTGCTTGGCCTTCTGTGGTTCGGCTCATCGGCTGCCTTCAACGCCTTCTCTGGTGTCGGTGTCATTTCTCTGACTGCCGCTTACGCCACTCCCATTGCCATCAACTTGTTCACCGGCCGCCGTGCTGTCAAGGACGCCAAGTTCAGCCTCGGCAAGTTTGGCGTTGCTGCCAACATCATTGCTCTCGGTATGTGCCACGTGCCTGTTTCCAATACATCTTCCCCTTCGCAATGCTAACACTGTCCAGCTTGGTCCGCCCTCGCCATGCCCCTCTTCTGCATGCCTGCCACCATCCCTGTCACTCTGACCACGGTCAACTACGCCCCCGTCGTCTTTGTCTTTGCAACTCTGGTCTCGGCCGTGTGGTACGTCATCTGGGGCCACAAGAACTACGCTGGCCCTCCTTCCAACGAGATGTACTGAGGCCAGGCCAACCAACCACTCCTCGGCCCGGATACGATAATCGATCTCAATGTCTTCTGATGGAGGGACGATAACGAAGTTGAACTTTGTTTTGGATACACGGGTCTTGCTTAGGTCTTAGCACCTGGGCCGGGCAACGAGGAGGTAGGCAGGGATTGTGTTGCAGCCTTTTCTTTACATAGACAATTGAGATACCCCAATGCTTTCAATTAATGCTCTGGCATCAATATTTGTTGCTTTGTAGTGTGTTTGTCAGTCAGCTTGAAGCTTGATCCGCTGTCGCGAGGCCTGCATTTAAAAACATGTGTATCTGCTTTGATCTGCCCCAGGTACTCGAGAAATGGAGTATGTCATAGCAAGCTTGAAGGCCAAACCTCCGGCAGGCGAAAATCAAAGTCAGTTTATGTGTATCGATTGTTTCCATGTACAGGCTCAGCAACTGCCTGGGGCGAATGTTGTGTTGGTAATTTCCCGGAAGTTGTGGCACTGCTCATTCGGACGTGTATATCGAGATCCCCAACCGCGTCCATGGGACATAGTCTGATCGTTGCGCCGGTATCCAGTATAAGCGTGCAACAGTCCGTGCCAGATTTCTCCAATCGAAACTTTCGGAAAGCGAGAAAATGCTGCAGCGACTCGCCAGTGAGACTATTTCAGCCGTCGTAGCTGAAACCGAGACAACCAGTTGGGCCTTGGCCGTCATTACATAGCTCCCATGGATAGACAGGAACTTCTTTCAACTCTGAGACAAGACCTACTTCAGGTCGTTCAATATCAACAAGCTCCTCCTACGTGGACGGTATTAGAGAAGCCACCTTATCTGGGGGCGGGTGTCAAGGAAGGGCTGTGACTATAGTATGAGGTCTCAAGTCACACAGCACGCCTTCAAACGCAAGAGAACCTCTTGTATCGAGGCGAGTTTGAACAAAAGTCGGTTGAGCTGGTCGTGCCTCGAGCTTTCGCGATCGGTATGTCGGAAGCCATCACTATTCACGACGAGGCAATATGAAGAGATCCGTGCTTTCTACCAGAAGATGGCTCAATGAGCAGAACGAGGTCCGGCAGGAGGTATATAGAGTTCTTTTTCGTTGACCAGAGGACATAGGAAGTGCACTGAAAAGGTATGTCACAGGCATTGTCCTTTAGGTGCTCCTACTATCAGAAACTCGGGTCCGGGGCTTCTTAGGCTCCAGCCTGTCGTTATGTGAGCTCTATCTCGCCCTCGTAACCCTTATTTTGCATATCCCGCCACGCATGCGACTGGAAGAAACATGGCCTACAGGCATGACATGTTTGTATTCCTGGCTGTTGTGGGAACCAACAGTGTCCGTGTAGTCATCTAGTGAAGAATTATCTGTCAAGAGGCACCTACTGAGTCAGGTATCAGGGGGGCTTGGAAGGCTTTTTCAGAAGCCTGAGACCAAGGGAGTGCGGACATGAGGACTGCGGAGGGTCAGAAATCAGGGGCATCCTCGCCCCATAAGTATGAGTTGACTACGGATATCACTTACTGAAGACGGGTTTGCTCTGCTCGTTCCACCGCTTTGATGGTATAACGACAAAAAGCTTGGTATGGCAGAACAACTTAAAGGCCAAGGTCCCTGTTGAGAAAATGCACCATCTATAATGTCTAGGGAGTAAAGCCCTGGGCTGGAGTACGGCAACTGTGCCAAGAGGCAGTTACAGAGTCAAGGAGCAAGGTAGGCCAGGACTGTAAAGGCTACATAGGGTCTTCCTAGGTGCTGAGGGCTAGATCTCACACGAGTTCCTACCGTATACCTGATATTCAACAGTGGATATCACTCATGAAGACGCCCTCACCATTCTCACCCAATCGCTCTAATACTCTGGCATAGCAATGAAAAAAGAGCCTTAAATATCACGCGGCGCGAGAACTCACTCAAAGCCGCTGCAATAAGTCTGCATTTTGCAGAGTACCGATACATTTGATTTGTAGGGTTGCATGGCTGTAGCCGTTCATGGAAGACATTGCTCCACCGCCTGGTCCTAAGAACTTTCGCCCTGCATATCGCGCAGAACGAAATCCACTTGACCCCTCCACTCACCCCGCCCAAAAGACTTGACTTAGGGCTTGCCTCGGTTATCAAACAATATGAACACCTGTAGAATCTGGGGTTGTCATCAATCCATTGGATCATGTATTGGCCAGGTGGTGGAGTGGTTAACACGTACCCCTGCTAAGGGTATCTCTCCGGAGGCGCAAGTTCGAATCTTGTCCTGGTCGTCTACTTTTGCCACTTGAACTACTGAATTCGAGACAGAATGTTTGAGGATCAATTACAATTTCATCGCGCTGATCTGACTTGCGCAAATGCTTTTTTAGGAGGTGACTGAATAGCGAGCACACGAATGGAGGAAATCTCCACCCTTTTATACTTCACCCACATATAAGTTGCGATTAGTCATTTTTCACGATCCTCGCCCATACTCCAGGGAAATGTTTGAACGAGACATTATTGTCGCAGACACACGCTCGAATACTTGTGAATTATCTTGCTTCCACGGATATTCAATTCAGTCCCATGATGTTCGTCTAAGCCACCTATCTGAGAGAAGAACCAACAGCATTTCAAACGGCTGCCTTTACGCTATCTTGCATTTAAAACTACATGCCAAACACACACCATGAGAGATCTGCCTTTTGATCTCGCCGTGGGCAGATGTAGATATTGTGTGCAAGTGAGTTTGTAGTGAAGCTGTAATCAAGATTGGGTCTTAGTATCACATCCTCCAGAATCAGCAGAAGAAACATGTAACAAACAATTGCGATATCTTTGAAAGCCGTAAACATTCAATTGCAGCATGAAAGTGTCATATTCACCGAGGACAGTGATGGTATGTGCAATCGCCTTTCTATGATCAGGAGATAGTCAAATCATCACATCCTAACACCGCGACTCACATAGGTTTCGGTCTCGCACCAGCTTGCCCCACCCTCCACCAGAGTCTAATCTTTCAGAATACCCACCAAACAACTAAGGAATTCTTCTGTAGAGAATGTTTATTCTTTCAGCGATATTGTTATTGTGAGGATTTGGCCTTTTCCTTTACGTCAGAGGTCCGCGAACCCAAGCTCAAACACATATCCGAGGACGAGCTTGACGTGTTCAACGAGGTGGCTAATACGAATCTTATCCAGGGTATCTGACTCAGAGCCCTTCCATGGGTTCTGTATAAAGGCACTGTCAGAGACATGAGCAGCAGGATATCCATACTTTGTTGCGGCAGCATGATCAGAGCCTGCAAAGCCACCCCCCGTCTCGACCCAGAAGATAGAACAGTACTGCGTTGGTCAGCTCTACGTTGTGAGGGTTCTATCATACATCTTACCTCGCGAATCACTCGCTTTAGAAAGCCATTTAGAGGATCGTAGGTGCCTGTGCTGACGATGTTGAAATAGTCTGGTAGGCTCTGTTCCGACAGGAAGGATCCCGCCATGTCTTGATTCAACATGGCGGCGACTGATATGTTTTGGTTCTTGTACTGCTGAAAGATGTCCAGGCTGCCCTTCAGCCCGGCGTCTCCAGCAGCGTAGAATTGAAAAACAACACGATTCTTGAAGTCCGAAAGTTTGTGATTACGTAGAAGGAGGTTTAAGGCCTCGAGAAGAACAACGACGCCTGATGCATTGCTGTCTGCAGCCGCTCAGTATTCAATCTTTTTGGGGTGGCATCAGACTTACTTGCACCGGGAGCTCTTGCTGTATCCCGCTCGCTCTCTGCGACAAACTTGTTGCTTGCATCGAGATGAGCTCCGACAATGATAGTCTTTCTCTTCTTGCTTCTCCCTTCTGAGATCTGTATTTCGATGCTGTTCTGTGGCCAGCTGTGCCTAAAGCGACCCAATTTCATCACGCCGGGTAACCTTTTGATCTCCTGGTAGATCCACTCCGAGGCAGCGACACCATGCTCCGATTGGTAATATCGGTTCTGAAACGTGACCAAAGCCTCCATGTTGTTGGCGATTCTCTCCATGTCAATGCCGCGGATGAGGTTCCGCGTCTCTCGCTGTTGAACCATCCTCGTAGGGTAGTCCTGGTCCACATCTTGGAGGTCTGCTAGCGAAGGGTCAATGAGATCCGTCAAGTCGAAGAAGGACCTATTAGGCTGCAGATGTTAACGCGGAACGATACCAGCAAGTCCTGCGGTGCTCACCCGAAGGATCCTGGCTCTTGCTACAGTATTGAGATGACGGAGGTCGCTAGGGCCAAGCTGGACGCGCGCAATTTGGTCACCGGACGTCAGGGACGCCAGTGTAGACTCGGGCGCCACGAACACAGCAGCAGCAATGCCAAAGATTATAGCACTGTACATGATGATGGTTTTGGGTATCTCAGTTGTCGTTGCCTGTGCCGAGCTCTCCAGCATGATGAAAGGTCTAGGACACTGCGTTTTAAAGAAATCTGCGGCCATTCCTATGTCATGGGAAGATCAAAATTGAACATTTCACCGGGAAAACCTTGTGAAGTCCAGAGCTAGGATAAACTTTAGGAGGCTCATGTGTAAAATTAAATTGCGAGAATACATGATCACTGCATCGATGGCAATAAGGAAAGAACATTGTGGGATGCAGTGCCGGCGTTGTCATTTACGGGTGGCCAAGCTCGCCTTGATTGGTCATGTATGAATAGGGATTTCTTGCTTCTGAAACTCATTCAATACTTCATAGCCTGCTAAATCCTTCCTCGCTCCAAGAACATGTTTGGAATATCTACATGCTTCGCCCGAATATATTCGCACAGGTTCTTCCCTAGGCTGTCAAAGCTGCTGGTGGAGTTGAAACCACGGTCCAGATGATCCTTCAACAAGAAGTGAACCGCTCGAATGTTAGGGAACTCACATCGATCGATCTGGTTTCCAACATCATCCTTACCCAACATACTTCTCAACTGTTTAGTGGTCATGATGGTCCTCAGCCAATTCCATTCGTCGTCGTGGCGAACAAATAGGCCCATGTTGCAATTGGAACTCTTGTCGCCAGAACGTCCCATGGCCACCCAGCCGATGGGGCCCCTTGTCGTCGGCCCAAAATCCTCAAGGTTGGCAGGGGACTCGGTCTCGTAACTGGGTTGCTCGCGCGCATACTCTCTTGTCACCACCGGTGACGGGATGTCCAGGACCCTACCGTCTGGCAGATGCACCGTCTCATTCACGAATTTTTGTGGCAGCAGGCTGACCCAGTATTCAAAAAATGGCCTTCCGATGGCTGTGCGCATGTCTGGCGCCATTGTGCTACCCGGATAACCCTGAAGAAGGTTCTCGATACAAAATCGCGCGAAGGAGCCACGATCCGAATCGACAAAGTTATTTCCCGAAAGCAGATCCGGGTCGCGCGTCTGGGCGAAAATTCGCATATCACAGTGGCTTCTTCCTGAGATTGCGGATCAGAGGGGACATTTCCGGCCACCATGAATTTTAAACAGGAGAAGCGCTTGATATGGTGACCCATGAGTGCCCTAGTCTGGCGCTCAACCATTGCGGCTTTCTCAGCAATATCAAGTCCCGTTAGGTAGAAGTGAAACTCGGCTTGCCAGCCGCCCTTGGCTGTGATACCGACTGCTCAAGTTAGTCATGTTCTGATCCTGCCAACGCATGATTTACCTTTCGTCGTAGAAGGAGGTGGTAAACCCTTCACGCCTGAGACGTGCACGGCATTCTCGCCGATTTCCTGGAGATACATGTCTTCGATGGAGGCTGTGACATCCGAGTTGTAATACAAAGGTCCCTGAATCTCGTACAGGAGCTGACTAGCGACAGTCTGCGTATTGACCAGACCATGTTTGCCTTTCTCCATGGTGATAATGGCCTCTCCTTTTTCGTCGATGGCAGCGATGGGATCTCGCACATGTCAGCGATGGTCAAATGGCCAGTAAACAAAACTTACATCCCATATCCGTGTCCTTACCCTCCAGGTCCTTGAAACCAGAGTAGTAGCCGCCTGTGGCATAGGTGCTGCACTCGATGATATGTCCAATCATTAGCGCACCCGCCAGCTCGGTCAAGTTTTCGCGTGTCCAGCCATGCCACCACATAGCAGCACCGACTGTCACTGAAGCATCTGCGACCCGTCCACAAAGTACGATGTCTGCGCCATTTCTGAAGCATTCGGCAATGCCTGTGCCACCGAGATAGCATTGTGCACAAACGGGGTCGAACCCCCACTCTTGGATAGGTTTATTCGCAGGGAGATTGGGAAACGTTTCGCCTTCAACTTGTTAGTATTTGTTTTGACATGTGAAATGAGGTATGGCATTTCACCCTTTTGATACAGATCCAGGACAGCGTCAGTCACATCATCGCCATCCACCACGCCAACCTTCAGGTCGACGCCGTGTTTCATGATCAGCTCCTTGACAGCCAAAGCGAGGCCATGGACGTCACTTGCTCCGGCGTTGACAGCAATTTTAATTCCCCGGCTCGCGAGATGAGGAATCGCAGGGTCCAATTCGTCCAAAAAGTACGGCTCGTATCCCTTGGCGACGACGGTCGAGCCAGAAGACATCTTTTTCTGGGCGAGTCTGTCACGCTTGTCGGAGCCGCGGAGAGTCATATTACACTCAGACATCCAATCGCCGGTAATGACATCAACGTCTTCATTCTTTGCCATGTCATGAATAGCTCTTTTGCGATCGTAGACACCTGAGGGTGTTAGGGCTGGTTTCTCACATCGAACTTCTGATAAACGAGACTGACCTCCAGAGCAACCTGCGATGTTGATGGGCCGCTTGGCAACATGCCCGTTTGTCTCACGATGGCCATTGTTGGTTGCGCTTGGTGCCATTGCGTGGAATTCGTGAATCAAATTATGTAATCCGGAGTGATTGTATTGCAGCTTTCAATTGATGTTTTTGATCCGGTTCTATTGCAAGTTTTGGGAATTTAAATACATACAAGCGATAGTGGCTCACGATCTAGTACATAAATACTCGACATCCGAACCATTTATATTGAGCCCTGTGATTCGTATCCATTCGTAAGGGTGCCCCCGAGTAGCGGGGAAACACTGCTGAATCGTGCGTGTCTCGCTGTAGTGTACTAATGATTCAGTACCCGTCAAAAGGTATTTGGGGTGCTGGCGGGTATCGTTCCCGGGCTTCGGGGGAAGATTTACCTCGATCGCCCTAAGTTGACTCCACATCAACCTTTGACTCGGTTGAACCCTGATCTCGTCGGAATGAATCAGTTGCTTGTCGATCACGAGCCTGGTCTTCTCTTCTATCAAACGGCAGCTGGCAGGTAGTACTGTCTTCAAAATAATGATGGCGAGATTGAGTGGACCGAAGACCACACAAAGCTCTTGAGGGCCTTCCTTAAACGAGGTGCAGGGAGTGAATTGGTGACTATGGCTCTTCTACTTTTCTCTCATCTACTTGTGTAAGAAACCTGCCACCAGCCTGAGAAATGACCATTCGATGCTAGTGCGCAAATGTTTCGTGTCCCTGATGCTTGCCGCGATAGCATCACTTTTGACATGGATATCTTTCAGGTATGCCTCGCTCTCATAGGCCTCCATTGTGAACAACCTTTCAACAGTGCCTTCATCCTTCAATATGCCGTAAACCAAAGTGCCCACTTCCTCCTCGCGGCCTTGATCCACAACAGCCTGCCAATATGGAAGGGACGTCCCAACACCTCCAACCATGTAATTGAGTTCCGCGATGATGATCCAAGGGTCGGTATGCTCATTGACCTGTTGCCGCGAGAATTGAAATGAATCTGATGGGTACGTGAGGATATGCATCGTCGGAGGCTTTGGTCCAACGTTTTCACCTATCCAGGCCCGCATGGCGTTGACAGAGGGAAGAGACATGTGGTGGTCGAAAGCAGCCTCGTTAACGTATCTTCGCATATTCTGTCAGTGATATTGCCTGCTTGGTTGTGGCTTGGGCGCGAACGCACTCCTCAACCACCCAGATGTCTGTCTCCCTAGCAATGTCGCGCGATGTAAGAACGGCATATTTCAGCGTCCCATCTTCGTTTACCTGGGCCTCATGGGCGTATTTGGCTAGTTTGTTGATAAACTGTCATGGTCAGAGGGTATGCCTTCTTTGTAGGAGCAAGGCCTGTAGGGTAGGTGCTTGCCTTGTCGCGTTTCGCCACTGACTCTGTTGGCATAATCGCGATGACAAACTTGCGCTTGCTGAGGGTGGCCATCGTGCAATTATTGTTGAATTATTCCAAGTTTTCTTTCTTCCCGCTCCTACGAACTCCGCTCCACAGGATGCCATGTAGTTTAAGAGGCCTGGTTGATGCAATATTCCCCGCAATTCTCCAAACCTCTCGCATTTGCTTACCCGGCTGGCACCATCTCACGGGCAAACAAATGGCGTCATCCTCCCATACCCTACCCACAATGATACTTGACCGCATCAATCGTTCTGTAGTTCTATGCCGAAGTTTGGGCCTCTGTAGATACGATGAATGTATGCCAATGCTTAACCCCGAAAAAGACGTGCTAGTCATCAGATATCGACGCTGGTTTGGCAACGTACCACTTGAAAAACCATTGCCTTTCATCGATGGCTTTTACCTTAAGAACGGGAGTCAAAGACTAGGCTGTCGTCATCACACACATGTTACGTCACCTTAGGATATCTGGCAATGCGCTGAGCAAATGATTGGGAAGTAGAGCAGCCATCGACTACCAACAGAATATATGCCAAATCTTACATTCTCGAAAGTGACCCAAAGGGCAGCATCATGAACCTATTTGGGCGCTCAAGGGCCATCCATATGTAGCACTGGGAAGCAGACAATGCAAGTACGTGGCTATGATTGATTATCTATAACTTGGAAGTGATGTGTCGGTTTCCTAACTTTAACGAACACATTCCATCAGTCATGTGAATCAGCTTTTTCCTCAAAATCTTGCCTGTAGCGTTCTTGGGTAGTTTGTCAACGAGCCATACCCCGCCGCGAAGCTTTTTGTATCCGCTGACTTGACCATCGACAACAAATTGCACGTCTCTCAACACTTGTTGTTCCTCCTCTTCAGACAAGAGATTTTCTGTATCCTTGAGTACCACCCATGCTGCGGGCAACTCCGTGAGTTGGCCATCATCCCAAAGCGCCCCAACACCCCCCTCAGCTACCAGCGGGTGGGAGTTCACATACACCTCAAGCTCTGCAGGGCTCACTTGGAATCCCTTATACTTGATAAGGTCCTTAGTTCGCCCAACAATGGATACTCTTCCTTGCTCATCTATGCGGCACACGTCGCCAGTGTTGTACCACCCTGGCATCGGAAAGGCCCGTTCGTTTGCCTCAGCATCGAATGCATATGCTCTCGAAATATTGGGTCCACGCAGCCACAGTTCTCCTGTTTCCCCATCTGGCACATCTTCCACCCCTCCCTCCTGTTTGAGACACGCCTCGATTCCGGGCAACAACTTACCTGTGCATCCGTCATATAGAACCTCGTCATATTCCTGATAAGCGACGTATCCGGCTGCTTCCGTCATGCCATAGGCTTGACAAAGCCGCCATGGCGCTCGAGCCAGGAGCTTCTCGAGCTGAGCTTTCTTGAGCGGCGCACCGCCAACAGCTATGACGCGTGCAGCGGAGAAGTCGTATTTCGCTGTCACGTCCGAGTCTGCCAAGGCCAGGACAACACTTGGAACGCCCTGGAACGACGTGGCTTGGACGGAGCCAACCAGTCTGGCGAATTGCTCCAAGTTGTAAATTGGCATCGCATGGTGAAGCATGCCTGCGTAAGGCCCGAGGAACAGTGGCGCTGTTGTGTTCGCAATATGGGCCCATGGCGTGAAGGCAACCGTGCGCGCGGCCGGATGGAACATCTTGTGCCCCCCCGGCGTATCGAAGGCGAGAAGCTGCAAGACGTTTGCGACAAAGTTTTGGTGAGTGAGCTCGACGCCTTTGGGCTGACCTGTTGTTCCCGAGGAGAGATGGATGGAGGCAAGACGGATTGACGTATCGTCGAAGTGCGGAACCGGAAGACGCGTCGCGGCGATAAAATCGGACGATATGTGTTTCAGTCCGGGAGCAGGAAGAACGATAGAAATTACACGAGGCCGAGTCCAACTCCCCTTTTCTTTGACGAGTATCTCGGCGGCGAAATCGAGAGCCTGTTCGACCACATGGACAACAGCCCCATATGCAACAACAAAATGCGGGCGGGCGACTGCGAGCCCTTGACCTATTTCTGAATACCGTAAGGCATGATTTACAGGACAGACTACACCACCGGTCCACAGGATAGCATGGAATATCTCGAGAAAGTCTACGCTGTTTGGTAGCACGATGGCCCAGCGTGCTTGGTCTGGTGGGTTCAATTGGTCGTACAGCCCTTTTGCGAGACGACCAGCTCGATCTCGGAGCTCCCCCAGAGTCGTACTTCTGTTGGTGAGGCTATCGGATGCAATGAGGTGTGATTCGGGAATGGGAAAAGCTGTGGTGTGCAATAGCTCAGTAAGATTGAGGTCCCTGGGAATGTTGATGTCGGATGACTTGTAGATTTTCATTTTGACAGATTAAATGCACTGTTGATTAATTACAATCAGTGCCGGAGCATGCTACTCAAGGAAGATATGTATGTGGTGAATGTAGGTATTGTCGCAATGGCATCCAGGGGCAAAAGTTAGCCACGGCCTCTGACACAGCCTTTCGTTGGACTCTTACCATTAGAAACCAAAGATGATCAGAGGTTGATGACAGCCGTGATGCAGGACAGGCACGGAACAATTCCCCGGCAGCTAGCTAACCATGCCAATAATCCTTTGACCCGATACTCAGTCATATTCCTCGCCATAGCAGAATCAGGGTTTCTGCACAAGAGACCCTGGGTGATCTCCAGGTGCCATTCTGAATCATTAGTGCTACCCCGCGTTCACGCCTCTTAACCCCCTTTCGTTGTCTGATGACCATGGAAAAGCGACTCCGCACCACTGTCACAACTGACGAAGGCGCCACCCAAGGCGTGTGCGGCGGCCAAGGATCACTCTAGTAGTTGGCTTGAAGGCAATGCATCCGTAGTGGCCTTGCGAACCTCGCGCTCGAAAGGTGCTTCCATGACACGACACGGAGACCGCGAACGATTTATGGCTCCTGTCACAACAAGACTCGGGAGTCAGCAAACTCTCCTCTGAGATCATCGAAATTGCCACCATGTTCCATCGACCCATTCGCATCGGCAACTGCTCTGGGGCAATTAATGATGGCATTGACCAGATATATCGCCTCGCGAAGCATGGTCAGGTCGACGCCATCACTGCCGACTACCTTGCTGAGTTCAACATCGCGTGGAAAGCCATAGAGCTTCAGAAAGATCCTGCGTCAGGCTATGAACCGAATTTTCTTGAGCAGATTGCCTGGCACAACGGTGATGCAGCGCGACTCGTCGCCAAGAAGCGTATCAAGATTGTGCACGATGGTGGAGCGCTCAACCCCCGAGGTCTGGCGGAGAAGACAGACGCCTATCTTCAGAGTATCGGAATCCACAACTTGAAGATTGCGTGGGTAAGCGGCGATGATGTTACAGAGAAAGTTCGCAGTGGCGGCTTTGGGACAATTCCTCACCTGGATCAACCAGGCGTGCAGCTACGTCTTGAGAACGAGAAGTTGCTGGCTGCGAATGTCTACACTGGATATGCTGGCATCGTCAGGGCTCTGGCCGAAGGTGCGGACATTGTCATATGCGGGAGATGCACAGATGCTTCACCGGTTATGGGCCTCGCGGCCTGGTGGCACGGGTGGAAGGCAACAGACTATAATGCGTTGGCCGGCAGCCTCATGGCTGGTCATCTCATTGAATGCGGTCCATACGTCACGGGCGGCAACTATTGCGGTCAACGCGAACTCCTGGACATGCAGAGATTGGGGTGGCCGATTGCCGAGATCGACAGCGAAGGTGGTGTCGTTATCACAAAGCCTGAAGGCTCAAACGGCATTGTCACTGTCGACACATGCAAAGCACAACTGTTGTACGAGATCCAAGGGCCAATATACCTCAACCCTGATGTCATTGCTAACAATCACGGTGTCAAACTCACGCAAGTCGGCACTGACCGCGTACGTCTCAGCAACATCAAAGGCCTTCCGCCGCCGCTGACAGCCAAGCTTGCGGTGTGTCTACTTGGGGGCTTCCAAGCTGAGATCTCTATCTATGCTGCAGGACTTGACACGGATTTCAAGTTCAATGTACTCAAAACCCAAGTCCTCAAGACCATTGATCGATCCGCCTTTACGACATTCACGATTGAAAAGTACGGCACTGCACAGCATGATCCGCGCTCGCAAGCAGCTGCAACCGTGCAGTTCCGCATCTTTGCGCAGGGCTCTCGGGCTGAGGCCTTTGACGACTTCAAGCGCGCCGTGTTCTACAACGGTCTTCAAGGTTTCTGCGGATTCCACGCGGGTATGGATTGGCGGACCTTGGTACCAAGGCCGTATGTCAAGTACTTTCCGGCGTTGGTGCAGCAGGATAAGGTCCCAATGGCGGTGCATTTCATCGACGGAAAGAAAGATGCCGTATTAATACCTGCGAGAGACGCAAAGGACTGTGTTCAAGCCCCGACACAGCCGACTGATGAGCCGAAAAGTGCCGCGTCGTCCTCAATGATGGCCAAGATCTTCCCTCCCGGGATGACGCGACGACCGCTGGGAGACCTCGTTTTGGCAAGAAGCGGTGACAAAGGAGGAAACGCGAACATCGGTTTCTGGGTCAGAGATGAAAGTGCATATGCATGGCTTCAAGGCTACTTGACAAGCCAACGTGTCAAGGAATTGCTAGGGGATGACTGGGACGATAGGTATCATATCGAGAGGTGCGAGTTTGTCAACTTGCAGGCGGTGCACTTTGTCATCAAGGGCATTTTACAGGACGGAGTGAGCAGCAGCAATGTGCTCGACGGATTTGCCAAAAGTATGGGCGAGTTTGTCAGGGCCCGAGTCATCGAGATGCCAACTGAGCTTGTCCAGAATGAAGCACAGCGGAGGAAGATGTTAGCGGCCAATGCCGGCCGGCCAAAACTGTGAACCTAGAGCCAGCCAACACGACAAGGAACTCAAAGACACCAGTCGGCCCAAATTTTATGCGTGAGGCGCCTCAATTAGTGCATCACATCGAAAGCAGACTGACACGACCCGAGATTGCCCGTTCAGACACGCCGACATTGAGCACCGCGAGTGCTGAAGTGAGAACAATAGATGGCACTACCGGCCTCGGTTGTCTTTAGCACGAAAGCAGACCGACCACCTGACGCTATAATGCCTCCCCCCCTGGTGACCGTTATCCGGTTCAATCCCCTTGCGTTAAACCCGTTGAATGCCCGGGGATGGGGGACCGAGCCAGCGGGACATGCAACCGAGGCTACTCTGGGGAAGCCGGAGTCACACGAGCAGCAAGCTCATAACAGGCCGTCCCAGATTCCCTTGCTCCGGGCCCTGTCGGCACTCAATCATGCGATGCGATCTGAGTCACCCCACCACTGAAATCATAAGCTCCTAGACCGCCCCCTTCATCCCACGTCACCGATCATGTCAGTCAACACCACCGACGAGCCCACCAAGAACGCATCAGGCCGTTACGACAACGTTGACTTTCGAAAGGCAACTGGCTACAAATATCCTCCCATCAAGTGCAGCTACAACCGGCGCGATGTTCTTCTCTTCGTGAGTACAGGCCTAGTGACTCGGACGCCCATGAAGAAACCCCACTATCACCAAAAGTTCCGAACAGCTAACACCATAGACAGGCCAATGCGATCGGCGTTCCCAAGGACTCGCTACACTTCTTATACGAGCTTCACCCCGCCTTCGCCGCGTTCCCGACCTTCCCCATCAACCTCGCCTTCAAGCAGACAGACCAGGATATCTTCGACTTCATCGCGCGCACAACGACAGGCGGCGTTCCAGGCGTTCCGCCGTTCGATGCTCAACGTTCTGTAGATGGCGAGCGCGCCATTACGGTCTTGCGGCAACTGCCTGTCTCCTCAGACGGCCTCGACCTTGAGGTGCGCGGCCGCGTCATCGGCGTCTACGATAAAGGTGGCGCCATGATTCTCGAGGCGGAACAGACACTTGTAGACGCCAACACGGGGGTTGAGTACACGAAAATGGCGAGCACAGCATTCGGCATCGGTCAGGGCGGATACGGTGGGCCGAGGGGGCCGACGAAGTCGGCATTCAGCATCCCTGCTACGACACCGGACGCCGTGCATGTGTATCATACGAGCGAGACAACAGCTTTGCTGTATCGGCTGTGCGGCGATTACAATCCCATGCACGCAGACGAGGAGTTTGGGAAGAGGGCTGGTTTCAAGGGATCGATCTTGCATGGGCTTGGCACGTGGAACATAGCGGCGCAGGGGCTGCTGCGAGAGATGGGTGGGTCAGACCCAAGAAGATTCAAGTCTTTTGGTGCGCGATTCAAGAGTGTTGTTTACCCAGGAGACACTCTTGAGACCCGTATGTGGCGAATGGGCAATGAAGGTAATTTTGACCTCATCTTATTTGAGACGGTGGTCAAGGAGGACGGAAGGGTTGCCTTGTAAGTTGCTGATCAGCTTGACGTGACTTGATGATGTGCTAAACAGTGCCCACAGATCCAACGGGTTCGCAAAAATACTCCAGCGAGATACCAAGCTGTAATTTTACGACGACGATGAGGAGTTCAACTGGTCGAGGCACGGGCGGCTAAGCATTTCCACCAGCATAGCAGTGTCTCACTCGGACTAGGGAGGCTTATGAAGTCATGATTTTAGCGTATTTGATCTCTATGTGAAGAAACCCCCCCCCATTTTGTGCTACTGGATTATTTTCTCGAATTCAACTGGAAACTTATCATGACGATTGCAAGGTCAAGTCTAGTGTAATGAATTTGTGATCGACCTCACGTATGTTTTGAGCCTGGCATGAACTGGTGCTGCGATTTCTGTTTAAAGGTGCGAGGGCACCCATTTAGGTTGTCTCTTCTCCTTGTATGCATTCAACCCTTCGTCAGCGTTCGGTCCTCTCAACATCTTGTCCGCCCACAACTCCTGTCCCCTCATCGTGGCCCTACTGACCCCCGTTTCCCAAACTTCTCTTGCCGCCAGGCGCGAAATAATAACGCTATCTGGACTCAGACTCGCAAGCTCTTCAGCATAGGTCAAAGCTCTACTCAGCAACTTGCCCTGCGGTACAATCTCCTTGACAAGCCCCCACCGCTCAGCCTCTTCAACACTCATTTGCCTTCCAGTCAGGATCAGATCCATTGTCCGATGATTCCCGAACAATAGCATGGCCCTTGGAAGTGCCCCCGCCAACGCCGAAACTCCTCTCAAGACCTCTGGCAGCCTGAAAGTTGCGTTCTCCGACGCGAAGATGACATCTGCGTTCAGCAGTGCCTCGAAGCCCCCACCATGAGCGTGGCCGTTGCACGCGACGACGATTGGTTTCTTGCCCGTGCGATTGCTCATGCCGGCGAATTGGCCAGACGGGTACTCAAAGGCGATATCGCCCGTCCGCACCATGTCGCCGCGTTCCTTGAGATCCATACCGGAGCAAAAGGCCTGGTCACCAGCACCGGTGAAGACGGCGCAGCGGAGCCCAGGCTCGGCATCGTACCACTTCCAAAAGTGACCGAGCTCAAGAGTCGCAGTGATTGGCAGGCAATTCATTTGCCGAGCGCGGTTGATGGTGACAAGTAAGACATGAGGGCGTGGGAAATCGACGTTACAGTGAGTGAGGTGAGGATAAGGGGTTTCGATCCATGACGGTACAGGGTTCCTGGTACGGGGCGCTGTCATCGCAGCTGGCGAAAGGACGTGGATAGAGAGTAGGCGGCTGATTTGCGGCAGTTGGTTCCAACGGCTGTCAAAAGTTGGGATGTATGTCTGGAAAGGGGTTCGCGACAGTCAGATTTGATGCGTTGATAGTTTTCTTCCTGGCTTTGTAAAGCCTCCCACATATCTTTCAGACGACAAATGCATCCACACTGAAAACATAGGATGGTCGTTGATTGCCATCCTGGCATTCTTCCTTTCATTACCCGTCAAAGGTCCCCGTCTCAGCCATGATTCATTAGCGTCATGGTCGATCGTTGCCCCTCCCCCAGATTTCGTATGCATGTCAGTGGAATATGCGGGGTAGACCAGGGTGATGGCCATATCACGCTCGGAGTATGTTAGCCACGCGAAGCAGTTCCCATCGGGTTAGAGGATGAGCCTTCGCATAGGATTCGGACAGCTTCAGTTCGGTTAAAATCAGTCCACGGCTGTCTCGGCACTCTCCTCGGCGGAGTCCTGGCAGCAGGCTCAGTGCGAAGGCAAGGGTCCGAGTTGGTCAAATGTGCCGAACAGTAACCGCCATGCCAAGGTTGGATGGGGGGGGGGAGCTGATGTGTCAATGTGTACGAATTAATTCAATGAGTTTCTTCCTTGCTTGGAACTTGGTCGGAAACTGAACACTTATTGCTTCACCACTTGTATCATCTCGCTCACGATGGCCTCTCAGCATATGACCAAGGCTCCTCCTCCATTGACACCAACCTTCCTCGTTCTGACGTTTCCGGCCCCTCGTATCGTCCTCATCCGCATGAACCGGCCTGCGGCCCTCAACGCTATGTCAACTGCGGCTCAGTGGGAGATGGATGCCATCTGGAAGTGGTTTGATGACGAGCCAACACTCTCCGTCGCCATTATCACTGGTACGGGCCGCGCGTTCTCTGCAGGCGCCGACCTCAAGGATTGGAACAACAGCATGGACAGCAATGCTGACCCCAGCAAGAGAATGGGCAATGCGCCCGCGTTCACCCCATTGAGTCGTCGCCTGGGCAAGAAACCCGTCATCGCAGCAGTCAACGGCCTCGCCATGGGGGGCGGCTGCGAGTTCGTGGTCAATTGTGACCTGGTCATTGCGGCTGAGGAGGCCGTCTTTGGACTGCCGGAAGTCAAGCGAGGCATTGCAGCAATTGGAGGTGCGCTACCTCGCTTGATACGGACTATCGGCCTCCAGAGAGCAAGCGAATTTGCCTTGACCGGAAGAAATGTCACGGCCAGGGAGATGGAGGCATGGGGCATAGTGAACAAGGTTGTGTCTCGAGAAAGCCTCATCGAAGAGGCCGTTCGTTACGCAACTATGATCGCTGTCAACAGTCCCGATGCCATCATCTGCACAAGAGCTGGGCTCCGACAAGGATGGGAAACAGCACCCGTGGAGGGGGCTGTCACTATCACACTAGAGAGGGAATTTGCGGAGTTGCAAAGAGGAGAAAACATAATCGAGGGACTACAAGCCTTCGCAGAAAAGCGAGAGCCTATTTGGAAAGGTAGTAGACTGTGAGAGCCTGGTTTTTCCGAAGCTAGTCATCCATACACAATGAAGCGATGTGCAGCCTAATATTATGTTGTCCTCGTGGAACGCGCGGATGCGTTGATGCAGCCGGCCGCGTTAGCTAGTCTCAGGCTTCGTAACAGCACATCCGATTATGTGCCAATGCTTGCATGATGAAAATTGACAAAAAAACAGTATGGTACATTACTAGCAGAGCACCATTTCAGACAGAGATTAGCGGCCGTTCGAGCTAATGATTCAGTGTGGCTCGGATTGATCCTGGACCCCGAAAACCCGCAGTTTCATACAACGTGAGACGAATGCCCTGCTTCGCTTTTCCCCGCTGAAGGACTTCTACCCGTAGTCCCCAGGGTCCGGCGGGGTTGGCGCCCAGCATGGGCATCTCAGCATGAGTGGTCTGGTTCGTGACCAGTCGCCTACTTTTCCGCAGTCTGTGGCTTGCTCACTCCATCTCGTAGCAAAGCACCAACGGCAGTGTTCGATCTTTTGTGTTGTCTCTCGCATTGCCAAAACAGTTTCGTACAAGAGGCGTGGGTATATTATAAACTGATGTGCTTGGTTTCCTCAAGTGCTCCTACGAATCCTCTTGTTTAATCAAATTCAAGTAACTAATTCATTTGCAATGCATGTCAACAAAGTCGAGTCGGCGCATGAGGTTGAGAGAGCAGGTGACGGAAGCATTGTAGTGCGAGATGATGCATCTTCCATACGCTCTGAGGCTCTGGGGGACAACCTGCCTCCTGGCTATTTTTACTCTCCTCGGTTCATTGGCTGCATGACGGTTGGTCGAGCCGGCGCATTGCACATCAAAGCTCTTTTTAATTGATCTAGGGTTTCTGTCTTTCAGCAATTTCCGCCTACATCTTTCTTATCTTGCCAACTAATGTCCTGACGTACATCAACGCCGACATTGGTAAGTGTATTGACATTGGCACTGAGTACATTCAGAAGTACTGACTATCGAAGGACCGAGCCCCTACATCTCATGGGTCAATATCGCCAGGACCCTCGGCCTTTCTTTCTGCTACACCATTCTCGGTCGCCTTTCAGATCTCTTCGGTCGAAGATGGTTTTTTATCGGCGGAAACTGTGTAGCCCTAATCGGAATCATAGTTTGTGCAGCTGCGCCGAATGTTAACAGCCTCATCGTCGGTGCCGCGATATACGGTGAGTCGCTCTCTTTCCGTACAGCGCGATTCATTGGCTTACATGGCCTAGGTGTCGGAGAGACTGTGCAACTCAGCTTCAACGTAGCTATCGGCGAGCTGGTGCCAAACAAATACCGACCCATGGTGCTTTCGTTTGTCTTCCTAACCAATGCGCCCATCGCCACCTTTGGTCCCATCATCGGTATGTTCTGCATGCCATCATACAACGATCGGGCTGACTCGATGATAGCCCGCAAGTTCGTGAACACACCTAGCCTTGGGTGGCGCTGGTGCTTCTACATCAATATTATCTGCGTTGGCTTAACAATCATTTTGCTGTACTGTTTCTATCACCCGCCCACGTTCGATCTATTGCACGAGCGTAAGACTAAAAGACAGCTGATGAGGGAACTTGACTGTAAGTTTGTCTGGATATCTTGCTGATGCATAGATAGCTAATCGATGAGTAGATCTCGGGATCTTCCTATGGACGGCGGGTCTGACCCTTCTCTTGATGGGTGTCTCCTGGGGTGGCAACATGTACCCCTGGAAATCAGCAGCAACGATTTCGAGCCTGATCATCGGCGCGAGTCTCCTTGTGGCGCTATTCTTTTGGGAGGGCTATGCGGACCTGAAATATCCTGCCATCCCGATCAAGTTCTTCCTTAATCGTGGCTGGTTCAGCCTGGTCATATGTGCGACCGTCGCAAGTGTGAGTGGGACATGTTCATGCATGATTAAAATATTCTGACAGTGGTAGATGTTTTACTACTCGGCTGTCCTGCTCTGGCCTCAACAAGTTCAGGCACTGTACACGCGAGATATCACATACGCTGGATGGCTTTCCGTAAGTGCTCCAGCTTGCCGTGAAGGGCCGAAGCTCACTTGTTGCAGACCACCGTGGCGAGCTCTACAGCACTCGGGCAAATTGTAGCTGGCGCCATCGTCAAGTGGGGAGGCAATGTCCGGTACTGGATCATCTTCTCGACGTTCGCCATGGTGGGCTTCGTAGGCGCTTTAGCGTCCCTGACCCCTGAGACGAAGAACACTGGAATCGCCCTGACCATCATCGGTCCTTTCTTTGTTGGTTTTATTGAATTAGCAGCTCTGGCCCTGGCACCTCTGTATTGTAAGCCGGCAGACATCGGCCTTGCGTCGGGTCTCTTGGCATCGATCCGGTCAGCAGGAGGTTCCGTCGCGGTCGCCGTTTATACGACCATCCTGGCTAACCGACTCTCGACGACCATCCCATCAAACATCGCCGGGCCAGCGATCGAGGCTGGTTTACCGGCGGATCAGGTTGGTGCTCTAGCCGCTGCTGTGCG
>NW_003315036.1:2280204-2298309 GCF_000150825.1 Verticillium alfalfae VaMs.102
ACTTTCCAGGTATCACCGACTCGATCAGAGCTGTGCGTCTGTCTGCTGTAGCTATCACAGCATCCAGACGTGTATCTGCAAGCCTTGGTTTCGGTGCATGCCATAGTCGGTTGCCTATTCTCGAAGGACGCGCAGAAGCACCTAACAGACCGTGTTGAAAGACGAATGGGAGATGGGAAGAGGAAGCCAGAATTGGAGGCGAAAACGGTTGACGATGATCCTCGTCGGGAATCAAGGGAGATCCAGGAAGGTGCCTAGCTGTCCCAAGCTGTGCACGTCACGGCGCAGCAGGGAACACCGCGCAAGGTATTATGTTTGGAAGATAGCTGAACGATAAACTTTTGATATCAGATTAGTAAATCATCGTTCATGGAGCTCGCGTTGGTGTGAGACGTGACCATTGAGTTGAGTAAAGTCACCGGCCGGCTGGCTACGGCATCATCAGCCGCTGTGCGTTGCGCTGCCCTGCAAGACGCCGTCATGACGCTAAAGCCACTGTAGGCGCGCCGTGGCTTGTGCCGGTTGCCCCCTCTACCCCGCCTCTGTACTACGGCCTAATTCCGTTAAAGTCGAGTCAGTCCCAAGCTTCGAGAACCTGAAGCCAGTCGTGAGCCCAGAGCACAATTCCACACGCAAAATCCGTCTGCCAAGAGTATCTATTTGACACAATAATGTTGCTGGGCAGTGATTCATTGCTCGCGCAACATGGATGCCTCCCGGACGCCCAAGCCCCCTCGTCGGAACTCCGTGGCCCCATCAATCAATTCGGCGACATCGCCCTCCTCCGTCGATTCGACAGCTGCCCAAAATGGGATCTCAAGTATCGGATCTCGAGATGTTGAGCTTCAGAAAAAGCGAGCACGGGACCGCAAATCTCAACAGGCCATGCGAGATCGCAACAAGTGGGCGATTCACAATTTGACGGAACAAGTCGCAATGCTTACCCGCGCCGTCGAGGAGCGAAGCCAGCAGACAGCCATGCTCCATGCTCGTGTGGCTACTCTTGAGGTCGAGAATTCGCAGCTGCGGACACAGAATGCCGCGCTCCAGCTCAGCTTGATGGGGCGAGATGCTAGCACGACACCTTCGAGTGAACTACTGATCACGAGTCGCGAGCCCTGGGAGACAGCACCCAAGAACGCACAATCCACGTGCCTCGCAGATGAGATACTGCAAGGCTTTATTGCTTCTGTCAGGACTGACAACTTCCTATCTGCAACGAGCGTGGTGGAAAGGGCGGCATCGTACTCTCTGAAGCCCAAACTCTGCTCACTAATCGAACCTGACAGGAGCACGGAGGATGACATTAGCAATGTCGTAGCGGACATAGTGCGGTCATATCCCGAGATTGAGACTCTGCCAAAGCAGGTCGCTGTATTCTGGAACATGGCACTGCTTCTCAAGGTCGGTTGAAGCTTGGTGCCCACCTTGAATCATTGCATGCCTTGCTAACATTTGGCCCAGTGGATGGTTCTCCTAGATCAGCCGAGTTGGGATCTGATGCCCGAATGGCTGCGTCCGACCCCAAGCCAACGCGAAACTCCCCACGCAGCCTGGATCGATCGCATACCTTGGTGAGGACGTCTCTTCAGTTCATCGGAGCAAGGAGCACCTGTTAACAAAACCACAGGCCACGCGCGCGCGAATACCTGATCGCACACCCCGACATCACTCTTGATGACTGGGCTGCCCCCTACAGCTCAAGCTTTGGCGTAAGCTGGACTTACGATCCTTCACTCGTTGTCATAGCCTGCATAGCGCCCGATTCGGGCAGTACTGAGCTGTCGATTAATCCTGTCTACGAAGAGCACCTGCGACAACTCAGGAATTGGACCGTGGGCGACGTTTTCCGGCAACAATTCCCAGAAATTTCCAAACTCGTCGACGAGGATACTGCATCCTGAACTGGAGATCAGCCCTGCTTTCCTCTTTACACACCCGAAGATTGTGTGACTAAAGCAGGAGCTCACATGACTGACGCCGCTGTCCGCGTCCCAGTTTATTCGAAGCTGTCAATTCGCGCTACTGATTCATCACAGCTCCTTGGTCTGCCCGTGAGAGCCGACGAACCAAATCGCGGAGTATGATTCCCGACCAGCAACGTTTAGGGGAGTCGCCACAGTGCGATCAGCACCTTACCTAGTCAGTGATTAACCTTCCAGCACCAGTTGTCCCACTGAGGGCCAGCAAATGTGTCCATCTAGAGCACTCGAAATTCATCCAAGCTTACGCCTCGTCAATGAGACGCAAATCATCCTCGCTACCAACATATGCTTCCTTCATAGACTCTCTTTTAAAAGGACGGAATCATAATCAATAGATGCTCTCACACACTGATCGAATCAAAATGGCCGACCTCCATATCTATTACTCACCCTACCCTAACATTAAGGTGCCAACCAACCTTTCTGTCTCCCAGTTCCTCATTCAAACGAATCCGGATGACGTGTCACCGGAGAAAGTCATTTGGCAAGACTTTGGCGATGAAGATCAGAAGGTCACATACGCTGGGCTTCGATCCAAGGCTGCCTTCGATGCGGCATGTCTAAGGGAGATGCTGGGCCTGAAGGTAGGCGATGTCGTGTGCATCGTAGCCACTAATTCGGCTCTGTGGGCCTCTCTTGCGCATGCCATTCTTTGGGCTGGGGCGTGCTTCTCGTCAGTGTCCCTTTGCTCTACACTCTCTTCCTGAGCTATCTCTAAAAGCAAACTGCAGAGGCATCAACCCGCAAGCTACAAGTCATGAACTCATCCACTATTTCTCTGTCGCCCGACCCAAGTTGATAGCAGCGGATGCGGAACAGATTACAAAGATCAAGGTTGCGATACAAGAATTACATTGGTCCACGGAGCCAACGATCATAGCCATTGGGAGTTCTTCAACCATTGGACCGGACCATCTCAGGGTGAGCCCCATCCACGTATCCAACTGGTGTGCTCATACTGATGGACAGCCAGTATCCTCGTGACATTCGCAACGCTGCGGTTAATCCCATGTATCCGTTCGGCATATCGAATGGCGACAATACCAAAATACCGGCAGGCATGTGCTTCAGCTCCGGCACGTCTGGCAAGCCCAAGGCGGTCGTTTTATCCCACCACAACCTCATCGCGCAACTCCTCAGCGTGCGGGCAACAAACCCCTTCACCCACACCTCGACCAGCCGTGAGCCTTTCTTCCCCTCGTTTGCACATATTTATGGCATTGTATCCGGTGTTCTAGCACCCGCCTGGATCGGCAATTACGTGCAACCGATGAGACGGTTTGAGTATCATCCTTATCTCCAAAGAGCCGCTGAGCTGAAGGCCAACATACTGCGCCTTGTGCCTGCGACGGCTGTGAGGATGACCAAAGACCCAGAGATTAAGAATCTTGATTTGAGTGCCGTTCACACCATCATGTGCTCTGGCTCACCATTATCCAGAGATACGATTGTGGCACTCCAACAAATCTTAAACCCAGAAGCAACAGTTCTCAACGGCTACGGCATGAGCGAGGCAACCGTGACGCTCCTCCGCAACACTCGCGGTGGTCAAAAAGGTGCCAGCGTCGGAAAGCCAGCTGCGGGCATGGAGGTCCGCATAGTGGACGAAAATTACAACGATGTCCAAGAGGGCGTGGATGGAGAGTGCCTCATTAGAGGGCCGTCAGTGTTCATGGAGTACAAGAACAACGAAGCTGAGACTGCGGCAGCATTTAGGGGTGGATGGATGTGTACTGGCGATATTGTTCATGTCGACCAGGACGGTTATTTTTGGCTCACCGGTCGAAAGAAGGAACTCATCAAGTACAAGGGCCATCAAATTGCTCCAGCTGAGCTCGAAGAAGTGCTGCTTTCCCATCCCTCCGTCTCAGATGCTGGTGTTTGTGGCGTGAGGGACAATGCTACGCAGGAAGAACTCCCAGTCGGGTTTGTTTCCCTCTCCACGGCCATGAGTAACAGAGATAAGAGTCAGACGATGAAATGTCTCAGTGCTTTCATGGATGAGAGGGTTGCATCTTACAAGAGGCTCAGAGGTGGGCTGTTCTTGGTCGAATCACTGCCCAAAAACAGCTCTGGTAAGCTGTTGAGAAGAGAGCTTGTCCTACTTGCGGAGTGCCTGAGGAGCTCACGACCTAGAATATAGCATAAGACAAGGTATGACACCTACATGTCCGCAAAATTACGGTAGCCATGGGCCAGCGGTTAGATGGTCCACTCCCTCCCGTTTGATTAAATGGCGCGGGTCCTCGTGCAGAAGCGCAAAACAACAAGGCAGAAACATACAACATCAGGGATCCGCTGGTGGTCACCCACCCAACTACTAGTCCGACCCTTACTGGCTTATCTATGGGAGAGCGGACGGGATCCCGAGTTCTCCAGTAGGTATGGTCGTATGTATGAGAACATGGTGATTAAAGTCATTATAACAGTATCAATACTGAGACTCTCAGGACCAACAGGTCCAGCACTCTACTTCGCATTCCAAAAAAGAGATGTCGGAGTTACTCTATAACGAGCTTATATAAGATTTGTAATGAGGGAGTAACATGACTTCTAGGCGGACTCAATTTTAAGAGTCAGGGATGCGACTAGACAATCAAGATACGTGTCTACATGAAAAGCAGATTGACCTATGATTCCTTCAACTGAGGGGGAGAAAGCTTTTCGAAGTCACCATCATGAGCATGAAAAGTAAAACAAAACCAAAAGCCAGTGTCCTAGAAACGTGGAGAAGAGAAAGATTGCTTGATGTAGAGTCTGGCTAGCAATTCCATCCTCCATCGATGCTCACTGCAGTCCCGGATATGTACGTGGATTCATCGCTCAAGAGAAAGGCAATGAGCTTTGCTACCTCTTCTGGCGTCCCAAGCCTTGCCATAGAAATCTCAGGTCCTACAGGGCCTGAGTTCGCGCTCCTCAGCATGGGCGTGTCGATGCGACCCCTATCATTAGATCAACAAGGTGTAGCCAGGAACAGGGCGTAGAGACTCACGGGCATATAGCATTTACTCTCACTTGCCTCGCGCCGACCTCTTTCGCCGCACTTCTTGTCAGCCCCACTACAGCATGCTTGCTTGCTGTGTAGGCTGCATTGTTTGCTCTGCCTGTCAAGCCGGCGATGCTACTCGCGTTGACAATGGACCCACCGTCGCTAATGGTCTTCAGCTGCGCCCGGAGACAATGCATCACACCTGTCAGGTTGACGCCCTGGACAAAGTCCCATTCCTCAAGGTCCTGTTCTGAAAGAGGTTTGATTCCGATTGACTTCGGTATTACACCAGCGAGGTTGGCGGCCCCGTCAAGTCGACTGAAGTGCGAGGCGGTATTTGTCGTCCATCTTTCGACGGCATCACAGTCACGAACGTCGAGAACAGTGATGGAAAGCTCTGAATTCGGATGAGCCTCTAAAATAGCGTTTCTAGCCTCTAGAAGACCTTTTTCATGCACATCAGCAAGGGCCAGACGGGCACCGCGGCCAGCCAAGAGGTGAGATGTTGCCAGGCCAATACCTGATGCTGCACCCGTGAGGGCAATGACTTTGCCTGCAAACTGAGTAGGGGAGAACATGATGGATACAAAAGCTGAGAATCGAGGTCACGCAAAGAATGCTTGCCAGCTGGACGATAAATAGAAGCGGAGCGCGAAGGTTGCATACATACGACTAGGTAAGATAGATGGTGCGGCAGATGGTTTCCGGCGGCTGGGAAAAGGAGGCCATTTGCCCCGCACTGTCCGTGACATCAGGCCGAAGGGCGCATTGCCCGGGCCGCCTTCGCAAGCTTCCCGTTAGAGGTGCCCCTTTTGAAGGAATTTGCGGGGGATTGGAACATGCTTCGCCCTCAGATACTCGCAGAGATTTTTCGCCAGAGTATCCAGCTTTGACCCTGAGTTGTAGCCTCTGTCAAGATGATCCTTGAGCAGAAAATGGACAGCTCGAATGTTCTTCATTTCGAAACGATCAATCCGTCTACCGTAATATTCTTCGGGACCTAGCAGCTCTTGGATCTTGTTGATTGTAAGGAAAGACCGCAGCCAGTCCCATTCTTCGGCGCCGCTTACGAAAAAACCAACATTAGCATCAGATGCTTTGTCTCCAGAGCGACCGAGCGCAATATAGCCAAGTGGCGCTTCGATTGTGGCTCCAAAACTGCCGCAAGGAACTGGATCCTCCGTCTCATACGAGTCTTGGGGCCCGTAATCGCAAGTTATGGGCGGTGCTGGTATATTTATACTCGGTTTGTCGTCGTACAGAAAATGTACCCGATGCTCGCAAACCGACTGCGGAATTGATGTGACGAAATACTCCCAGTAA
Source organism: Verticillium alfalfae VaMs.102 (assembly GCF_000150825.1). Lineage (NCBI taxonomy): Eukaryota > Fungi > Ascomycota > Sordariomycetes > Glomerellales > Plectosphaerellaceae > Verticillium > Verticillium alfalfae. Next base: position 2,286,502 of record NW_003315036.1, read on the forward strand.
CTCTTCGCGGCCGATTGCCTAATATCATTCGAACGTGAAACTCCCTGTAAAGCCATGAGCATCGCTTTTGTAATAGTCGAGGCGGCAGAGCTTACCGGGCAAGACTGCAGTACCGTTTCGTAAAGCTTTCTTGCAAAGCCGTCAACTGACGTAGGGTCGAACAAGCTGGCGTCCTGAGCCTGTGCAAATATTCGGAAATCAACCGTTGCGAGCTCTTGATTTCGGGGGTTGTCTGGCGAACTGCCGTGGACGTGAAACTTGACCATGGTGAATCGATTCATCAATTCCTCCCCGATGGCAAATCTCGCCTGCTCTTCCATCCACTTACACTTTTCTTCAATGTCCAGTCCGACGAGATAGAAGTGCCACTCAGCTTGGTAACCTCCGTGAGCGGTGATCCCGCACCGAGTTGTTGGAGGAGGGGGTAGGCCTTTGACGCCACAGACACGGACTCGATCCTTACCAGTTTGCTCCAGAGTAATACCTTCAAGGACAGCCACAACGTCAGAATTGAAGTAGAGCGGCCCATTGATTTCGTAAACAAGCTGCGATGTCACCGTCTCGACGTTGACGATACCATTGGACATATCCTCCTTTGTGATGGTGCATGTCCCATCTGAGAACACCTCGGCTATGGGGAACCCCAGGTCAAGATGCTTCTTCGCTTTCATTAGGTCTTTGAAGCGGCTGTAGTAGCCACCAGTAACAAAAGCCGAGCACTCGATTAGGTGTCCTGCGACCAGAGCCCCTGCCAGCTCGTCCAAATCGGACGCTCCCCAGTTATGCCACCAAGCTGCGATTCCGATCGAAGGTGCAGCATCGGAGACCCTAGCTTGCATCAGCTTGTTTTTCACAGGATGTAGAAAGGCCAGAATATACTGACCTGCCACAAATGACAAGATCTGCTCCTTGTCGTAGAGCTTCAGCGATTCCCAAACTTCCTAGGTATGCTTGTGCGCAAATGGGGTCGAATCCCCATTCGTTCAAGGTCTTTTGATCTGTGATACTTCTGAAAGTCGCCCCCTCAGCAACCAGGCGCTTGAAGGATAAGGTCACATCATCGCCTTCGACCCAGGCGACCTTCGTGTCGAAGCCGCCTCCCAGCACCATGTCGTTCACCACCTCGGCCAGAAGTTCCGTGTCGCTTGCTCCAGCGTTCACGACCAACTTGGCGCCGTTTTGGGCGACTTCAGAGATCGCTGGCTCAAGGCATTGGAGGAATGTACTGGCATAGTAAGCCGTCTTCTTCCGTTCTTCAAGAGGCAGCTTCGTCGTTGCTTTGTCAGACTGGACTTTTCGTGCCTTTCCCGCTCCATAGCCGGTCATGACGTTCTCGGAAAGCCAATCCCCGACAACGGCGTCGACTTTAGGGTCGGCAGCAAGGCGCCTGATGCCGGCAACTCGGTCAGTGAAGCCACCAGATGCTCCACCTATGCGAACTGGACGTTTCGGTGTCACTGAAGCCGCCATGGTGTCTTGATACACAAGTAACTCTTTGGCGATGTCGAGGTTCAAGTTTCTTTCACGTATTCTGGAAAATATCGGAAAACCGAGGCGGTAAGCTTTGGGTGGTGTCCTGAGGTGGTACGGGGCAAAGTCGATAAAAGAAGTGGTCAGTGAGCACCTCACGCTAATGATTCATCGGCACAGCTTGCAACGCCAGCGTTCAGGGCGACGACTCCCGGAGATGGGAAAAGGGGCGGAAGCTGTCCGAGGAGCTTACTATTTGGCTTTGGTACGAGCACCTCCCCGAAAGGCTTCCTTGCCGTAAGCTGGCAGGACACGATTCGATCTTCCAGTAGAGGTGAAATTGAACAGGGTGAATGTATCGTATCTCAGAGGCCGGAAGAAATTCCCTGCCGTTCCCATTTCATGTTGTGTCTTAACCCATCGAGTATATGGTATCCAAAACCCCGTGGTCGGCAGGTTCTAAGTCGTGTGGCGGCAGCTCCTTAGGTGGCCGCAGTCAAGCAATGCAACCCTGGCTACACCCTATGAGGCTACGAGTTCAAGTCAAACTTCATATCTAGGCACATTGGCTGATGTAAATACTCGGCTTCATGTTGATCTTTTCACTGTTTCGATATAACGTCAGTCCTAGTTCCTGACTATCTCCCCTTGATTGTTGCCGATGGCACTTGCATCAGGCCTTGCCGACAAGGCCTTGGCCAGGCTGAGTGCCTCCTCCCGCACAATAACCGCAAGGGATAAAGATAGCCTCTTCTCTTATCCTCACGTCAAGGCTCCAGTGACAAGTGCTGCAGATGTCATGTAAGCCAGTTTCCCAAGCGTACCCAGCTCCAAACACATCTACTGGGAAGCAGCCTCAGACCTCTTCAGAAGAACAAGGTTTCTCACTCATTTCAACCTGGACCTTAGCCTTGAGATCGTGAGTATCGACCATACCAGTCTTGAGGTCGTTTTTCACTCTCAGTGGGACTTGATTCGTCTCCTGAGTGCGGGTGTATCCCATAGCAATGGCATTGTTGCGCCTGTCGCGCGCGTGCTTCTCCGTCTCCTGCTCCTCGTGCTCCCCGCACGCGATACAGATAAGCTTTCCGAAGGGTGCCATGGGACCAGCCGTGACAACTAGAGCACACACGGCGAGTAACAAGCCACAGGTGACGGTGGACGCCTCCATGATGCGGTTCGTTACTGTTCCTAGGGTCCGAGAAATAAGTGTAAATGCGATATTGGGCAGAGCTGAGTGATTGAGGCGTAAACTGGCGCCGCATAGTTTGTTCCTCGCATCATGACAGGACTCGACTCCTTCCCACGCAAGCTCGCCATTTGATTATTTCTACACGCAAGGGAAGAAAGCTGTGGGCAGGGGCGAGAAAAGTTGAGAAGCCCCAGGTGAACAACCGACCTACCCAGCCAGCTCCTTCCTTCAGACATACATGCTATTTATTCCTTTGACTGGATACGACACTAATGATGACCACCAACAAACCTACCGAGCAGGTGGCAAAAGGTTTGAGCTGTTCAGAGAACAGATCGGTGGTCTGAAGACCTTAAGATGTTGGGGTGAGCCGGGATCGAACCAGCGACCTTTAGATTGACTTCCTGAAGTTGGCTTCAGTCTAACGCGCTCCCAACTGCGCCATCCCCCCTGAGGGCGAAGGCGGCGTTGGCAGAACAGATTCTGAATGAATGATTCGGTGGGCGAGGGCTCACTGTGGATAGAACAGATTGCACCCACCCGCCGTGGTGGGTTCAGTTCACCGTCTCGTCCGGGGGCTGACCATACAGCTAAACCAGGGCATAGCGCCGCATGCCATTCAACGAAAATGGACTTTTGCACTCCTTAGAGATACATAAGGTTAGGGTTGGTGTTATGTACGTTATTAAACACCACATCTCGCGCCTAGAAAGTGGCGGATTGTGACCAACAAATCTATCTATCATGCTTTACAAAGCAACTTTGGGCCATGCGCTACGCTTCTGCCTTTGGGATGATCGAAAGAACAGAATGGGCCTCATCTTTTCTATACATATGCGATTGACGCCATACCCGTCTCGTGTGACAAGGTATTCGTGCTTGTGGTTGTGCCATGTGTGCGCGCGTTTGGCCATAGACTCTGAAGAGACGAATCAAGTGCAAACGTACGCCACCGTTGTCCGTGTCTATGCCCGCCGGGGATCTTAGAGAATGCAGGGCAGACTTGTCCTGATGTCCAGTGTCCAAGTGTGAAGTTAATGAGGAATCGTCCTCCAAGAATGAAAACCAAGGTTTGTTGCCTATTGCAAGTGCATCGGTGTTTCGTGTATGAAGTTATTCAGCCGTGTGTATATGCGTCGAGTGTCGTGTCGATAGAGCGAACGCTCTGATGGGGTATCCAGTGATGACGTCTCCTTCAGATGGGAAATGACGTCTACCAATTGCAGAACATGAAGTAGTGGTGAATGAAGAAGTTGTAGACGTTGATAAGGATCAATGGGATCGTGTGGTACCAAGTGAAGCCGGTGACCAGTCGCCATGTCACCACACCAATCATGGAACCAGTGACGATCAGGGTCCAGATGATGCAGAGAAGGCGCATGTTGCGGTATTTGTTGCTCTTATGGGCTTTGCTATCGCCGGAGGCAGCCCAGAGAAGCTCAATGTTGAAGACGCGGTCCTTGATCGCAGTGAGATAGGCGTAGCTCTGGACAGTCATGGTGTGTTGGACGTTGAAGCCGTAGGTGGCTTTAGACCAAACGCGGCATCAAGATGACGCCATAAAGAATGGAGGGGATTGCGAATGCAGGTTCCAGAACTTGAACCATTCGGGACGAATGGCGAGCAGCAGGGTACCCGCGATGGGAGAAAGGAAGATGTTGGCAGAAACGGCAGAGTAGTATAGAAACCCTGTCGAGATGAGCATGTTTGCGGATTCAAGAAAGATGGAATACGTACCTGACAGATAGCAAACCTTCTGCATGAAGGTAAGTTTCGAGACCCAAAAGTGGCCATTCGTCAACAGCGTCGTGCTGCCACGAGCCCATCGCATCTGCTGGGAAAAAAAGGCCCGAGGCGAGTCTGGGCAAACGCCGGTGGCGAGGCAGAGAGGGATATACTTGACCTTCCAACCACGGTCTACCGCGCCAAAGCCTGTATGGACATCCTCGGAGAAACCAATCTCGGCGGTGCCTCCAACGTCAACGAGAGCAGCACGGCGGTACATGGCATTGCTGCCAACGCAAATCGAAGCACCCCAACGATTGCGGTTGACTTGGACAACACGGTAGAACAGCTCCTGTGTAGCACCGGCACCCTGCTCGACCCAAGTCTGTTCATCCAGAACACGGAAGAACTGAGGGCTCTGGACGATCGCGGTCTTCTCGTCATCGAGGTGCTCAACCATTAGTTCCTTGACGAAGTCGGGGCGTGGGCAAAAATCGGCATCAAAAATGCAGAAGAATTCGCCGTCGGTCCGCGCGAAAGTCCATCGCAGATTTCCTGCCTTGCGAAGACGGGGTCTATCCTCGCGGACAGAATAGATGAATCCAAACCGCTCAGCCAGCAGACGAACCTCTTCCTGCGCACCGTCGTCCATGACGTAAACCTTGAGCTTGTTGGCGGGCCAATCCATGCGAGCAATGTGGTTCCAAGTGTTCTCAAGAATCTCTATCGGTTCCTTGCAAATGGGAAGGTATATGTCGACCGTCGCGGCATTGAGGTCATTGATGGGGAACCGTTCAACGCGGCCGAGATGTGATTGGTAGTCCCAATCGCGGCCAACGATACCAACACCATAGGAGATCAGGAGGTACAGGCACATGCAACCAGCAAAGACTCCATACCAGTAAAAGACAGGCGAAGACAAGGTGAAGAGCCACATACCCGCGCCAAGAGCAAGGAAGGAGACGACGCCGAAAACGTAGAGCAAAATTCGGTTGGTGCTGGTATACATGATCTTCTCCTCGTCAGTCGGGCAGACGGGTAAGACCAGGGGTGGAGGCTCGATCGGGCTGTATGTTCTCCTAAACTTGTGATACATGCGCTTGTGGAATGGAAGGTCGGACCCAGGCCGCAAAGCAGTGACATGCTTCTCAGTGATCTTCTCAGGATCGACCTGTATGATGGCGCCATCCGCACGACCTGCTAGGTGGCCTTGGCCCACGCTGAGAGTGGAGGTTGAGGGGTTCTCGTATTTCTCGCTCTCGTCATTGACGCCAAGCTGTGCTCTGCCCAGCGGGGAGGGTTCCTATGCGCAGGTCAATATCATGCCCGCACCCTGGTGTTGAATGACGGCACCTACGATTTCTGGTCGACTTAAGCGGTGATGCGAAGGAACGGCGCCAGCTCCAGGTCTACGAGAGGCTTGCTGGCCAGCAAGACCTTCATGACTGTTGCGATCGTGGTCAATGACATTCTGCGTCGAGTCAGCTATTGTCTTACGCACTGCATGCACTCCGGCGTGGAGTACGAGCGTACCACAGTGAATGTCGAGTTGCTTGCCAGGGAAACGGCGGCACTGTCGTCAGTGTCGAATGGATTACGCTCAAACGGGTTCGAACCAGGCCCAGAATCGGGGGTGTTACCCCGAGTGTGGCCAGGCGTCCAAGGGGCTGACATGGCGGACGCTTCGGTGAGTGGTGACGGTGGCGATAGCTGGTCGTATCCGATGCGGTGTAACGGCCTTTAGACGACGAGACACGGAGCAAACGAGTGTGAGCTGAATACCGAGTTGAGCCACGGGCGAGGGCGTGGTTTGGTCAAGTTGCCGGCCGATTCTGGTATCCAGTAACTGGTCTGGAGGCTGTTCTGGGTGACTCCCGAGCCTCAGACGTCCAGGGATGGTGATAGATCTCGAGCAATGGATAGAAGCGTCTAGAGTTCGGTGATTGTGCTTGGTACAATGAAGTCCAAGAAAAAGCGAGTGACTGGGGGTGCAAGGACCTTGTTTACTGATGATGCATCAAAGACTAAGAGGGCTGCTCACAGTCGAAACGGTCGATGGCGGGGAGACAAACGCAGCCGGGACAACAGGGGGAGGAAAGACGGCGATCGACTTGGGCTGGGGAATAGTGACCTTTTCCCTGAGACGAGAAAACGAGAGTCGAGGTGAAAGCGAGTGTTGGCGTTGGTCAGAGGAGTTTTGTCCAGGAAGCGGCTCCAAGGGACGTCAAGCCACTTGATAATGGCTCAGGAGCGGCGTATCTTGGAGCTCGATGGTGGAGAAGGAAGGAAGGGGAGGAGGGGGAAAGAAGAGGGAAACGAGCATCAAATCAGGCCAGGTGAAGATCAAGGTCATCGAGGTGAAGCGGCCTGGGGATACGATCGGGATCCCGCGGTTGGCCAAGATGCTAAGCAGCAAGGCAAGGCAGGCGCAGGCAGGTCAAGAAAGGAACAGCCAGGGTGAAAACAGAAAACACGAGGCACAACAGCAGACGAGACAGGTCAGATAGCTGGGTCGAACAAGGGGAAGGAAGCAAGCAGAACGGCAGGCGGCCCCCGACAACAAGCTACCTAGACAGTGAATGGGAAGGAAAGAAGTGACTGACAAGGGACGGGAAGGTGCGAAAACGGTGGATTCGCCAAGCAGCGTAACCAAGGCAGGCAGCTGGACGAGCAGGCACGAGAAGCCCGAAGATAGCAGTAACATGGGCCTCATCTGCCTTTGCATCTGCATCAACGGCGCCAAGGGTCAAGTTGCCAAGGGACCAAGAGCCGACCGTCCCAACATCCAAGACCCAAGACATTGAATCGGTTGCCCAAATGCTCCGGATACGTGGCCAAGAGGTCTTGGGACAGATCCCGTTCATGATGGCCCGAATCACGAGTGGATACGTCCATGGCACACTGATATCCCGGCCTATGACTGACTATGCGACGACGCATTACGCATATTGCACCAGCCAACTTGCCCGGAGGCTTGAATCACGAGCTGAAAAAAAAGGCGGCGGCGTTCCCTCTAGCAAAAGACGCCAGACGGAACGGCGCCTAAGCCTTCGGCGACATTTGCTGAGTAGGCAATTCGATACGAAGGCCGCTGGCGGCACACCGCAGCACAGTCAGGGACGCGAGGATGGGCGCGGCAACCAGACCTCATGGGAAAAATCCTCAGCATCGATGCGCACGCTCACTCACCATGCTGCCAGGGCGTGTGGGACTCATGAATCAACGCCGTTGATAAGCTTGATTTAGACCTCGAAGATATTGGGGGAGGACAGGGGTTCGCGCGAGACGAGACAATAGACACATCGGGACGGCGGCAAAAAAAGGGAATTACGCCCGCTTCCTGCATCTTCCGTCCGTTAACTCGCGTCATCAGGAAAAGTCAGTCAATGGCCGTGAAAACATTAGCTTAATAACCAAACCAACTCCACAACTGAGCTTGGACGCACATCGAGCCGCTCGTTCTCCCTCTCGTACTCGTGAGAACCCAGCAACAATCCGGCCGGACGTGGCATCTGGGGATATCCGCTGGCTGCCGGTGCAATAAGACGTACATATATGCACCAAGCGGGCTCTAAGCCAAGTGAGGCAAGTAATGCCTCTCATCTCCACGAGCCTTGGCCCTACGGGGCGGCCCCTAGCTCAAGTTTGGGGGGCCCTTAGCTCGGCCCCGTTCCTGGGCCGCCGATTGTGATGTCTCGCCTGCACCACAGGAGCAGGAAGGAGGAAGGGTGCTTCGTCAGCCATCAACCTGTCGTCCATTCGACATGAGGGAATGGGACGCGCCAGCTCCAATGCTCTTGTTGCCACAGGAGCCATGAGAATATGACAACGACCCAAGACAATGTGCAAGATTTTTTCTTGGCCCCAACAGCGTTCACCTACCTGCACAAGACCATGGCAGCGCATTAGCCCCAACGGCTATACCAGGAGCTTGCGAAAGTTTTCCGTCACCGTGCAACCACTACTTCACTGTCGAATGGCCGCAAGCCAGAAGTCAGGCTCCCTACAATCATCGTGCTCCATCAAAGGTGCTACCAAAGCGGGCTCGCCGAAAAACGGCACATGTTTGCATCAATTGTGATCAAATCGCCTCGATTCCCGATGGAAATCAACGATGGCAATCTCTACCTCGTCTCGTGGCTCGTTGGTGGATAGCAGCGACGAGCCAAGTCGTTTCCAGTCAGGGTAGCCAAGCAAATAATCAGCCAATTGTCTGAGCTTCAGCGTTCCCGCTCATCTAGGATCGTCTTCCGCTTTGCACCTGCAATCTTCCCAGACAGACAGCCCATCTCATAGGATGTTGTTTGCGTCCTTGATCGCCGGTGACATCAGCTCGAGACAGCTCAGGCCCTCGGGAAGAGGGCACCCCAAACAGTAGAATAAGTTGCGCGTCCTTGTATCAGCCGCGGTACCAAAGTCGCCTACTAGCTTGACTCTGGAAGCGCTTTCACAGCTTCACCCCTCGCTGGTGACGATCGTCCAGCGTGCCATCCGATCCGGTCGCACAACCGATCATTCAGCGAAGCCCAAGCCAATTGGATCTTCCCTGTCGTTTCTCATGCTACCGTTCATTCCGTGTCGTAGATCAACGCTCCTACCTCTTTGTCTTCCTGCCCAGCCCAGCACACCAGCCCAGGCAGTCCGCTGGCCCTTTGAGCACATGCTGATAAGGACCCCACCCTTTGCATCTGCACTGGACTGGTACAGTAAGACCTGGCTCTCTGCCCCCGGCCCCTAATCCACCGGCCAGTCCCACATGCCGACAATGCCGCACCGTTTCCCCCGCCAAGATATTCTCCGTTCTAAAGCCATCCTGGCAAGGGGGCGGGCCAGTAACGGAACAGGGGGGGGGAGACCGGGGCTCATTTTGCACAAAGCACCGCCGGCCGGCGTGCGCGTCCCTTGGCGAGCGCAATACTTACACGGACGCAAACCTTGGCCGACACCGCCAAGGGGGGGGGGGGCGAGAGAAAAGCCAAAGTACTCAATCAGAGCGTCATCATATTCCTCCGTCTGCTGCTGCCTCTAGCGTTGCGAGCAAATGGTAAACAGCATGTTGCGTCTTGCAATCGTCGTGATGGTGCCCTCTAAAACTCGACGTGTGAGCGATGAGGTCGAAATAAAGTCGATGCCCGCGGGCCTGAACCTTACTACTATAGCCGTACCTAAAATCACGCGCGATCGACGAACCGGCGCCCCCGATTCGAGTTGATCAGACAGGACCTAACGAAAATCCGGGGAGGACCACGCCAGCAGGTCCTGGAATACAAAGTCCAGCACAGCAAACGCTATACGAATCAGATACAAAATTTCGGACGCAAGTGACATGATGTACTTGCATGTGGGCTCGAAGCATGCGTTTATTTCGTTGTTATTCGACTTTGCTTGTCGCGTTTGTTGCACATAGTGCTGGCGGAAACGCGTTTGAGGACTGCACACAGCCAGGATAATGGTCAATGACGAACAGATGCAACAAACAGCACCATCCATTTTGCAAATTGCGATCTTTGGTCTAATAGAGAGCATAAAGCATGATTCGAACCAACCCGCCAACTCCGTGCAAAGAACCCCGCAACATGTCGCGAACCGCTGGCTACTCGTACACGGATCTCCCACGTTGCTTTAGAAACCAAATGCAACCGCTAGTGCCATGACCGCGGGCGTAACCAGAGTCAGCGTTGAGAGGCTGATGGCCGCGCCGGCGCTGTCGTTGTCGTTGCTGGAGCCGCCATTGTTGTTATTATTGTTGCTGCTACCGCTGTCGTCGTCATCGCGAGCACCATCGTATCCATCGGCGTCGAGTTCCATTCCAAAGTTGGCAGCCGAGAAAGTTACATTCTCGGTAGAGAACCATGTTTCCGAACCGAATTCAACAAGGCCCAGCCAGGGGTCGGAGGGGAAGTCTTCGATATCGGAAGGGTTGGACAAGATGTATTCGAGAAGAGGTGCAACATCGCCATCAAACTCGTTCACATCTTGACCATCGCGAGTGACCCAAGTGAAGACATGGCGGCCGCCAGAGTTGGTGTTGTACCACAGAGAGCTATTCGGTGAGTACATAGCCGAACAAATGGGGATGGTGATAACTTAACATACAATTCGTGGTCACCAACAGTCATGTTAGTCAAAATACTGTCACCCTCGAGCGGCTGCGCGCCGGAGCCGATTTTACCGAGCCAGATCATGACCTCGTACGACGAGTTGACTGGGTTGTACGTGTTCATGCGGTCCCCATCGAAAAAGAAATCCCAAGCAGCATTGCAAATGACGCCAGCCTCGAGAAGCTCCTCCTTGTTGTCGTCCCAGGTGCTTGTGCTAAAGTCGCGGGGTGGGCTGCTGGGGTTACCGAGAGTCATGGTCCAGTCGGTCTTGAGCTTCATTTCGCGAATGGTGCTCAGCTTCGTGGGCAGATTATCGTGGTTGAGACGAACGTAGGGGTACGAGTGCACATCCTCAATGTTCTCAGGCCAGTTCCAGACAACGTCAAAAGAAGGTCCGCTCTCGTCGACAGACATGCAGACATGACCGTTCTCGGGACTCTTTGGATTCCAGGCATTGGGGTAGTCTAGCATGGAAAGGTCAGTCTACGTTTCGCTGCGACGATGTTCGAGTCGCACTCACACATGATAGTATCATTGAACTCGCCAACCCTTTCCTTTCCACAGACTGTCGCATCGTAGGTCTGGGCAGACGCGATGCCCAGGAGCGCAGCAAAACTGCCGCTTAGAAAGAGTGTGTTGATCATATTGCTGACGGGAAGTTGTCCAGCCACGGGCTGCTGTGGCCGCGAGCTTGCGATGCAGCGACTTGTAACACAGTCGAGATCCTCCAGGAACCGTCCAGAAGAACGTCGGCGTTTGAGCGACAGTACTCCGAAGCGCAGACAAAGGCGAAAGGAAGCAGAGAGATCAGACAGGCGCGGAGAAGTGGTGGAACGGGGAAGCGACTGCTTTTGTCCACTCAGACGGTAAACGGATTGGGTGGTGAAAACGAGGAAAGGAAATAGATGCAGGGTGCGTCCCAGTGTAGTGTAGACCCAGCTGCCAAGGCCTGCATGGCTGTGGCGGAGAAGAGCTGACCCGGCGCGTTCAGATAGGTACCTTGGTAGGTAGGTCAGGTAGGTAGATTCCTCCTCTGACCCTGCCACGGGGGGCAGGGTGCGCTGGCAGGTGACGGCCAGGTAGGTGCATCTCAATTCCTTGTACGGTAACTACCATACCGTAGATAGGTAGGTACCTACCTTCCCTTAAGGTAGGTACTGACGACGCAGGAATAGTGCTTACCCAGGGAAGGGTAGTTGGTTCCAGGTGCCCAGAGGCGATGTAAGACTCACTGGCCAGTCCAGGGACAGGGAACGGAACTACACTTAGTGCCCTGTCTAGCTCCAGGATTAGCGTGATGGCCCCGAGACCTTGCCATCA
>NW_003315036.1:2298743-2309809 GCF_000150825.1 Verticillium alfalfae VaMs.102
CAAAAGCATGATCCACATTTGGCGTCGTCAGCACTCCGCCCCAAGATGTATTCTCGAACACCAGATGGAGTCCAGAAGTCTTGGCGTTCAGTTCACAAGACCGTCTGATAGATCCACATCATTTTAACGGGGTTTCGGCACTCTCGCTTGCGCTGTAACATCAGTACCTGCATCACTTCACACATTCGGTGTGTGTGTGTCCCTGCCGATCGCATGGTCGAATGTGATCGACAACGGCCGACAGGAAGTCTTGGGCGTATTTTAGGCAGATGACTCTTTACTATCCAATGGACGGGGAGGGGCATTGCCAATGTCACCCGCGCCCCTTTTCAACGCCTGTCAGCTTGCCAGCCTGCCAACTCGCGTTCACCTTATGCATTATGACCCCCCCCCACCCCCTCTCCCTCTTTCAGCGCGGAATCGGACGCCCTCAGTCGATCACTGGTCGGCATCCCTCGGCGGCTGCAATCTTTTCTCGTAAGGAAACGTAAAATGGAAGGGGCGAAGACGTTCAAGAAAGTCAACATCGCCTGACATTGACTGTATTCAATGGGACTGCCTTGATTTCCCCGTCTTCGACTGTTTTTGGGGCACTTGCGATACTGGTCAGCCAAACCATGGATGCACCACAGTAACGTGAGTGGCGTGGAGTTTAGACTGGAACCCTGTCACAGCTGCTCAGCTACATACCATGTAGTACAGGTGGATGCGAGATGAACATAAGAGTACTTTTAGCGTGTCCGTGCCTAGAGGGGTACAGATAGGGGACGTGCTTCGTAGCAGACATTGGACCAAGACGTGTTCAGAATAAGAAATGTCTGTAGGGCCGCAGAAGAATGGGGCTATACCGAGCACGAGCTTCTCACCTCCCGCATGATGTCGAGGCCAGGGTCTGGGTAAAGCTTCAGCGGCTTCCGTTCCCTGGTCTCACGGTATGAGATGTCTTACATCCCTATGCCGGGCTCTCCAGTGATGGGTGATGTCACCGCTGTGTCCACCACGCATCCATCCTAGTTTGCCATGCTGACAGCGTCCAGCGACTGATACGGGATCGTATTCTGGAGTCGGTCGACGCCAACAGGACGGAGTCTCGAACAGGCTTGGCGACGCGGCATCAGCCTGCCGCTGAAATCACCCGCACACTGCCAAAGTAAAACACGACTGTCCAGGAGTCCAAGGAGCGGTCATCGATCACAGTAGGGAATCGTTGCTAGAGGCAGACGAGCTCGTCAAGCACTCGAGTAATCACCACCCCAAACCCGTCTCCTGTCGCCGCTGACTATTCTGATCTAGAACGCACCAAAATGTGATCGGCCGAAAGTGGCGCGTCCTGGGCGCCGGGGAAAACAGGACGGAGAGGGTCCCTCTGTCATGCGCAGCCAATCCCCTGGCCATTTCGGCGCTGATGGGCCCCGTGGCGCCATAAAATCAAGGGGTTGCAGTGGAATGTTATTAGCGATAAGGTGACCCTTTGGTTGCCGGCCAGCAGCCTGAATGAGGAGGGGCGCCAGGGGGTTATACTTGTTCATCCCGCTTATCCCTGGAGAGGCCGGGGCAGGGTTGAACGCGTTGACAGGGAGGGGCTTCGAGGGGGTTGTCCGTAGCTGACAGACACTCGATTGCTCGGAAAGAAAACAAAGTCGAATTTTTGTCTAATGGTTTGGGATGCGAGCACAAACGCGATGTAGGTGCTTCACCCTTCACGGAAGACTTTCCAGCAGAAATCCTGCAGCAAGGTACCAGGAAAGGTAGGCGGTACCTTGGCTTCAGACCCAATTCCAATCACCTCATTTTCAGAATTACGCGTGGACCCAAGGACTGGGATGGCCGGCCCACCATGTCACTATGCCAGGGGGTTTAGGGACATTGGGGGAGGGAATTTGGGGGCCATCGTCACTGCACTAGAGAGGCCGCTGTGGTACACTAGTTTCCCAGGCGGGCAATCCCATCTCCCCGTCTGATTGATTGGCAGGAACGACTAACATTCTGAACATGGAGATTGGGTGGTCGCGTTCCATTTGTAACGCATCTCCACGTGCGACCCCCCCTAATTCCTTCCTGCCAGTGAAGCCGCCACAGGCCGAAACCCACCGCAAGCGGGCAGGCATGCCTGACAGGCATGGCAAACTGGGCAGGAAGATGAAGGGCGGCAGGTACGTCCTGCCGCAACCAAGTCTCTGCTCCGCCGTCACGCTGCAGACCTGTACATTCTGGGCGCCAAGACATTCACACCCGAACAACAGCCAGTATATCGAGTGTCCCTGGCACGAAAATTCTGGCGGCCCCGATCGCTGCTGACGGACGGTTTTCGTTCTTGTATGAAAGAACTTGCCGCCCGTCTTCCTCTACTTGAACTGCCTCATCGATCTCCTCCCTTGGACAGTGCAATTGACCTAACCTCGTTGCTCTCTGCTACACTCTGCCGCCTGGCTGTCCGCTCATCCTCCCTCAAACCACCGCCGCACCCACATCCTCCACACCGCAAGTAGCACGAGATCCGACTCGATCCTGTCTAACCCCTTGGCTCGACCCCCTTTTCCTGAACCCGCCCGCCCTCTTTTCTGCCACGGTCGCCTCGAGAAACTCGATCCGACTTCCACTCGCTTCTCTCTTCCCCGATAAACCCAACGCGACTCCTTCAGCGTCGCAACGCGACCTCGACTTATTTGCAACCCTCCCCCCCAGCCCCTCACCAACTCGGACGGCTTTCATGGCTGCCATTCCCAACCGCGCCGCCCTCAACCCAACCGACACAGCATCCCCCATTGACGCGCAATCCGTTGCTCACTCCGAAGTCGATTCCGTTGCCGAGACTCCCAACACCACGGCTCCTGCGTCCCGCTCCAGGAGTCCTGAACAAGACTCCAAGAACCAAGCTACTGCCCCCGAGAACGAGATGGCCGAGCAAGCCCCCATCAAGGTCAAGAGCGTCTGCTTTGTCGGCGCTGGCTTCGTCGGTACGTCCTGTTCCCATTCCCTTCCTCGGCGAGCCTTATTTGGTTCTTGCGCTGCGGAAACAAACGCGAGAAAACTCTCTGTCTGCAGCCCTCGCTCTGGTCTGCGTTGCTGGCGACCCCACCAAATTACCTCGCGGACCCGTGGCTTCGGGAACCGCAGCGGCCGCAAAATCCTACCAAGACCTTGTTTGAACTGTTCCGCTGACTCAATTCGCTACCCCTAGGTGGTCCCACTGCCGCTCTCGTTGCCTATCACAACCCCGACATTATCGTCAACGTCGTCGACCTCAACGCTGACCGTGTTGCCGCCTGGAACTCCCCCCACCTTCCCATCCACGAGGCTGGCCTCCCTAAGATTGTGAGGATCGCCCGTGATGGCACTCAGAAGACCTCGGCTATCCTGCCAGGGCTCGACAAGACTGTCGAGCTGCCCGCTCGTCAGCCCAACCTCTTCTTCTCCACCGACGTCCAGCACGGCATCTCCACCGCTGAGATTGTCCTGATCTGCGTCAACACCCCGACCAAGACCTACGGTATTGGTGCTGGCTACACTGCCGACCTCAGCGCTGTTGAAGGTGCCTCAGAAACTGTTGCAAAGTACGCCAAGGACGGTGCCGTCATTGTTGAGAAGAGCACGGTCCCTACGGGCACTGCCCGCATGATCCACCAGATTGTAGGACTCTCCCACCCGGGAGATTTGCCCAGCGTCAAGCTAACCCAACTGTCACCTCGCAGATGCACCAGCACAGGCCAGAATGCCAGTACGAGGTTGTTTCTAACCCCGAGTTCCTCGCCGAGGGTACCGCCGTGCGTGACCTCATGCATCCCGACCGTATCCTGATCGGTAGCAACACGACGCCCGCCGGTCTGCGCGCCGCTGCGGCCTTGAAGAGCATCTACACGGCTTGGGTCCCCGAGGTCAAGGTCCTCCTTGTCAACACGTGGTCTAGTGAGCTGACCAAGCTCGTGGCCAACGCCATGCTGGCTCAGCGCATTTCCTCCATCAACTCCATCTCCGCGCTGTGCGAGGAGCTTGGTGCTGACGTGTCAGAGATCAGTAAGGGTATTGGTGCTGACACTCGTCTCGGCAAGAAGTTTCTTCACGCCGGTGTTGGCTTTGGTGGCTCGTGCTTCGAGAAGGACATTCTCAACCTAAGCTACATGGCCCGCACACTTCACCTTGACACCGTTGCTGACTACTGGATGGGTGTCCTCGACATCAACAAGTACCAGCGCGATCGCTTCACCCAGAAGGTCCACCGCGCTCTCAACGGCAACCTGAAGGGAAAGAAGGTCGCCATTCTCGGCTTCGCTTTCAAGGAAGGCACCAATGATACCCGTAACTCCATTGCTGTTCACATTATCCGCGAGATCTCCAATGAGAGGCCGAAGGAGATTGCCATCTTCGACCCCGGCTGCTCGGCTGCCGAGATTATGGAAGAGGTCCGCGAGCACATCAAGGATGAGCGCACGCTTTCCCAGATCAAGGTTCGCAACAACTGGCGCGACACCACAGAGGGCTCCTCCGCGATCTGCATCCTGACCCCTTGGTACCACTTCCGCTATCCCGCCCAGGCCCAGGCCACTGCCCGTCGCACGAGCCTCTGGAACGGAAGCAAGGAGCAGCAGAAGGCCATCGCCAACGCCGGCTTCCTCGGCCCTAAACCTACGGAGATGGACATTATCGACCTCGAGAAGTTCGTCACCCGCGGGAATAACGGCACAGCCGTTGACCCGCTCAAGCGTCTTGTCGCTGAGGAGTGCCCTGCCGACTGCAAAGGGTGCGGCCAGACTGCTGCTGCTGAGGATGAGGGTGATGCGGTTGACTGGGAAGAGGTGTCTCGCCACATGAAGCTTCCCAAGCTCGTCCTTGACGGCCGTAACATTGTCTCTGCGCCAGAGCTCGAGAAGCTTGGCTTCAGAGTCCAGGGCATCGGCAAGGGTGTTGGTATGTAAAGAAGAGCAGGAGAAGGACAAACGAGAAGGAAACGCGTACAAGAACACCGAATGAGCGAAATATTACCCATGTGTTTGCATCTGCATGGCCGGTCACGAGAGAGACGGGACTGGACACCCTATGGAAGGAAATAGACGTGCCGTTGGATGCTGCAGAATACAGAGCAGGAGAGAAGAGGCAAGGAGGCAACTGTTTTCTGGAAAGGCTGTCTTGGCCTGGCACGTCTGGCTTTGCTGTGTGTATATGCGGGCGTTTCACGGCGATGGC
Organism: Verticillium alfalfae VaMs.102; assembly: GCF_000150825.1. Classification (NCBI taxonomy): domain Eukaryota; kingdom Fungi; phylum Ascomycota; class Sordariomycetes; order Glomerellales; family Plectosphaerellaceae; genus Verticillium; species Verticillium alfalfae. The sequence continues at coordinate 2,303,925 of NW_003315036.1, forward strand.
AAGGGAAGGGAAAGGGAGCAATCTTCGTGCACTTGACACATTCGTTCGCATGCATGGGGTCTTGTCCGCCCAGCTTGTCGCCCTTTTCTTCTTTTCTTGTAGTTTGATAGAGGGGGCCGACATGATCTGCCTATACCGCGAGATGCTGCAGCAGATCTTTCAGGGCCGTGGAGAATTTAATCACTTGAGACCATGTAGCGTGTGAGGTGGCGAGCTCGGGTGTGATTCGTGTCGGTTTCACGCACGTATTTGTGGCCAGATCAATCTGTGCGGCAACAACGAGATGTCTTGATATCCTGCGACAGACAGCCACTGTCCAGCTGGCAGCTGAGCAAGCTTAGAGATCTCAATGCGGGAGCAGTGGACAAGAGTCGGAGGTATCACGTGGTGTCTGGCTCGCGGCATCCGAAGAACAGAGCCAGACATCAAGCTGGAGAACGAGAGCAAGAAAGGGAGAGAGGGAAGGAGGCGATGGTATGAATATCTGGATGCTCGCGATGAAAGTGGGGCAAGCCATGACAGCAGGTTCATTCGCGGTGGGTAGCAGTGGCTTCGCATAACCGAACGATCGACTGTATGTGGTGGGCGGATACACCGGCCTTGTCCCTGCTGGGTGAATCGTTTAACTACTTCTACACCGCTCAGGCTTGGCCAATCCAGTTTAGGTATGAGCCTCCTAGGAGGGTGTCTAGGCTTCGATGCGCCCCTGATGCTGATGTCCTGCTGCTGGTCTGTCCCCAGTCTTGATCTCAAACGCTCGTCGCTGGCCGGAGATCTGGACTCCGTGGCTGATGCCATCTTCACAATAGGTATCTACGGTGGGGCGCCTCATGGCGACCATGTGCTTAGGAACAGTATGGTTTTCGATGTAACCACTTCGATAATGCTAGCTTGGACATACTTCAGGGCGAGTACAAAAAGAGTGTCTGTCGTACACAGAAAAAGGAAATGCATGTGAAATCAGGTCCAACCAGGAATCGAACCTGGGCTGGCGGAATCAGAATCCGCAGTCATAACCATTAGACCATTAGACCTGGACAGATTTCATTTGCTGGAAATTCCAATTCCTGCAGAAAATCATAAAGCCTGTGCTCATGCCAACCAGTTTAAGGTGCCACTCGCAAGAATGTAATTGTATCGTGAATGCCCGATTCAATGTTACCTATCCACGATCTAGTTGCATCGCTCTCCAGTAGCGCCCGATAATCGCGATCCAAGTTAATCGACCTGCATCAACTAGCAATGAAACTTAGACAACGCCGCGCGTCGTGTCGCCCCGCCATTCCAATTGCTTCTCTCAACACAGACACAGGCCCCCTTGCTGCTGAGAGATGCAAACGAACCCATCAAAACAGCGGGAGCCTGCACAGCACTAAACATCATGAAAACCTGCCAAGCACGGCCCTGGTGTCTCTGAATAATCTGATCACGCCGTCGTGAACGACTCAATCTTGACCGAACCCCCGAGTGCCTTGGTTGCGTAGTTGAAGATTCCGAACCGGTACCCCAGGAAGAATGCCCAGCCGTTCGTCATCTGATACGTTCCGCCCAGCGTCGTGAAGGCCTTGCCGTCGAAGCTGTATAAGAAGTTCGCCGCTCTCGTGCCCGCCGGCCTCGCGTCGAGCTCTGCCCGCAGCCATACCTTGCGCGCCCCAGCAGGCACCGGTGCCGTCGCCTCGACGCGTCCCGTTGAAATCGTCGTTCCGTTCCACTCGTCGATGATCATGCCGTGCACAGCAGTCAGCGCGTACGCGTCGCCGGCGCGGTACACGCCGATGGAGGCGCTCTGGTCGCGGAACGCCGCGAGGCCGGCGCGGTCGCCGTCAGCGAGAGACGAAAAGTCGAGCTCGACCGTGCCGACGGGGAACTCGCCGTGGATGCGGTGCGTCAACGTGTTCTTCGCCGCGTAGAGGTCGGTCGTCACGCTGGCGGTGCTAAGCGTGAGGCCGTTGTTCACCTTGTTTTTTGCTCGATGTCGGGGTTGTGGTTCCATTCCCAGGTCGGGCCAAGCGACTAGCCGGCGAACGTCTCAGTGAAGGTCCAATTGAAGAGAGGCTCAGCAGGCAACGGCAGGGGGTATTCAGCTCCCCCAGCTGCCGTTGGCACCCTTGACGAAGACGGGGGAAGCCGTTTGCTCCCCCAGGAGATGGGTGCGTAGAACGGGAAGACGACCCGAAGGGTAGGCCCAGGTGAACGACATGAAGTACCAATCACCCTTCGCCGTCTCGATGAGGCTGCCCTGGTGCGGCGAGTTGCCGCCGTTGAGGGGCGGCGTCACGCTGTCGACGAGTATCTTGGATTCGTAGGGGCCCCATGGGCTCTCGGATTTCCAAATGTATGTCGTTGATCCGGGCCGGTCATTGAGGATGTAGTAAGTCCCGTTAATCTTGTACATACGGTTGCCTTCAATCGAATCAGCTCCCACGTCGGCGGCTTCGAAGACTTCCTGCGAGCGAGCTTCGGAAAGCCCATCCGCAGAGAGCTGGGCGACGCGCACATTGCCAGAGCCGTACACGACGTACATCGTGTCGTCATCGTCAATCAGCAAGCCAAGGTCGTAGTAGCATACGCCGTCGCCCAGACGTGCACTCGTGCTCCAGGGACCTTCGGGCGAGGGCGCCGTGAAAATCCACGTGTGCCAGAAGTTGACACAGCCAATCCAGTACCATAGGCCATTGCTTTCGCGAAAGCGGAGTGTCGAGGCCCAGGTGCCACCACGGTAGGCTCGACCGTTGTTGAGATTGTAGCCGTCGCCAAAGTTGAGGCGTGGGATCGAGTGGCCCACGGGCTCCCAATTGACAAGGTCCCCGGAACGGAGGATAGGTGCTCCGGGGCTGAAATGGAAGTTGGACGCTGAGAAGTAGAATTTGCCGTCAGGCCCCGTGAAAATGTCGTTGTCGGGGTAGTCCTCGTAGAGCACTGGGTTGGTGAAGGAGTCTGAGGTTTCATTTTGACCACAACGCGCGACGTGAGCGGAACCCAGAACAGCAGTCGCCGCAGAGAGCAACCCCAACAAGGGGAGAAGCTTGGCGAAAACCATCACGATGATGTCGGAGTCCCTGGATGCCTACCTCTGTCGGTCATTGCGTTCCAGAGGCGATGTCGACCTCTTTTAAGCAACTCCAAAATGTTGCGAAACCAAGCATTTCGCGGCGGCGGACAAATTGCCAGCATCGGACTAATTGCACTGGCTCCGTGGCAGATCATAATATGGTATGCGTTAGCGGACAGGAGACGTTTGCTCCATGGAGAAACACCCGCATGGATCACGGTACGTGATCATCCGTGATGCGGAGACTGTCGTATTCATCACCCTGGACCCCAGATGCGCACCAACCGAGACCACCTCATCCCGGAGACGAATGTTGAAAAAAACGAGCTTAAAGAATAGAGCTCCGACAGTGACTTGATCGAGATTGTTTGACGTTTAAGAGGCTTCTTAACTCCGGGAAGGAGCACCCACCAGCCACTCAGTGGCTGGCATGTCGGCCGATTTCATTAATATTCGCAAACTCAAAATGGGCACCAGCTCGCCGAAAGCGCAGAATGACCTGTGTATGAGCATTAGTGTGGCCCACGTCGATCATTGTGGGTTATTTATGGCTCGTTCAATTGAGGTTCACAAGGCCAGGTGTGGCGTGCAAGCCTTCAGAAAACGCCCATATCCACGAAGGCAGGCTCCCGTTGTCATTGCAAAGTAGAATTCACGTTGGCATCACGAAGAATCCAGACTTTTAGCCGACTTAAACGGCAATGTAGCATTCTGAGCTACCTAGAAAAGCAAAAGAACGCCGTGTTTCCCCTCCCTGTTCGTGATTGATTTATCCGTCGACGTAGTAGACTTGTACAATGAGGTTAGTTGTTGCAACGTTGGTAGCAGACCCGAATGAACTTACAAGACCAGAGACCTCATCAAGGCGTATTCATCGAACCCCAAGACCGAGGTCACATGTGAAGGGTTTTCCGTGAAGCTCAAGCTGCATATCGGCAGGAACAACAACACTGAGAGGAATCCAATGAAGGTTTTCTACTGGATTTCCTCCTCGCCGGGAGCTGGAGCAGAATCCTCCACGTTGGAAGTCGGAGCAACTTCCTTGGGAGCGCAAAAAGCAACCTTCCGCAGTGTGATGAGCATTTTGCCCGAACGACGAAGGTGGTAGATCGCATGGTTAACGTCCTGGCTAGCATCGAGGCCACACTCCCGCAGACGCCGTTCCATCCAGGGAGCGAAGAAAGCGCGATTGGCCTCAAGACAGTCGGCCAGCTCGTTGCAGCGCTCCAGCTCGCTGTGCTCAAAGTGCATCGTGGCGTAGTGCTGAACGATGCGACGGGGATTGGAGAGTGGAGCGCGGCACTTGTCTCGAGGGTGTCGCTGGTTCTTCGAAAGCGAGGTGAACCTGCGGGAGCCGCAAAGTCGGCACTTCCAGTGAGCCTTTGTGGACATGGTCTGCTGGACGGGAGGGGCGGGAGCTGTAGGAGGAATGAACAAGGCACCAGGACAGATTGCCATAGAACCACGAGAAACGGGAGGATCAGGAAGACTAGGAAGACCAGGAGGACCAGGAGGACTAGGAGGACCGGGAGGGCCGGGAGGACCGGGAGGACCAGGAGGAACAGGAGGAACAGAATAACCGGTCGGAACGGGAGGGTAATAGTAGCAGTTGTGATTGTTGTTGTGATTGTCGGGCCTTTGATCGTGATGGTTTCCATCTTCGCTGCCCCAAGGCAGGAAGTAGTTGTTATGATTGTTGTTGTAAGGATCCATTGTGTCCTAATTTATGATTAGCATGTGCTGCCTGGTCTCGTCTGATGATAAATAGCTTTCAAGACTTTGCAAAGTCTCGAACAAAGTATGAAGTTCTCAATGCAATTCAAACTCAATAGCTCGAGAAAATAAGCAATGGTATAGCACGAACGAGGACCGGACGGCCCTGTCAAAAGACGGCGGAACACACCGGAAAGTGCCGGACGTGAGAGTCACTAGATGACAATGAAGGAACAGGTGAAAAGAGAGAACTTACGATCAAAGTGATTTCAAGTTCCGATGAATGATTGGGAGTTCGAATCGATGGATTGTTCGTTAAATTCCAGGTCGTGTTGTCAAACTGCCGAGGATGAGTATAGTTGGGGGGTAACCCAGCAAACCATTTTCGACTACAGACATTCAGAAATCAATAAATATCACAGGGGCAGATCAGTGAATTGCGCATCCAATTGAATCTATGGACGCTCACCAGTAGCTCGGAGTCTATGTTTATTGGCTGGCGGGCTCCGGTATAGATTTGCGGGCACAGCATTATCGTGGGGCGCGAACTTGTATAGAGTATATGCATCGGCATAACGCCCAACTCATTAAGGAGGCAAGGCAGTTTAGTTGGCCGTGTGGGACGAAGAAAAAGTCGGTGCAAGGTGGTTTCAACCTCTGGTATCACAGATTTGGACCGTCTGTCTAATACAAAGCTTGACACAAGAGCGCTACCAGTGTCTTGTTAGTTTGTCTATATCGTTGGCTGAGCTGTTTTGCCCGATCATACTTGCTTCCTTTCAGCCAGGCAACCTTGAAGGAGGCAGCAGCAGTTATAGTAGATGTCATCAACATCAGGGTTGCAGCATCTTAAGTCCAATGTAAAAAGGCTCCCAGCAAAGGTATCGCCCCATGGATCTGATCGTACACTCATCATGCAGTGATTTGATGCCTTCCCAGTTTTAATATGATAGCGTTTTGTTGAACTTTGCATATGAAGATGGTTTGCCTGGCGTTCATCAAAGATCTCAGTAAGTATGATGACAAGGGAGAGTCTTTCAGCGTTCTATATGTGTTGTGTAGCCGGACAAACGGGCAAAGAGAGACAGCCATATTCTTAACCTATATATACGAGCTTGAT
>NW_003315036.1:2310109-2349267 GCF_000150825.1 Verticillium alfalfae VaMs.102
GAGTAGCATTGCCATCCAATAGCATGTGGTTTCTTCGTTGTCGATTCAAGATCGTCGCTGTCAGGTTGTCTTTGCAACATGGCGGCGCCGGCTCAGGCCGAACTAATGAGCCGGCGATTCCGCGTGTCTTAGACCGGGGGGGGGAGAGGAGAAAAGGTACAACCGCTGCCTCGGGACTGAGCTAATCTCAATACTAAAGTTTGGCGCCCCCACTTTGCAGCTGAACAGGGGAACAATACTATAGATCCCGGCGCCACCATGCCAATGGCTGAACACAGCGTTCCGTTTGTCAGCTCTGAATAACAGCCAGCGAATTTTGAGCTTCCTGAGCAGTGTCATCTCGGCGAAGCTCACAAACAAGGGACCTCGAAAGGCTTCACTAAGGCCGCATCATATGGCAACGGACAGGATTGTAGGATTCGCTAAGCTTCTAATAGCAGGTTTGCTGCGACTGGGCCCATCCTCCGCGGGAAAGCTGCCTGTTGCGGCGTGTCCAGTACCCTCCACAGAAACGCTTGGTCACTGACCCACATTTTCGCAATCCCGATTCAGGACGTATGGGTTGCTTCTTAGAGGGGAAAGTTGACAGCTGCCAGAACGAGACCTACCGCTAGTGTCTCGCCCAACCACTGGAACATTTTGAGACTAGCGCCAGCCGAAACTTCAACGTGCTCCGCAGACCCTTGGTCGGTGGCTTTCGAGCCAGAAGCTTCTGTGCTGCTAGTGCCGCTAATACGATCACCCTCTGTCCCCTTGCTACTTGGACTGGACGGAGTTTCGATATGGTCGGTTGAGTTGCTGTCAGGTCCAAACTCAGGCTGAGGAGGTATCGGAACCACTGGTTTGACCCCGCCGCCACCATCGGAATGATCGCCAGGATGATCAGCAGAGTGGTCCGAGCCAGGGCTCGGAGGCACGTTCGTCGAATCCGGCCCTTTCTTGTCTGTGGCATGAGGCACAGCCGTAGGGCCCGGTTCCAGAAGTGTCAGCGTGTATGTGACTGGCGAAGAACCACACGTGTCACAGACAGTCGCGGTCTTGACAAAACCAGGGGGACAGATGTCTTTCGAGTCAGGAAGTCGGCAGGGCGAGTAGCTTGTGCCATCGCAGTCGTATGTCACGGTGTATGTGTGGGGATGTAGTCCACTGGGAGAGCCTGGCTCTGGATCAGCACCCAGAGTAGGGAGTACAGTGGTGTAGGTCACCGGACAAGCAGGCTTGCTGTCGTCCTGAGCAGCCCATGTTTGCGTTGGACGGAGACTTGTCAAGGTAACGGGGGGGGCCAAAACCGCAGCTCCCGCACAGCGCTTGTCGATGGGGCCCTCGGGACGGGAGGCTGAGGAGAGCACAGGGAGAAGAAACAGCAGTGGTAAAAACATTGTGAAGAAAACGAGATCAAACGAATGTGGAAGTAATGTCGAATGTCCGGCCGGGTGAAGGAATTAGTCGATGGGGCCACTGTTGTGTCAATGCTACCAGTTGTGAGGCCGCAAGCCGCCTCTAAATACGTTCAACAATGGCGCGCAACCTGAATTGGTGATTGCAGGCTTGGAGCTTTCCCAGAAACTACCTTCCGCATTCTGGAGCAGTTGTACTGAAAGCAGAATACGTCCCGATGCATCTTGTTGATATGTCCAAGTCGACCCTTCATTCCCTTAGTTTGGCTGGCCATGAGACCGTTTACTGTCAGCTCCACCTGACTCGACAGGTGCTATTATCAAAGCTCCAGCCCTTCAGCTGCGAACTTACATCCTAATTGTCTCGGCAGTGGTAACCTGATATGAGGCGTCACACTATGTAATTGAAAATGTCAGCTTTGTGACTCAGTTTGCAGCCACTGCATCTGACACGTCTATCCCAAAGAAGGCCCGCCGCACTGGCTTATGGAGTTTTGGTTCACGACTTGGCAGTGTTTCCCCTCATCAACTCATTCCGGAAGACAGTTTTTAGACGAACTTCACTGCATTCCGGAAATGATATCTCAGCTCTGAAGGTATGGTTCGTTAATATTACTGCAAGCATCAAATCAGGCCATTTGGACAAGCGAGGAGATGAACCTTAGTTGAGACAGTCATATTTTTCATCACATGTGACGGGGAACAACCCTCGTCTCATAGCATGTCAGTACTGACGTGACAGAATCAATTCCAACGCGGATTCGTGTTTAGAAAAGCAGCCGTGGTGGTGTGAATTTCTTGAAGCTTTCGTGTCTTCACGAGCTTCACTCAAGTCTGAACAGGCTGTCTGCATGCCATTGCGTTCATTCTGCACCTGTGTGCCCCCTCAGTCTCGGCCCTTAGCGTAGGTGGCTTGGGCAGCTTTCAGGCACCGTGGTACGGGAGCGCGTCTCGACTAGTGTCAAACTATGCATAGCGAGGACTCCTGTGACCAAGGGTTGACCGGAAAGGGGCAAAGCCAAGCTGTCAATGAGCGAATGCGTCTGTTGTCCTCATCGTCAAGGGGTGGAGTCAACGCAGACCAGAGATTCCATCCGAGGAACTCGAGGGAGGCTCCAAGAGACCATGAGTGATCCCATCCTTAGATCACAACCAACAGAGGCTACACATATAAACTGCCCTATGCACTTCACTGCTCCGAGAATCTAGATTGGCAGCCATCAAGTCACTCGCTTCTTTCTTCTTCTTATTTCAACAAGTCCCATCTGTTGCCGTTTGTTTGTGAAGGTAACTCGAAACCATGCTCAACTCACTCACGCTTACAGTGCTGAGTGGACTGTCCCTGCTTCCACGTCCAGCAGCAGCGCGACCTGAGCCACGAAATGCAGTTTGCCCTCACGCCGAAGTCACTCTGCAGCCTGTGGTCTGTGTTGAAAAAGTTCCCATTTACCTCAGCACACTCGTGTGTTCGAACACAGTGTTGACCGTCGCCGGGACTACCATCGACGTTTCCAATGCACCAACTCTAATTATTTCCGAATTCCTGGCTACCACAACCGCACGATACACTTCAACCTTGTAAGTGAATCCAAGTGGTCTCCGCCATCATAAGTTATTAATCAGTTTGCTTGCCAGAAATCCTGATCCTGCTTTCACCGGACCCTTCACCACCGTGACAGGTGGGACATGGACGGGCACAACTGCTACGACCTTGACCGTCCCCCCCGCTGGCCCTGACACAACAGGAACAGTTGTGATCCTGGAACCTACCAAGCCGGGCCCTGGTTTTACCGGTCCCTTTACCACCGTCACAGGAGGCATATGGACTGGCACAGCTGCCACAAGCGTGACTCTTGCCCCAAACCCTGGCGATCCCACAGGCACAGTGATCATCCTCGACCCTTCTTCTGATTCTGGCTTCGATGGACCATTCACTACTATAAATGGTGGTACATGGACCGGCACAGCACCTACTACAATTACAGTTGCGCCTGATGCAGGTGACCCTACTGGCACGGTCATTGTTCTCAACCCGACTTTAGATTCCGACTTCAGCGGACCCTTCACCACGGTCACTGGTGGCAGTTGGACTGGCACAGTACCAACTACTATAACTCGGCCGCCAGGTGCTGGGGATTCCACTGGCACCATTATTGTTCTCAACCCAACTGTGACCGACGCAGATACCTTTACTGGGCCGTTCACTACAGTCACCGGCGGAAGCTGGACTGGCACAGTCACCACAGCCTTTACACTGCCCCCTGGGCCGGGGGATACTACGGGCACGTAGTGATCCTTGATCCAGTAGTCACTGATGCTACTACCTTTACTGGTCCATTCACAACGGTGACTGGAGGTAGCTGGACCGGTACTGCTGCCACCACAGTTACCGTCCCTCCTGGCCCGGGAGACGCTACGGGTACTGTGATTGTCCTCAATCCCGAGGTCACTGCGACCACTTTCACTGGCCCATTCACAACGGTGACTGGAGGTAGCTGGACTGGTCCTGCTGCCACAACAGTCACTGTTGCTCCTGGCCCAGGTGATGCTACTGGAACCGTGATTGTCCTTGAGCCTGAGATCACAGGAGCGACGACTTTCACAGGTCCTTTCACAACAGTAACAGGAGGTAGCGGGTCTGGCACTAGTGCAACAACTGTTACTCTGCCCCCTGGCCCTGGCGACGCTACTGGGACAGTCATTGTGCTGAACCCCACTGCAACAGAAGCTCCAGTCTTCACGGGACCCTTCACTACGATTGATGGCGGAAGCTGGACTGGAACTGTTGCCACGTCTATTACCCTGCCTCCAGGATCAGGTGACTCCACAGGAACGGTTATAGTTCTTGACCCTCTACAGACAGATGCAGCTACGTTCACCGGGCCATTCACAACTGTTGGCGGCGGTACCTGGACTGGGACTGTGCCTACCACCATCACGCTGGCTCCCGATGAAGGCGATCCCACTGGCACTGTCATTATCTTGAGTCCTGCGCCGACGAGCCCAACCACTTTCACTGGGCCATTCACAACTGTCGATGGCGGAAGCTGGACTGGGGCAGTACCAACTACAATCACGCTGGCCCCTGACGAAGGCGATCCCACTGGCACGGTTATTATCTTGAATCCTGCAACGGATATTACAACGACTTTCACTGGGCCGTTCACAACTGTTGAGGGTGGTAGCTGGACAGGGTCGGTTCCTACATCAATTACCCTTCCACCAGGACCAGGCGACGCCACTGGCACTATCATTGTGCTTGATCCTTCCGATGCGGCTGAAACTACCTTCACCGGCCCCTTCACCACAATCACGGGAGGTTCTTGGACAGGAACAGCCCCTACAGCCTTCACGAGGGATCCGTCTTCTGGCGACCTGACGGGTACTGTGATCGTCTTTGTTCCCTCCGAATCAACAACAACGTTTACCGGACCTTTCACTACACTTGATGGAGGCTCGTGGACTGGCACCGGTCCTTCAACCCTGACCCTTGCTCCTACCGGCACGGACACTATTGGTACTCAGATCATTTTCACCCCTGTTGGACCGAGCGACGAGCCATCGTCCGCAAGCCAGACCAACGGTGCCTCAGCTGCTTCTAGCCAGCAACCCGTCACTTTGGGTACTCAGGAACCCTCTGGGGCACAGACGTCTGCCGCTTCAAGTGGGGGAGCTGCTTCATCAGGGGCTGCTTCGAGCGCAGAATCCGCCTCTTCTGTAGCAGTGTCAAGCCCCGTACCCGCGTCCTCCGAGCCAGCCTCATCTGCTGATGCATCGAGCGCTGCGCCGGTTTCTTCAGAGGCGGCATCGTCAGCTCCTGTTTCAAGTGCTGGATCCGCTTCCTCTGCTGCTGCATCTAATTCCGAGCCAGCTTCATCCGCTCCAGCTTCGTCAGCAGCGGCTTCGAGTGCTGAGCCAGCGTCTTCCGAGCCAGCCTCTTCGGCCGCTGGATCAACCGCGACTGTGGCCTCTTCTGCACCTGCGTCCAGCGCAGAGCCTGCTTCTTCTGCACCAGCTTCTTCTGCGCCGGCGTCATCCGCACCAGCTTCTTCTGCGCCGGCTTCTTCTGCGCCGGCATCTTCTGCGCCGGCGTCATCCGCACCAGCTTCTTCTGCGCCGGCTTCTTCTGCGCCGGCGTCATCCGCACCAGCTTCTTCTGCGCCGGCTTCTTCTGCGCCGGCATCTTCTGCGCCGGCTTCTTCTGCGCCGGCGTCATCCGCACCAGCTTCTTCTGTGCCAGCTTCTTCTGCACCGGCTTCTTCTGCACCAGCTTCTTCTGCACCGGCTTCTTCTGCACCAGCCTCGTCCGCAGTAGCCTCAAGCGCAGAGCCTGTCTCCTCTGCGCCCGCCGAGTCATCCCTTACTCCATCTACCACTGTCGAGTCTTCCGCGTCTTCCACCATTTCTGAGTGTGTTGTAACTCAAACCACTGTGACCGAGACTTGTAGCGTTGGTCTGCCCGGAAGCTGTGCCGACATACCCAACACCAATGGACTGGCTCTGATTCCCGTTTTGGCCTCTTGCACAGTTACTCTTGGACCCTTCGCGGCTGGCAACATTCTGACGTGCTTGACAACCAACATCAATATCTTCACCGCCGGTACTGACATCGCGGAGTGTGTTTTGACCGCACTTGAGGCTCGCTGCATCACGACGCTTCCATCCGCATGTTCATCTTTGTCGTCCAGCAACGGCTTGGCGCTGATCGGGAACATCGCTGGTTGCACCATCGCTCTTGGGCCTTTCGCCCTGGGTAGCGCTGCTAGCTGTCTCTCGACAGGCTCCATTACTTCTTCCAGCACCGGCGTCGGCGTTGTCGAATGTCTCGAAATTGCCTTTGGCATAAGATCTGGCGTTGTCACAATCACCGACCCTGCCCTCTGCGCCACGGCAACGCCGACACCCGTCACGCCTGTCTGCGCGGAGGTGCCCGCGCCGTGCCAGGATCTTGGAGACGTGAACGGACTCGCCCTTATCGCCGCCATCCCTCTTTGCACGGCGGCCCTCGGCGTCTTTGCCGTCGGTAATGTCGCCACTTGTCTTGGTACTGATCTGATAAGCCAGAACAGCCTCGGAACGACAATCGTGGGATGCCTGGAGGGAGCGCTGCAGACAACCTGCATCAGTGAACTGCCGGGCCCGTGCCAGAACTTGCAAGACAATACCGTCGTGCAGTTGGCCATCAACCTGCCGCTGTGTACTGCAGCTCTCGGCCCTTTCGCCGCCGGAAATACTCTTACTTGTCTGACTTCAGGTCTAGGCAACGGGAACTCTGTTATTGAGTGTTTGAACGACGCCCTGTTTGGAGGAGGGGGTGCAGCTGCTGCGATTCGTATCTAGAGCCCCCAAGCTCGCCTCTGAAGGCCTGGTTTTAATCTGGGAAATTTGTCCTATCTGTTTTCGTGGAAAGGAGTCTCTTTTGTTAGTCGGAATTCAAGTGTCAGAGAGTGTGGCAAGATTGAGAAAGCTTGGCCGATCTGCCTAGGTTTCTATCCATGGATCATGTAATCAAGAAGTATCTTCCCATTGGTATCTGGCACGCGCCGTGAATTGCGAAGCCATTTGTCGTTCGTTTCACATCGAGATGACTTGTTTTGATAGGCATTTGTTTATTATGCGCTGGTCATGGTTTACTGACGACCCTCCCAAGGCTTAAGAATGACTTTTTGGACCTTCATCTCGTCAAAAAGCTTGTACCCCTCGGGCGCTTCGTCAAGGGGGATTATTTTATCGAACATGAATCTGTCAACTCATCAGCATGCGAAAGTTTCCGATGGAAATTGTGATTGCCGCCTGTACCCGAGGAGGTGTTGCTTCTTCTCCAGTAAATCAAGTGCATCAGAAAAGATGGATCGCACAGGGCAGCGGCCCATCTGTACACGCAGGTTTTTGCTGGATCATTGTCAGCATAGGTGTTGGCTAAGGCCTGTACTGCCTGTGACTTACTCGTAACCATCTGCGCCGGTGAACGGAAGCTATTAAACGTGCGGTTAGAGTAGCCTTCGCAGGATGTTACGGCGGAACGAACCTCCTGACTGTGGACACCGACACTGCTGATGACACCCCACGGACGAACCAAGTCAAAAGCAGTCTGCATCGCCGGCTTGAGACCGACGACTTCAATAATGGCATCAGCACCACGACCCTCAGTCACCTCGTGGATTCTCTCCAGCATGGCTGCTGTGCCTTCATGGAAGTTTAGTGTTTCTGCGCCAAGATCTGCCGCAAGCTTGAGGCGACTTTCGACGCCATCAATGGCAAAGACCTTGCGGGGACTGTACTCGAGGGCTGTGATGAGGGCGCACAGGCCGACGGGGCCTAGCCCAATGACAACCACGACGGCATCGGCCCACCTCTCGAGCCCAAGCATTTCCCTGGCATTCGAGGCGCCGAAGAATCCAGTCGGCCAGATGTCGCCCATGAGAAGGGCAGCATCAGTCATGAGGCTCTCGGGGGCCTTGAGAACCGTGCCGTCGGCGAAGGGAACGCGGACGTACTCGGCTTGTGCGCCGTCGAGCTTCTCACAGCCGAACAAGAGACTGTTTTCGCAGCGCGACGAGTATCCATTGCGGCAAAAGTAGCACGCCATGCTACATGCCCGTTGTCAACACTGTTTCTGGTCTCGGCGATAAGGAAATCAAGATAAACACGAACCACGAGGTTGTGAAAGGAGACACAATCCTATCGCCAATGGAGACCGTCTGGACCGAAGTGCCGACCTCGACAACTTCACCGCTAAACTCGTGACCCATGGTCACGCCAGCCGCGCAAGGCTCAATTCCACGGTACACATGGAGGTCGCTGCGTGATGAGTTAACTGATCTGTGCCTACCGCAATGGAGACAGATTGGGTTGGCTGAAGAACCACCTACGAGCCACAGACAGCCGCAGCTTGTACACGGACAATGATGTCTCTCGGATCTTGGACTGTTTTCGGAGTCAGAATGCGGGCTTGATTTACAGGGCCGTCTCTGAGCGTATCAAAGGTGAGTGTCTTACTCGCTGGGATAGGTTTCTCCTGTACCAAGACACTCTTGAGACCGTTGAAAACAACAGCCTTCATCGGTTTAGAGCGATCCATGCTGTACGAGATTCAGAAAACTCAGGGGCGTGTTGTTGTGAGAAAAAAAAGTGTTTGTTTGGTCAGATCCTATGCTTGAACGGGGAGATCTGGTCATGACATCTGAAGTGTGGTCAACAGACGTTTTGTCGCGGGTTGTGACCTAATGAGGGACTCAAACCTTGCTCGTGCTGTCAGAAGTCGTCTTAGTCATATCGTACTGTGTGAGGCGGGGCAATCGCCGACATCGGCTTAAAAGGGCGTGGCGCTGGGATGAGAGTAGAGAAAAGCGGCGCCGTATTCGAGGCCCGCGGGCAAATTGTATGTGTGTCATGTTACTGAGCATAACAGCCATGTTCTTCTCACTCAACTCACATTTATGCCTGGAGATATATTTGGAACTGACGAAGATGGCCGTCCTCGGGGTGGCTGCGACGTGTGGCGCAAACATGGAACAACCACCAACAGCAAATAACTCATGGGCTCAAGCTAGGAAACCACGTCAACGCAACCGCAAGCTTGTAAATCTTCGTGAAGCTGTCAAAATAAGATGCTACATTATGCGATCGCTACCATGTGCAAAAGACACATTCAGGGAAATAGAGCGAGATCCATTCCAACTAGCTGAGCGTGGCATGCTTCTACTCTCTGGCTACTGCTGCAAACATTGAGGCCTGCATCCGACGCCAAAGTTACCACCCTGTTACCACCCTGACCAAGTCTTCCAGGATCCACATCAGCGATCAAAAGACCACGTGGCGGCGGTCTCCATGTTACTCTTTGCGTTCAGTGATACTCAGGCCCACTGGCTTTTGCTCGACCTCCATAGCACCATGTCCGGGCTTCGAGTCGGAACTGTCGGGCTCCTCAAGCTTTGCATCGAGGGCCTCCTGGTTTTCCTCCTCCTCAATAGACCTCTTGTACAGGCCTCTCTTCTGGTCACGTCGCCAGAGAATTTGCCCGATCAAGAAAAAGGTCATGTAGCAGCAGGTCAGGACGACGTTCGCCGTGAAGCCACGAGTCCAACGGGGTCCCTCCGTGATGGGGAAGGTGACCACGTTGTACCACGTGAAGAAAGCCCAGCCGACAGTCATCTGGAATACATATGGTTAGGGCGGGACCTTGACCTGTCGTGAGTGGGAAACTTACCATAGCACCAGTCGTGAAACTCTTCGCCTCGTTATCATCCTTCATAATGAGATGTACCCAGGGGAATAGCATGGGCGTGATACAGGAGGTCATGCCGAGCATGAAGTACGCAGCCAAGTGCAAACCGAGCGGCGTATCCCAGACAAGAAGTGTGGAGTGGCAGAAGAGAAGGATTGTTGCCGCGAAGAAGAATGGAACCCAAATTGGATAGACCCTGCAAAGCAGGTTAGCGATGGTTCATCTGAGATACTGTAGAAGGTAGTGGGAGCTCACATCACAAATGAGGGCACCACAACGCCGACAACAATGGCGAAGGCTTGGACGCCGGTCGGGAGAATGTTGATCATTTCGACGGAATACTCGCCTGTCGACTTGACCCAGACAATCATCTGGCCAGCAACCCAGGTCGTCAGCTGGAAACTAGTGCGTGACATGTTAGTGAAAACGTAGACGGTCGTCAGGCAGATGATGGCTCATACCAGACGTATGTGCACACTGCAACGTAGAAATGCCAGTGAGTGAAGACGCGCTTGAGCATACGCTTGCCAATCTTGCGACTCTTCCTCACACCGTCATCCTGCATGCGGGCCTGAGCCAGTTGCTGTTCAGATTCCTTGAGCCACCAGATGCGCGGGCTGGTAGGGATACCGGGATACAGGAAGAAACCTGCGATGGCAATGGGAAGAGAGATGATTCCGTCAATGATGAAAACCCAGCGCCTGTGCAACAGAGTCAGCAATGCGAAGCTGAGCTTGAGAAGGGCGTTTTCGTGAACATACCATCCCTGCATGCCACCCTTGCCGTCCAGACCGGCATGAGCTGCAGCCTGCATGTAGCCACCAAACATGGCGCCGATGTTGCTAGAGACGTACCACACGCCGGCGCGCTTGAACACCTCCTCGGACCTGTACCAAGAGGCCAAGATGTACAAGGATCCGCTGGCAGCCGGGGTCTCAAAAAGACCCATGAGGAAGCGCATACCGTAGATCATCTCAGCGCTGTTGTTACGGGACTGACAGAAAGTGACAATGGTCCATAGCAGCTCGCAAATTGGAAGGATCCAGCGAGACAGCTTGGGTCGAGAGATAATCAACATGACGGGAATTTCCAGTACAAGGTAACCAATGTTGTAGAATGTATGGAACAGATTGTATCTGTAAAGTAAGTAGGAGGTCTTGATAAATCTTGGCAGCCGGGATCTTACTCAATGCCATTCAGATTGAGATCCTCCTTCATGCCGGAGTTGTAAGCGTTGTTGATGTTCGATTGATCAAGCCATTTGATGAAATCTTTTCATTGTTAGACTTTCCCGTTACAGCTGAGCTGAAAGACCATGGGAGAGGAATCACATACACATGGAACAGCTTTCAATGAGAGTTAGCGCTGCCCATTACAACACGCTCATGCGAGAGAATACCAAGACTTACATGAGGGGCAGGATAATGCGGTCTAGTTTCTTGAGAAGTCTCGTCTCCTCCTTGCTGTAGTGACTAGGGTACCAATCGAAGATGTACAGCCATGCAATCCACAAGTTTCTCTGTGGAGGCTTTGCAGACGAGCTCACCACAACTCCATTCTTGACCACACTCTCAGGCGGATCAACTGGCGTTGCCGAGTCGGATGGGCGCTGGGCCTGCTCGTGCACAGGTTGGATGTTGAGTTCATCGTTCGTTCTCTGCTGGGAGGTCGACATGATGGGCAATTCCTCGGCAAAGCGGCGACGGATGTATAGTCTTGAGGTCGTAGAATCCGAGTCCGACTTGTTCATTCGGATCCTCAATGGCCATCCGACGAGGTTTTAATTATATTTGAACGTATCCACTGGTTGTCCGGGGCCCCGGAGTAAGTGACAGCAGGTCGATCTACCCCAGATACTCAAATTGCCACGAGGAGCCGCTGACTTGGTAGGCCTGTCGGAACATGGAGCAATTGGCGACACTCGCGGGCCTCGGGAAAGGTCCTGTCCGTTGCTGTAGTTGATCGTGGCTGGATTTGGATTTGCGACCCCGCTCAGCACAATCTCGAAATGGAGCACATTTGGTGTGTCAGCCTAAAAGTTAGTTTTTCTGCCAACGTTGACTCGGACCATTTGTCGGCGCAAAGGAGAAGCCCCAGCGCTTTCGGTCTCCGGATGATGTTCGCTCCGTCGCGAAAGCTAAAGACTCCAAGACGTGTTGCACTCGCTAATTCGCCTGACAATGCCCCGAAGTGAGGTGTGATTGCGCAACGATTGCAAAGTCGTTGTTGGTATGACCCACTCCAAGCCTTTCCACTGCTTGAATAGAAATTTGCATCAGAAGTCGATTGCCTGCTTAAAATAGTAGCAGTCCGGATCTTTTCCCACCAATTTGAGTTAAGCCTACTTCCACCTTTCAAACTGCTGAGAGAAGCGCCCCTTTTCCTTGTTGGGGATGTATTTCAACGTCAAGGGTAAATCTCGGACTGGCTGAGCCCATTATGATAAAGGGTGGCAATATGTATTATCACGGCGTGACATGTTTACACTTGTTACAATACCTAGGATACTTCGAATTACGCAAGAAAGCCCAAAGCCTCTCTACGGACTTCACATAGTTGGGCGTTGATGAGATCAGATAGTCTTCAGGTGGCGTCGAGAAAGATACGCACCTAGGCCAGCCCAAACCCATACAGAATGGTCTTAGTACAAATATGGTTCGTGCTCTCACCAAAGTCCTTCGTACTCTGACTGAAATACCCCGTCATCATAACTGATCACACGATCCATGTTCATGAACTGCTGGTCCATGAAGATCTGGGATATTGCCCCCAGTTCTCCGCTACCGGTGGCGCTGATGGGAGACTGTGCTTGGAGAAGACCAGTGGGACCAGTCGTAAAGCCCATTACCGGAGCTGTTTGTGTCGGCGGTAGGACTGTGAAGGTGTCACCTAAGCCGAAGTCAGGGCGTGGCTGTGCTGGATGAGACTCTCTTCGAGCTGCTGAGGCTGTCGCAAAAGCTCCAATTCCTGCCTGATGCCGTGCATCTGACCCAGGCCGGCCCAGTGAAGGCGTTTGATCTATTTCGGCAGTATATCGCAAAACGCTTATAGCATAAGAAGCGTCGCCCAGACATCTGTTATGAAATTGAGACAATTTACGCGAGTACTTTGCTGCAAGATTCAGGCGCTCATAGTCCTGCCTGTGAGGCCCAGTCCAGCGTCTTGCCATCTCATCCAGGCTCCTTACTAGTGACCAGAACTCAGGCGCAAGAGTCTGCAGAGAGGAGCTCTGTGCTGCGGCATGTCTCCAGCATAGCAGGAGCACTTTTGCGCCAATATAAATGCCGAAAGCAAACTGGCTAGACACTGGTGCTGTCGGAGGTGCGTTCTTCAAATAATTCTGCGTAATCGTTGCGATTTCAACAGCTGCAGCCTGGCAAGTCTCCAAGCTTAAGAGGCTTGGAAGGCGGTCCTTGAAACTCCATTCCGGAGATGGGAAGGCCATAACTTGGTGAAGCAGGATAATCGAGGTATTGTGGGTGATATGAGCAAGGGTCAAATTCGGGTCCATCCGTGACGTTTGCCTTGCCATATTGGCCTTCCACTTCTGTGGTAGGAACATCTTCCAATGGACCAGACGAAGATCAAGCTCTTTGAAGCGTGTAAGCCAGTTCGACAGATCACGGTTGTCTCGTATGTTCACCTTTTGCTGGAGGAAGTACGCATTCACTCGACTAAGTGATTCGGTTGCTTCCACGCTATATGCAAAGGCTCCAACTGCAGACATATCGGTTCCTCGAAGCTGGGCTCCTGGCGACGCCCCCGGGTCAGAAGGACTGCGTTTCTCGCTTTCCGAGGAGGCCTGGTAGTGCGAAGGCAAAAACGCGATGGGGTTTCCGATGCGGCCAGCGGCCTTGTCCCAGATGCCGAAATAGGGAGTGTTTACAGGGTCTTCTTTCCGCCAGGTAAAGCCATCACACGGTAGGCGACGGCTCACATCGTCCGAGGTCAGGCTAGTGTTCCATCCCATCGATACGGAACAGAACCGATCCAGATTGAAAACGGACCAGAACACCCTGCGACGCTCTTCGGCTTCTGTCCAATCCTGAGGAGGCGGCAGTGAGACCCAGGGCTGAATCAGTGAGGGTCTGTCTGTCCCATCGATTTCGACCGTCAGCTGCAAGTACTCAACAGTGCGAGTCATAGACCCGACTAATGACCATGCAAGTGAGCCCTCGCCGTTGCCTATCTGAGTTATGGATGTCAGCATTGGCTCAAAAGGGTACGCAAGGTGTACAAAATACATCGTTAAAGGCTACGATGACCAGAGCCTGGAGACTCTCGACGCTAGGACTCTTCATGGCTTCGGCGACGATCCAGTCTCTTGCATTCATCTGCTGTTCGTACGGAAGCGTCCAGGCGGATGAAATTTCTACGTCTTCGATGAATCGAGACGCAGAGAGCATCATGGCATACAGCACTACCCGTAGCCTTTCGTTATCAGCTGGGCGGACGAGACGACGTCGCAGGCGGCCCTCGTGTATAATGGGTATCCATGGGTGGATGTGGCTAAAGTAAGAGCACATAGATGCCTCTAAAGCTTCACCAATTGGCATTGGTGGAATTTCAAGGCCAACTTGTGTACGAGGTCCAGTCATACCGGCAGCCGAGCCAGTATCTACTCGACGGCGTTTGTTCGGGGGAGGTCTGTCTCTTGGACCATTTACAGCCTGGTGGTCGGGGGATGTGGCGGCCATTTCATTGAAACGTTGCAACTCTCGTGCAAATAAAGAAAGAATCTCATATGGATTAGTGCTTGCAGGAGGGGAAACCGACTCTTTTGCCGTGTCCTGAGAGTTTGTGCCGTCTTGTGTCACTCGGGGACCTTGCTGTTCAATGAGTTTCTCAAGGGCGTCTAGTAGGCCAGTGGAGTGAGCAAGGTTTCCATTCTGGGGAATCAAGTGTTCGAAATGTAACGCGCTCGTAGCTTACCAAGTCGTCGTTGGAGCATTTCGACTGCGCCAGGCTTAAGGCCTGGCTTTACTCGCTTCGTCTCGTAAACACAATCGCCACCTTAGCGACAGCGCTCACTATCAGCCAACTCTTCCAGAGTCTTGAGGGGCCCGGCACTCATGTGGAGTGGTCGTAGACTCACTAATTTTCCGACACTGCTGGCACGTGGGAACCTCGCGAGAACATCGAAGCTTGCGCCGGCGGCAGCCATTGCATGCCAAGCCACCCTCGAAGGCATTGATGCTGCTGTCGTCGTTGCCTTCGTTCGCAGCGTCGCTATGATTCTCGTTTGGCTCGTCAGTCATGGCTGGTGTTGCTGCTTGGAACTTCCCTTGCCCCCTCCCTCCTTTCCCTTGTTTCGGGGCGTTGTCGTTGATTTATTCTCAAGGCTACTCCAAGCGTAACCTGTCGAAGGGCACTCCCGCCGGTGTTTGTGCGGGGAAAAGTGTGGGACATTCAGTGTCAATCTGGAGAACATTGTAGATCTCCACATCTCAGTAGAGGATAAACAGATTCCACTGTCGATCCTTCATGGGTTGCCTGGGTCGCTGTCGCTGATTCGTTGACCCAAAGAAGGCCCCTGTACGGGAAGAGGGCCTCGGGGGTGCGCAGTCCGAGCGACCTGTCCCGAGGTCCATCACTGTCAAATCTCAGTCGCAAGGGTGGGATTATGAGCGTGGACAATTCATGGCTGATCAGGGGTGTACACGTTTTCCCGGTTCTTTTGGACCTTGTGGATCCCAAAAAGACTACAAGGGGCTGTGATCCTTAGTTAGTTTAATAAGTTACGCGCACCCGCAATGAGTATCGCATGTATCAGCATGTTGTGATCTATCCATCTACCGTATTGTGTGTGTCAAAAGAGCTAGGATGCTTGCACCTGTTCCCGCAAATGACCTTTCTATCCTCGAGCTCTCCTTATACTAGCCCCATCTGTAGCAATCGGTTCCCGTACTCGACCAAGTAGTAGTCCCCGTAGACCAGGCCATGATCCCAAATTCTCCTCCGCGCTCCATCGTTGTTGTTGGCTGTGCCGTTCTTCAGCACAGCATCGAATGTCTTCCCAGGCACCACATCCTGAACCACAAGCTCGCCATCAGCAGAAGGGTCACTTAGGAAACAAGCTCGCTCTTCAGCCAGAGAAAAGTCCAATGTGTCCTTCACAATTGTGATGGAAGCTTCAAGGAAGCGGCTGGCGACCGAACGTTGCGATATGGCGGTAAGGGCCTGGAACAGAATGAGCATGCCGTTAGCTGCGATCACACCCGCAGAGCTGTCCCGAAGAGGCCTCGTCTCGTCCGCGACTGGCCCATCAAAGTCCCAGAGCGGGACATAGCGGCCGATTCTGCCCCCATTTGTGACCTTCTCCACAAAGGATGGTGCGCTTTCCAGCCGATGGATGAAGTACTCTGCCGCACCGCACGCTGCGTCGAGAAACTCCCGCTTCTTCGTCCACATGTACGTCTGAGCATAGCCGAGAATGGCCCATGCCTGCCCACGCGACCACGTCGACGCATCGGCATAGCCCTGGGCCGTACGGCGCCAGTGCAACTCGCCAGACCTCGGATTCAAGTTGGCAACATGGCAAGTCGAATATAGCTGACCACGATACCCGTTTTTGGCTGTGGTCACTATTCTCTCGGGCCTCAAGTGAGTCATGAGCAGCGTCTGGGCATGCGCTGTTGCTATCGCTGCGAGTTCCTCATCACCACTGTGGGCTGAGGCGTAGTAGAGCAAGTCTAGGTTGCACAGGCTATCGATGATGATGATGGCGTTCTCCTCCATGTCGGTGATGCTAATGTCTCTCTTTAACATGCAATCCCAGCTTCGGATGGCCCGTACTGATGGAACATAACGGCTGGCTAGGCTCCGAGCAGCCTTAATGATGGTGTTCAGGCTTCGATGATTGCCAGTCAGCTCCCAATCGCGCTGAAGAGCAGGCATGATGATGAACCCCAGATCGTGGGTGTCTGTACGAGCTGCCATGTCGTGCAGAGGCTCCAGCCAGATTTCGCAGGACCTCGCAAGCTGACTGGACAACTGCGAAACAGGGATCGCTGTTGTATCGCCAAGACCGGTATGCTGTGGGAATCGAACACATCTTTCCTTGAGGGCAGCGAGCTCGCCTGGGAAAAAGCCACAAGTCCAAAAGTCTGGTTCTCTGAACTCGTACTGGCCATTGCTCTGCTCTGACTGGGAGACTGTTTCGGGGAAACCGGTTGGGGTTTTATTGGTGCCAGTCGAAGAGGCCACACCGGTCAAAGATCTCCCCGCAGTTCTGCAAGCCTTCGCAACAATATTCTCGCTGTAAAGCTCGGCGAGATGAGTCTTGAGATCCCGATCGGCAATAGGGAACTTCTGGTCCTGGTCGACGACGTCAGACCAAGAAGTTTCGCTACCCGGAGAGCTCTCGCTGGGCGCATCCAAGATATGAGGGGAGTCTGAGCTTTCTGATGCTGCCGGAGACATGGTGGCTGGTAGTGTTGGAGACGACATTGTGAGATGGCTGAAGTTGGCACGATGGTATTGCCATACAAATACAGTAGCAGTTGTTGGATATGCACTTCTTCAACAATGTGCCGCTTTCTACCTTTTGTGCATCGATCTTATGGCCCGTAAGATCCGGAACCAACGGGGAGCCAGTCTCACGGATACGTTATGATCCGCCGCCGATAGCCATTGATGATCTGAGATTTGCGGATGTTGTTGCCTCGGAGAAGTCCAATCGGCCCAATTCTACCCGCCGCCTCCCGTCGTGGTGGGGTATAGATGCTCCATGGCCGACTGAGTCGTACCGAAGGCCCGACGCCCGCACGTTTCTTGCTCTTCAGCGACACTCAGCTGAGCTTCCACTTGCTATCGGCCTTATTGGGTCATCCTTTGCCTAAGGATTTTTGGCGCGGGCGCGGGTAGCGCAAAAAGTCGCAACATGCCACCCAGCATCTGAACAGTGTTGTGTCGTGGGGGTTCACATACGTTGCCCATTTCTCTGCCCCTGTCACTTGGAAAGGGCGTGGCTCCGGTCCCTGAAATTCATCACAAGAGCAGTGATGACTTTGCCGAGCGAGTTCCAGTCGGATGATCTCTTTCTGGGGCACAACAGCGACCTCAAGACTTGCAGCTTGTTTTATCCAGGCCATTCAGTAAAGCAAATTTTGACGTCCTCATAGAATACAGACCGCGTAGCTGCGACGGGCCTCACAGGTAGAGATGCCTGACAGGCAACTGTCATGAAGGCATGGTCAAACGTGAAACATAGCATCACCAGTATTCCATCGCCCAGTCACTCCCCATTGGACATCGGCAGGACGGAAGTGAGAAGAAGCAATATATTGTATTGAGGACCTTTAAGTTTGGCGATCACGTCAAAGTCCAGACGCCGCCTAAGAATAAGAATTCTGTCGGCGGTGCGTTCCATGAGCGTACTGCCTCCTGACGGCAGGGATGACTAGTGGCGAACACACCCGTGACTATGACCATATCGGCATTCCCAAGCTGTGGCGGGAACTTGCGCCTGAGCGTTGGTATCTGCGTTCGCGATGCCATCAGATTTGTGTTTGGGTCTGGACGAAGGACTTCAGCACTGGTTGAAAGTTGTTCGGCCACCGACGCACTAGATAGGTCCGCGATACCACTTGCACTTTTCCTCGACATAACAAGAGATCTCCGTTCCTTGGCAGAAACAGAATAACACTCTGTGCCATCAAAGTCGACCTGAGTAGCTTCAGGAAAAAACAATCCCTTCTCAGTCGTTGAGGCGATGGCAAACCCGCCGTCCACTACCTGAAGGGACGGCGTCCAGCTTGGCAAAGAAGAATAGTTGAGCTTGTGGATTCTGAAATGCCATCCGGGGAAGGTCACCGGGCTGCTGATGAGTGTGGTGTCGATAACGATATCAAGATAGCTCCACGGCCTCCAACGGCTCGTGATGCCAGATGAAGTCTCATCGCGGGTTTTGACCTGCACAAGCCCAACATCGGAAGGACTCTGTCTGAGGCTCCAAGATTCACCATTATCGATGGAAACAGCAAGCGTGCTATCCGGGGCAAGCTGATGGAGCAACGTCCCCGTCGGCACGCTGAAACCAAAGGTAGATGAATATGCAAGCTTGCCGTACTTGGCTTCCCGTGCTTTGAAAGGTTTCACAGTCCCTTGGCCTGATGACAGCAAGTAGTGATGGACACTATCGTTGACAAGGATTTGACGAGGGGGCCAGATCACCTCAGCAGGCTGGAAGGCGGGTGATGGAAGGTCAGCGGGGTGAACTCCTTCCTCGCACTGCCAGAATCCGTCTCCTGCTCCGAGCGCGAGCACAACGAACGACTTCAGACACCAGTACACTGACTGAGGAGAGTTGTAGTCCTCGCTCATGTACATGTTGGGATAGAGAAAGCCGATACTCAAACAGCCATTCGTGTGGAACATGGTAGCACGCTCTGGCGCTGCCCACCACCGAAGATGACGAAGAAGAAGGCCTTTTATGACAGGCATGCTGAGGGCGTCGAGCTTCACGAGGGCAGCGACAGCCCAGAACGCCGCCATGGCGAAGCGATATGTCATGCTGCGCCCCAAAGGGGATAGCGGCGCCGTCACGGTCGAAATATCGCCAGTACTTGGTCGCGAACTCGTTTGCGTGCCGCCGGTATCGCGTCACTCTCTCGCCGTCACCGCCAACAAAGTACACGTACAGCAGTGGCGCGAACTGCATGGCGAAGCTGCCCGAGTAGTAGTCGGCCTGCGCTCGGCCATCGCTCCAGAGGCTGTCGCTGCTCCATCCCCTCGCCGACGTAAAATGAATCCAGCATGGCGAAAGTCTTCGTCGACCTGGGCTTGCACGTCGCTTGCGGGTACACCCAGCACTTTGGTCAATGCCAGGTTGCTCAGGACGCGGAACCAGCGCCAGTTGTTCTCGGGCATGCGCTTCCCGTTCATTCCGCTGAGCCAGGCAACTAGATTGTTGCGTGCCGTTTCGCTCATGGCGTTCAATACGATATCTGGGTTCGACAGTAAAGTGAAGGAGATGCTCTCTGTCTCGACCATGCGCTGGTCGACATGACCGATGGCGCCCCAATATTCGGGATGCAAGGGATCAACACCATTACTGAGGCCATGGACCCAGGTCAAGAGCTTCGGATCTTCTTGCGCCGTCGCCTCTGTCATCAAGAGTGGAGCGACAGCAAACAGAGGCCTGGCAAAGCCTTCCAATTGCGCCGCGACATCGTCGAAGCCAGCGGCTGTCTCAATCGGGAGCCGGATACGGGCGCCCGAAGCAGATTTGTGGGGGTGCAGCGGATTGATGAAGGCCGAGGCCGCTCCGACCATGTCGGCGCGGCTGCGGAAGGGATTGCCGGTGAAACCAGGAAGAGGTGCCATGGTCTTGGGTCTCCGGGCTTCTGGGCAGGTCGGAATCTAGGAATGAGCCTCTCAATTTGACCCCGCGCACTGGAGGCACCGTGTTCGGAAGTCGGGCTATGTCCCGGGTGGTCGCCGATTGTAAGCGGCGGGCCTGTAGTTTGATTGTCGGACCTTCGGGTCAACCATTTGGACGATGCTCCGATGTTCCTCTGGTATGCTGGAGCTTTAAACCGTATGATGGATTTCCGGCACGTATCCTAGGTCATGGAAGGAGCGTGAATTCTGCTATCTTATGGCCCATCCTCGCGCGACTCAATTACTGAACCATTTCCGGCGTACCGACTGCCTGGTCGTTGTGATCCTATCCACACACGCCCTCTGAAGGAACTTGAACCACGGAATGAGACGGGGGAGCAAGAGTCGTTAAGTGGATTCATTATTGTGTTGTTACATGCCGAGCCATACCTCTTTTCCCGGCCAGCTCCAAATGTCGTCTGTCTCTACCTGAATGTTTTCCCAAACTTGAATGCTCAATGCTCAATACTCAATGCAAATGAATGCCCAATACATGCCAACGCCTTCGATGCTCATCAAACAATTTTTTTCAGATCGAAGCCTGCCAGCCTGTGCCTCGCAACCAGCAGGAAACAGGTGCTCACTACCATCGTCATGCCGCAAAAGAGCTGCAGACCCAGATACTCGCCGCCCTGCGCCGCGACGATGGCACCGGCAATGGGGCTGCCCGTCAGGGCGCCGAAGGACTGCACGGCAAAGGCCGTGCCCGTCCGGATGCCAATCTGTCGAATGTCGGAGATTTGCGCGACAAGGGCCGGTCCCAGCGAGATGAAGCCGCCCGACGAGAAGCCAAAGAGGACCACGAAGAGGATGACGGTGACGTCGCTGCGGCCGGGGATCCACAGGCCGAGGGTGACAATGGCGCTGAAGACGACGATGATGATCATGACGTTGTAGCGTCCCATTTTGTCGGCGACGATGCCGGGAATGATGCGACCCAGGATGCTGACGGCGTTCATGATGGGCAGCAGGTAGGTCGTCAGCGTGGGGTCCATGCCCTGCTCCTTGGCCTGGATGATGATGTAGGTGAAGGGCAGGAACATGCCCCAGAAGAACATGAAGAAGCCGCAGACGAGGAGGGCCATGTTGGGGTCGCGCAGCGTGTCGACGTATTCTCGGAGGACGAGGGGGCGCGGGTTCGGCGGGAGGCGAGACTTGACGGTGAAGCAGCTGACAGTCAGGAGGCCAAGGAAAAGGAAGGCGACGGCGCGGATCGTCCAGGGAAAGCCAACGTTGAGGATCTCGGGGTCGATCATGCGGGTCATCATGATGGGGAGAACGACGCCGCCGAGGGAGGAGCCCGACACCATGATGCCGAGAGCGGCGGCACGGCGGCGGAAGAACCACGACGAGACGGATGCGAGGGAGGCGTTGAAGGCAGCCGAAGACCCCATGGACGCGACGAGCGACTGGGCGAGAATGAACTGATAATATTGAGTGGCGAGCGAGGTCATCATGAGGCCGAAGACGTACACGATGGTGCCGCCAATGAGAAGGGGCCGGGGTCCATACGAGTCGTAAACCCGGCCCCAGATGGCACCGCCGAAAGTCATGCACCAGACCTGCATGCTCGTGATCCAGCTGACCTCAGAGGCCGAGTAGTCGGACAATGGACCCCTGAGGTAGTAGTCCTGGAACACACCCACACAGTTGACAAGGCCAAAGGTACAGAACAGCGCGCACCAGCCTCCGAGAACAACGAGCCACGCTTCCAGGCCGCCGTCAGGAAAGTCGGCGGGATCGAAGCCGGTCGAAGGGCTGCTCCTAGCTGCTTCGACGTCCCCATGCTTCTTGGCCGTTGGTGCGGCACCGGTCTTCTCCATCTCGGCTTGCACGACGTCGGCGGGTTCCGGGTAGATAGCGGCCTCGGTGTGGTGGATCTGCGTCGGGATGCGGTCGAGTGACGGTCGTACTGTTGAACCAGACTCGGCTCGTGGTCTACGTTGATTTGTGGCCGCCTTTTCGGCCGCGATGAATGAGTTGGACGAATCCGACATGTCGCTTGTTGTTGATCGCGGCATTGTGATGACTTTTTGAGATCCGTGCAATCGATGATGAGCTTTCTCCGCGTGCCGTTCAAAACGGGGACCTTCGTCTCCTTTAACCTGTGTCAAAAGTTTGATCTGTTCGCTGTGAAGCTATGTGCGGAAGACGGAAGACGGAAGGCGGATGTAAGGTGCCGAGCCCGAGTAGTGCGAAGATCGCGCCCTAGTACAAACAGCGATTGGCAGATCGAGCTCGGGGCTACAGCCTCTTCAACCGGTCGTTAGAAATCACCGTAGTCTCGGGTTTATGGCCACGGAGCTTAGCAATCGCGGCGTGACGCGTTCGTTATGTGTGTAGAGCGGGAGAATTGCTGCAGTAGGGGGTGACTGTAGGATCGCATCGAGAAGAGGAAAGGCAGCACGCCCTTCAACGACAATCATAGGACGCGATTGGACCATGATCTTCTATGTGATTGACAAAACGACCATTTTTCTCGCTCTGACTCCATCAGTCGACCAGGGGGTCTACGGTAAAGGCGTAGCTACTCTGGGTTGGCCGCTGCTGATTGCGGCCGACATCCGCGTGTCATGGCGGTCGGTCTCTGGCCGCCGCAAGACTGTGGGGCGACAAGACCTGAATCCGCAACTGTTCGAGCTTTTCTCTGTGTATTCTTGGAGCGCAGCCTCTCATTCACAATCTTGAGAGCGGTTTGAGTCGAGTACGGGGTCAGTACGTGGCTTGGGATCCTTGCCTCGCGGAGCTTATTGCGCTGCACAGCAACGCTGTAGCGGATGCCCACCCAGCGTCATCACCATCAATAACTCAGCGTGAGAGATCCAACACGTGAAAAAAGCCAGAAGGTGAGTGTTTGGCTGAATCCGGTTAAGACGGCAAGGGTGTCGCTGAACCTAGTGGGAATAAACGTCGCGACAGCAAAACGCGAAGGCGAGCAGCCCCAATTACGACATTGCCTCGTGGTTTGCGTGCGCTGGCAAAAGCAACTGGTCAAAGAGCGCAGTCCGCCCGGTTCATCAGCACGGCAAATACAATAGCAAGTGATAGAACCAAATTGTCAGACTCCACCTGCGGTTCATGACCGAATGACTCAACCGGCGGCTAGGAGCCAGTGGACAGCTTTCAAAATTGTACAATGGATGCACAGCGCATAAGAATTGATCGGCGTACTGAGGCTGATCGCAATCCTTGCGACTTAGCTCCATACTGCTCGGATACACCCGAATACAACGTGCTGTCGACCTGAAGTTTCATGATGAAATTAATCGGCGATCACGTCGCACACAACCAGAATTCTCTACACCATAATTCTAGAACTACGCACGGATTTGCAGGGGCTGCATTGCGAGACTGGGCACCAACAACTTTCATTGCTCCTGGTGGCAGCTCGACCGTATTTCCGCTCGGCTCCGTAGACATTGATAAGCACGCAGCAGCTTGTGGCTCTTCGCGGGGATGACCAAAAGTATTGCCGAGATAAGCAAGACGGATTCCGTCAGATCCGATCGTCATGGGTCTATTACAACAGTAAAGGTACACGGTCGATGCGCGTTGGTGCGGCATCGAATGCCCCGGCCGAGGACATATCCCCGACGGGTGATACAGCCAGAATGGTTGGCTCAGTCGAATCACCGGACGAACTCCTTCAAATCCTTTGCGTCTTCAAAGCTGACCTTGCCATCCTTCGCGACACTCGCGATATGGATGGCTGACGGGGCTTGTTCTGTGGATGCCGCCTCCACGGCCTTTGGCTGGGAGGAAAGCTCGACAGCCTTGGGAACGACACCGGCTTGTGCATCTGAGATCTCGTTGACCTCCTGGTTGGTCAAAACATCGGCAACGCGCACGCCGCGGCTCGACATTAGCAGCGTCGTGGGTCCACGGAACTGAAGGAAGAGTCTGTCGCCCCAGATGGTCCTCCGCATCGATGTCCTCAGGCTGAAGAGGAAGCGGCCAATCGCCTTGTAAGTGTCTGTGTCCCGCATGGTCTTGAAGAACTTGGTTTCGGGGAACAGGCCGGTGACGCTCGGGATCTGGAGTCGGAACGACGAAGACTTCAGGCGGAATGGCAGAGGCGGGTTGCGCGAAACCGAGTAAGCGACGACGTGCGATGGGTGAGCGACGAACTCCTCGCCGTCACCAAGTGTCAGTTGATAGATTTGGCCTGGTGACGACAGCGCTGCCAGCCCACGGCCACTTAGATGCGTTGAACCCCAGTGCGCCAGCGACAAGCCCCTGCTCACGCGCGGGCTGAGTAAGAGAGTGTGACCGGTCCATGCCAATAGCGCATTTCGCTGCGCGACCATGTAGTCTGTGGTACCGTCAAGGTGGAGGATGGAGAAAGTAGTAGTCGGGGATTTCGTTGAGATCAGGGCCGTCAGCGGGGTTGATGACGATATCCTCTGGTACAAGAAGGGGATGCCTAAGAAGGCTCGGGAGAAGGGTGAGAGAATTGAAAGCGTCGATTGCGCCTGATCTCATGGTCAGCATGATTTTTTTTCCCTTCAATCGCACTCGAACCGCCATGTGGACATACGTTATCTGCCTGGCCAGCTACACCGACCAGTGTGCCTCGCCGAGTGTAAAGCTTCTGTGAAGGTGAGAGGGTGACGGAAAGCATCGAGTATGGTGAGCCAAGGACTTCGAAACGAGCATCTGCACGAAACAGTCAGCAAAAAGCCTCGCCATGCACAAATGGATTGAGAGGCTCGTACCGGCAACATCGTGGACAGAGGTATTAGCAGGAAGCCCAAACGCATCTCCTCCAATGCGAGGTGTCTCAGTAGTGGGCGCGGCGCTGATCTGGATGGTTCTGCATTGGCGACAGGATGATGGCCGTGTCTTGACTGTCCTCAGGCCTCTAGCCGTTCGAATCAATGGCGATTGACCATGCATGATGGCGGCTGGTGGGGGGGGAGAGGAGCTATGGCGACAAAGCACCGATTCGTGAAGCTCTGCCAGACGGATTCGAGATGCGGCAAAAAGTCGGAACGGCAATGACGAGACCTGGTATGAGCTCCCAAGCTCGAGAATTCCTGCCTTTCCAATATCACGTGATAAGCTGTTGCCGGGGCGACAACGCTGT
This sequence comes from Verticillium alfalfae VaMs.102, assembly GCF_000150825.1. Taxonomy (NCBI): domain Eukaryota; kingdom Fungi; phylum Ascomycota; class Sordariomycetes; order Glomerellales; family Plectosphaerellaceae; genus Verticillium; species Verticillium alfalfae. The sequence goes on from NW_003315036.1 coordinate 2,335,203, forward strand.
GACGGCGGATCCCTGTTGACGTTGGCGAGCTTTGGCCCAAGCTTTCTTCCCGCTTCGCCCTTGCAACCACGAACCATCTTCTTCTAACACGAACACCACGAAACTGCTTTGGAGCGGTGATTGCCAGTGCCTTTCCTTCGTTTGGCGTGCTTCTTCTCTTTTCTTTGGAGTCAGTTGGCCAGCATACATCATGTCTGTACGAGTCGTTGCGCGCATACGTCCGCTGCTCGCCAAGGAGCTTGACAAGGACACCATTGTCACGGCAGACAGCACCGAAGAGGGCAAGCCGGCCACGCTCGTCAAGATCCCGAACCCCAAGAACGAATCAGAAGAGTTTTCGTTCGCGTTCAACAGTGTCTATGACCAGGCTGCGACGCAAGAGGCGCTGTTCGCTTCAGAGGGTAGGCAGGATTGGATGGTGCAGGACAGAATTCGCGGCAATACGGCTCTAACATTTGGCTCTAGTCTCACCACATCTCAAGTCTCTATTCCAAGGTCTCGACGTCACCATATTTGCCTATGGAGTTACCGGAACCGGAAAGACGCACACCATGCGAGGCGGTCTCAAGCTAGCTGATCGAGGCGTCATCCCTCGGCTACTGAGCGGCATCTACAGGAGAGGAAAGAAGACCGCGAAGGACACGGACGGTCAGACAACAGTGGATGTGGCGCTCTCCTACTATGAAATCTACAACGACAAGGTCTTCGACTTGATGGAACCCCCCGAGAAGAGACTGCCCGCTGGTCTGCCGCTGCGCGAGAAAGATGGCAAAACCATCGTGGTCGGTCTCTCCGAGCGGCCTTGTCAGGACTTGAAGGACTTCGAGAAACTGTACATCGAGGCCAACAACAACCGCGTCACTGCGTCGACCAAGCTCAACGCGCACAGCAGTAGAAGCCATGCTATCCTGCGCGTCAAGGTCACACAAACCACTGGCGACGTGGTCAGGGAAAGTACCGCTTCCGCCATTGACTTGGCTGGATCCGAAGACAACCGCAGGACAGACAATGGAAAGGAGCGCCTTGTCGAGTCGGCTGCCATCAACAAGAGTCTGTTCGTTCTTTCGCAGTGTATCGATGCCATCTCCCGAGGCGACAAGCGCATTCCGTACCGCGAGTCCAAAATGACGCGCATTCTCAGCCTCGGCCAGAACAACGGCATCACAATCATGATTTTGAATTTGGCACCCCTCCGAAGCTACCATCTCGACACGTTGAGTAGTCTCAATGTCAGCTCGCGGGCGAAGCGAATCGAAGTCCGCGAAATCGAGAACGAGGTTGTCTTCAAGCAGGTACCTCGCACAAACTCGAACAACGGCGCGGGAACGACCCGCCAAGCACTGCGACCATTGGCCAATGCGCACAATGTCCACAGCGGCGTCATGGCCAACAAGGAGAAGGCTGTCGACGCGACGCGGCCCGTCAAGGCATTCAGTGTTTATACTGACAAAAGCAAGCCTACTGCTATGGCGCGTACAGCTGCTGTTATCACTCAGGTCCGCAAACGGCCCTCTGATTCCGACAGCCTTGCTCGGCCGACCAAGATCATGCGGCCTAGCCAGCCTCTCCATTCTGCGCAAACAAAGCTTTCCATCTCTGCCGATCAGCTCGAGGCTTTGGTCGAGAAGAAGGTTAGCGAGATCCTTGCCGCAAGAGTCAGCCAAGCGGCTGAGCCTGTTGCGCCTGCTGTAGCGGCAGTCCATCCCGATATCAATGATGCTGTGCAGAAGAGACTGGAGGCTCTTGAGAGGCGGATACAGGAAGACGAACGACGAGAAGACTCAAGGTCTGATGGCCTCAGGCACCTGCTGCTGGCACGGCAGGCAAAGGAGAAGGGTGACGACGCGACTGCACTGGAAATGTACCAGCTCGCGCTCCCCTTTTTCCCTGGCCAGGCCAAGCTCCTCGGCAAAATCGAGAAGCTTCGCGCGCGGCTCGGTATGGACGTGGATGAATGCACAAAGGAGTCGAGGCGGAAGCGTCGAAAGGTCGTTGCGTTGGATGAGGATGAGTATCATGGCGTCGCCGATGCCGACGCGGACGCAGATGAGAGTTTTGTGTACCGCGACCCCAAGCCGAGAAGCAAGAAGACTGCCAAGCATGTCAAGGTTGTCATTCCCTTGACATCAACCCCCTATGAGCCAACATCACCGCGCTCTCAGCAACTGCTTGACATTGTCAACTCGAGAGATCTGGCACAGATTCAACGTCTACACGGCTTTGGGGCGAAGAAGGCGAGAGACTTGGTGGACTTCTTGCGTTTGATGGGCGAAGATGACGATGGAAACATCTTCACCTTGGCCCAGCTGAGAACTGTTCCTGGTATGGGAGGCCGCACTGTCGAGCGGGCGTATGAGGGCCTTGTCGGTGCCGTGTGAGTTTGGGCCCACGGGCTAACTTCGTTGCATGGTTAGTTTTGGACCATGCAGGGTCAGCGAGGCGTTTGCAAGTCGGGGCGCGGGGGCTGCATATCACTGGGGTTAGGAGTTTTGTGTCTGGCGCTCATTGGGAGGTCGCAGACGCGTTGGTCTTTTCGTTTTTGATTTTTTTTTTATTCTGGCGAAGTACGATGCATGAAATGCCAATGCTTACTGCACCCTACCATCATTGAACCGTCTCTGTAATGATGTCTGTGCTTCCGAATCATTTATACCCATTAGTCACGAACACCGCAGCAACTGAATGCACCGTCAGGTGCTGGAATTGAGAAACAAATCCCAGCGGCTTCGTCTCTAAAGTTCCGTTCGTATCTGGATCAAGATGTGACCCTCATGTGGGAGGCCGACCAGAAAAAGCATGTATGTGGATCTCTCCAAATCAAGCAGGATACCAATATACAATCTAGTAGCCTGGGACGCTGCCTTTCAACCAATTACCGCTTGTAGTACCAGCATCCTGAAAGGAGTTCAGGTCTCTTTTTGGTGAGACGGGGAACGACCTCAAGATTTCTTGCTTCTTCCAGCAGCCTCTTATCAGCCTGTACTGTCGGGTATAAGTAACATGGAACTACACAAGAAGATGAGATGACCAACAGCGCAAAACACTCACTCGTCCATACTCGCAGACACCATGTCTTCCAGTTCCCAGAGCTCGGGGGGTGCCAGCAGTGCATCTGCGCCCCGCGTCAAGACTTTCGATTCCGACCTTGAAGCTCAGCTTCGATATCTTGCCCCGCCTCAGGATGACCAACATCAAGACGAGTTTGCTTCCAGTCCACTGTTGACAGTGCCCGCTCTTAGGGCGTGCCCAGACATCCAACATGGTCTCATTGGAGCCAGCTGTGGCTCGTCCAAGCAGCTCAATAATTCTGAGAGCAAGACAGCTGTTCTTTCCGCAAGGGTCTTCCAGAACGTCACCGCTCCGGCTTCGACATTTATTTGTGGCAGCCAGGGAGCTGGCAAAAGCAACACGCTTGCTTGTCTGTTAGAGAACTGTCTGCTACGCAGCGAGCTTGGCAATCTCCCTCATCCTCTGACGGGAATCGTGTTCCATTACGATGGATTTAACTCGGATCTAATTGGGCTTCCCTGCGAAGCTGCCTTCCTCGCGTCTGACCTGCAAGTAAGGGTTCGTGTTCTCTGTGCGCCCACCAACATCCAGACAATCAAGGTGAGCATCACACATGCAGCAATAGCAAGTAATTTATGCTGACGACAAAAATTACAAGAATACCTACGCCCGGGTTCCCAACATCGTCATTGAGCCTTTCCGCCTGAGAGACGAAGATCTCAACACGCAAAGAATGCTCAACCTAATGGCAGTAGGCGCCGGGAACGTACCCCTCTACATGCACGTTGTGACACGCATCCTGAGGGAAATGAGAATTAGCCAGCAGACTTCCGGCCAACCATTTGAATATGCGCAGTTCAAGGCCAGGATGAACAACGAAGATCTACAAATTGCGCAATCGGTTCCCCTCCAACAGAGACTGGACACTTTGGAGAGCTTCATGGCATCATCGCCGATTCTTTCGAAGAAACAGAAAAAGATGATGAAAACGACGGGGGGCAACAACTGGACGCCTCGCGTAAGTTTCCGTTCGACTTGTTGGGGCTATACTTACGAAAGTCTTAGGCAGGTCAACTCATCATCGTCGACCTTTCGTGCCCTTGTGTCACGTCGGACATGGCATGCTCGCTGTTCAACATCGCACTCCAACTGTTTCTCGAAGGTGACAAAAGCGTCAGTCGAGTAGTTGCACTGGACGAGGCGCACAAGTACATGAGGGACACTTCGCCGGAGTCGTGCATCTTCACGGAGAATCTGCTGGGCGTCGTCCGGCTGCAAAGACATCTCGGCACGCGAGTCATCATCTCTACCCAGGAGCCGACGGTTTCGACAAAGCTCCTCGACCTGTGCTCCGTGGCGATCGTCCACCGCTTCACGTCTCCGGACTGGCTCCGCGCACTCCAGAAACATCTGGCTGGAGTGTCCTCGTTGGTGCCTGCAGGGGATGTGGAGACCGAGGCTGAGCAGAACCATGGGGGACCTGGCGTGCACCCCATCACTGTCCGCGGGAGAGACCCTGCTGCCGAGCTCTTTTCGCTTATCGTCAACCTTCGCACTGGCCAGGCTTTGGTGTTCTCGCCCAGTTCTATCATTGACAGCAAAGACTTTGGTCGTGAATGTACGGATGGAAATAAGGGCGTCAAAAATGACGATAACGACAGCTCGGATGACTCAAGCAATGGGAATGACAGCCCAGAGGTTTCCAACCAGACTCTTGAAGCTGCAGAGCGTCTCTCCCATCGGGTTTTGAGAGTGAACATCCGCGCCCGGCTAACATCAGATGGAGGGCGGAGTGTGATGGCTTTGTGAATCCGATGATTGAAGCATAGCCGCAGGATATCGATTTGATATCAAATGGGATGCAGTCGTTGGATGCGTAATCTGAAGTCAAATGATGGGACTGACACTGTTCAGTTGGATCCAACAGTTGCCGCACCTCGCGGATCGGCAAGCCAGCCACAGTTCCCTACTTCCAAAACAACAATTCTTGTCACTGGGAAACAGTCTATTATTCTGTTTCAAGACCGCCCAATATTGGTGACATCATGTCAAACATGCCATACATCAAGCAAAGGCCTCCCCCATTAAAGCATGTGGAGTGGAAAAGCGGACATCTTTAAATTCCGAGTCAGATGAACTGCTGCTCTCGTGTTCCGAGGTAGTTACAAGGGCTCAACGCCGAGCAATCGTGACTCTGCTGTCAGTGCTGATTCTATCGAATAGACAGAAATGCCAAGGAGCATGACAGCTTGAGACAGTAGTGCCCGCGTGCCGCAGGCTTTGATCATGACTCGCACGCAGGTGGCCCGACTCGGGCTAGAATCCTAGGCTCAAAAGGTCCCGGAAGTGGATTGCCATGTGCACAACGGTGGATTTCGATTTTGGATTCTTTGAGGTCTCTGGGCCCTTTGCTCCGCGTGATGAGAGCTACACTGTAGGACGCCTGTAGGTGCATCGTCCAAATGACAACCAATGACGCCTGTGGCTTATTTTGGTGCCTAACGGAGGAATGCGAGCAGGAACAAACAGAAACAACCAATGGCATCACTCAGCAGTAGCAGCCTCTCACGCATCGCTCTCCAGAGATTTGCGTCACCCTGAGCGGTGACGCCCGGCAAAATCCAATGTGAGGGGCAAGAGTGCTGAGGTGCCAAGGAAATAATCACAGCGCCAGCACCAATTGAGAGACGCAGGCAGTCACAGGGGGGGGGGGTTCCGATGGACAGGGAGAAGGCACGGGAGGACCTTCTACTCCCAGATTCGCACCAGCCCCGCGCCCGGCCAACGAAGAGGGAAGGAAGGCTGGATCTCGATCTGGGCTTCGGCAGGACAAGGGCGCTCCCCCTCCTGCTTCCCAGTCCGTTCTCGTAACCCTATCGTACCTAGTCCACAGCAATCTGTCTCGTCCATCTTGCGGCGCATCTCTAGCCTGTAGCCTGCTCACCACACGCGTTTTGCCACCGCGAACCTACCTCTTTCGAGCCTCACACAAACCTTCACCACCCCCTTCACCTTGTAATCACAGGTGTCCGCACATCGTCTAACCCTGCACCATGCCACGATATGGCCGACGCTTCCCCCGATGAGCCACCGTACCCGGCTCCCGAACATGAGCATCTCCCCTGGGGTGAGCAGGATAGCGCGCAGCGAGGACACCCATCTGAGGATCCTCTCAAGCTGGACGATGACCGTGCTGCCTCCCTCCTCGAGCTGCAGACTCTCACCATCACCGAGGTCCTCGACCAGGATTCGCGACCCACCTTTGTCATTGATCTTGACCCAGATGAGGGCATCACAATAGGCGCCAAGCGCATCTGGCCAGTCTTCTGCAATTCGGCTCTCCGCACGCATGAGCTGCTTCTCAACGCTGTGCTGGGGTGTGCTCCTCAAGATGCCGAAACTCCTCATGCGGTCGCCAATGACGCGGCAGTAGACACGACGTACGAGGACTTCAGCAGCTGGGCAACGGGCGTGACGAAGTTCGACAACTCCAAAGATGTCTTCCCGCTTTCCTTCACCTACCGCCACTTGCTGTGGACTGGTTCTACTGTCCGCCAACGCTGGAGGCTCATCAGCGGCAACTTGATCACGGCCACCACCTCACGGCCTGCGACCCCTTCCTTGTCCAAGGAGACATCAGACACGGGTCATCTCGACCAGCAAGTCACAGCCGCGCAGACAGACGTTAGCATCTCAACGGCAGGAACAACGCTCTTCTCCTCCACCAAGCAGCATAGTCTCTTATCGCAGACCTCGAACCCCAACAAGACGGCCGGAACAAGCTCTGATGAGACGGGGACCACCTCGACAAGTGCGCGCCTCCATCTCGCGACACCGGAAAAGGCCGTTGCAGACTGGACTGTACCGAACCCCAAAGGCATCCTCTCGGCTCACATCGCCTATGCTCGCACCGTGGCCTGGGAAAACACTCCTCTCGGTCCTCTCAATCAGTGGTCGCGCGAGTTCCGCCAGACTGTCAACCTGGTCATGGGAAATCCCTTCCCCGCCGCTCTCTTTTGGGGCAGCGACCTGACTATGCTCTACAATGAGGCATATGCTGCCGAGGTCGCTGGTAACAAGCATCCCTCTCTCATGGGCACGGGGTTTTCGGGACCCTTTTCAGAGCTATGGGATGGCGTGAGCGGCATCTTTGCCGAATGCGCGCGGACAGGTGTCAGTATTCGCAAGGAGGACGACTATTTGCCTATTGAACGGCATGGCTTCCTCGAGGAGACCTTTTATTCCTGGTCTTGGACACCGCTGTATGGCGGCACGAGCCGGATTCTTGGCTTCTACAATGCGCCTTTTGAGACGACACAGTCAGTCTTGCACCAGCGCCGAACCAAGACGATCAACAAGGTTGGCGAAAATGTAGCCCGGGCTAAGTCCATCAAGCAATTCTGGAAATTTCTCATGGAGAGTTTCGAAGATAATCACTTCGATATACCTTTCGCCTTGCTTTACTCTGTTGTCGACGCCGAGGACGACAACGAGTCATCTGTGTCCTCAGGCAGCACCATGTCTCTCAAGTCATGCCATTTTGAGGGATCCCTCGGAATTCCCGAGGGCCACATAGCTGCACCCAAACAGCTTGACCTTAAGCGCAGTCGCGACGGGTTCATTCCCGCGTTCCGGGAATCCATGCGAACAAGAGAACCGACGTTGCTTCATACGAGAGACGGAACCTTGCCAGAGGAATTACTCGAAGGCATCAACTGGCGCGGATTTGGCGACCCATGCAAACAAGCTATCATCTTCCCTGTCCGCCCAACCAATGGGGAGAATGTTCTCGCCTTTCTGATGCTTGGCATCAGCCCTCGTCGCTTCTATGATGATGGCTACAAGTCATTCACATCCATGCTGAACAGACAAATGTCAACCTCGCTGGCATCTTTCATGCTCTACGAGGACGAAGTCAAGAAGAGCCGCGATCTCGCGGAGGCCGCTGCTTTGGAGCAGGAAAACTTGACTCAACAGCTCCTCTTGCAGACGAGCCGAATGCGCCGCATGACAGAGTTGTCGCCTCTGGGCATGTATCTAGTCAGCCCCGATGGTGTTCTTCGAGAGGGCAACGACCGCTATTTTGAAATGACGGGCCATCCGAGAGACGTCATATACGAGATGTCGTTCATGGAGCAGATCGAGGACGGCAGCAAGAAGACCATGCTAGAGGGCTGGGAACGACTGGTAAGAGATCACCAAGCGTGGACAGGCGAGTTGCAGCTGAAGAAGTTGCGCATGCAACCTGTCGATCTGCACGGCGAGAGCATCGACTACTGGGTCATGGCAACTGCGCAGCCTGAGTTTGCACCTGACGGTTCGGTTCGGTCTGTTATGGGTTCCATCACAGACATTTCTCATCTTAAATGGGCGCAAGGTTTGCAAAACCGAAGGCTCCAAGAGGCTGAAGAAACGCGCCGGCAGCAGAACGAGTTCATCGACATCACATCGCACGAGATGCGAAACCCTCTTTCGGCAATTCTCCAATGTGCAGACGACATCTTATCCACGCTTGGCCAGCACCATGCCCAGCAAATGATGCCGTCAAAAGAAGATGTTGAGGCCTGTATGGACGCGGCACAGACCATCTCGTTATGTGTTCAGCACCAAAAGTCCATCGTCGACGACATTCTTACCGTCTCCAAGTTGGATTCGAATCTTCTTGTTATTACGCCCATCAGCGCTCAACCAGTGGAGGTCGTCAAGCGAGCAATCAAAATGTTCGATCCGGAACTGCAGGCCAAGCAGATTGAGATGGTTTTCGACGTTCATCCGTCTTTTCAAGATGAGAATATTGAGTGGATGATGTTGGATCCAAGCCGCGTACTGCAGATTCTCATCAACCTCATTACCAACGCCATCAAGTTTACCGCCGGCGCCGCCAAACGAACCATCACTGTCTCGATCAATGTTTCACGGGAATCGCCCCGCACCGTCATCGTTCCGGACTTTCGTTACATTCCACCTCGAACGCTCAATAATCAAGTAGTCATGGGTGAAGAGTGGGGAAGTGGAACAATGAGCTACCTTAACTTCCGCGTCACTGACACTGGTGTCGGACTCACACCAGAGGAAATGAAGGTACTTTTTGAGCGCTTCTCGCAGGCCTCGCCCCGTACCCACGCACAATATGGTGGCAGCGGCCTTGGTCTCTTCATCTCTCGTCAGCTAGCCGAGCTTCACGGTGGCCAGATCGGCGTTGCATCCAAGGCGGCATCTGGGAGCACCTTCGGCTTCTTCATCGCTGCTCGGCGCGCCGATGCGCCGTCGCTTACACCCGTTGCGCAGTCTCTCCCGCAGGCTCGCGATTTGGGCAACAGCGCGAATTTCCCCTCTCAGATCGTCGTTCCTCAGCGCCAGGACCTTGCGTCGCATACATCCGCTGCGTCCGATCTCGTCGCTGCCAAGACATTCCCAGCGCCGGATTTCGACCCTAAGAATCTCGATATACTCGTAGTGGAGGACAACCTCGTCAATCAGAATGTTCTTGTCAAGCAGCTCAAAAAGGTCGGCTCACGGGTTGCTGTTGCCAACGATGGCGTTGAAGCGCTGGCTTTCCTACAGCAGACACATTGGCGCAAGGAAGGCGGGACGAAGCTGTCGGTTATCTTAATGGATCTTGAGATGCCAAACATGGACGGACTAACGTGTGTCGGGGTCATTCGAAAGATGCAGAACGACGGGACGATCCGTGGGCACGTACCCGTCATCGCCGTCACGGCCAACGTCCGAGATGAACAGGTAGCTGCCGCGCGACGGAGCGGCATGGACGACGTCGTATCGAAGCCGTTCCGGATCCCCGACCTCATGAAGAAAGTTGAGGTTCTTCTCGGGACAGTCGTAGGGGTAGGTTCAAACATCGCGGGAGCCTAGTTTGCGGGCAGGGATATTCGGTTCCTGCAAAGATGAGGCAGAGTGCCTCTTGTTGATTATAGAGTAGACCTGGTCAGCCGTAGACTCGACGGTGCGAGAGCTGGCCTTGAGACACGATCGTGATGACGGCATGGCGTTGGAGCAAAGCATTGGAATGTTTGAAGGTACTGGAAACGCCGTCCTCGGCTGGTAGGACAGGATATCATGACGAGCTAGTTTTTGGCGCCTTATCATTACCCGCCCCTTTTTCGTAACCACTCTGCGTTGACTGGCCTGGGCATGCTAGCGGTATTCTCTTTGCTTGTCTGTTTTGCCTTGCTCTGAAGCAAGGAGAGTGAGCAGCAACTATCCCAATGGGAAGGCACTGCAAACATGGGCGCACGGCAACGAAGATCATGGGCTTCGTGGGTGGTGGCTTCGTGGATGGTGCTCCGGGCTTTCCTTCCAAGGATGCCTTCAGTTCCGACATCTGCGCCGCAGTACACATTGCCGACACGGGCTGAGACTCTGGCGGGCTGCCTACAGCAAAGAAAAGACCAGCTTTCATCTAGTGCACGCATTCCATTCCTTTCCGCCGCTTCACAATGCCAAGCCCATCGAGGGCCTACCTCCAACACTGGCCACGGCCCGCGGACGGTCCCACCATCTCAAAAACTTCCTCCACATCCCATCTCTGCTCACGGGCCCTTGAACTGGAATCCACCGTCACCTCCGCCGTCCGCACAATCCCGCCCTTGGACCTGAGTATGCTGCCCTCGCTGTCCTCGTCATCCTCGCGCCCCTTGGACCCTTCGCCCACAAGTGTGGCGCCCCGCAACGCGGAGGCGGGGAACCGTGACGCGCCGTTCGACCGCAGGTAGCCGCCACCGCTGCCCCCGCCGCCTTGTCCAGAGACGCCAGCCGCCGCGGGGTATTTTGAGCGATGTATGTCGCGGAAGAGGACGCGAAGAACGGGAATTGTTGTCGCGACAATGGTGACGTTTGGTTCGGCTTGGCCCCAGATGAAAAGCATCGAAAGGCGATCTTTCCTCGTCAGTCGTGCACCCGATAGAGGAGGTAGATTATAGTATAGCCCGATTGAAATTGTAAAAGGCAGGAAACTGGTTCTGACAACAGGAGACTTCGAGGATGATAAAGGAAAATTGGAGGGAAGCAGACGTACAGGGAATGTCCGGGCCGGCAGTGATGCTCATAGCTGACACTACTTTGATGACGCCGACAATGCCTGCTACAAGGCCGAGACTCATGGCAATGGCGACACCGATTTTTTCGTACTTCTTCATCTGCAATTTCCACACAATTTTCCACGGAAGAAGAGCAAGAGCAAAGTCAACCAGAGCAGAGTAGCCTGTTCCCCGTTCGTCAGCATCCAACCACCGCTTCTAGGTTGGGTCAGTGCAAACGTACTGTTCGCCACCATGGCGATGATGACAGCGTCGACAACACTCCAGCATGATCCTGGCAGCACAGCTTCATACTTATCTTGCCCCTCGCGATCACAGGCTGCCCTCCACGTCGTCACGGCGTTGGTCGCAAGCACACCGTTCATCGTCACGACCATGAACCAGATGAACCACTTCTGCCACCCCTGTGCCACACGCAGCAAGGTCAGGGCAAAAGAGGTCTTGCTGAGGCCGAGAGCGACCTTGTTGAGGACGTCGGCGGTCGTGGAAAGGGTGTGCATGCGTGGGACGAAGCCGAGGGTCAGGCCGAAGCCCATTCGCATGAGCTCGGTGAGGACGGCCGTGGCGGCCATGAGAAAGAACTGCCTGTCATCAGCTACAAGGGAAGAGACCATGCCCCGCAGCCACAGAAGACTCACCCAGGCGAAGAGCATGATGTAGTCATCCCACCACATGCCCCGTGTGCGGACGGCTTTGCAGTAGATGCGGAGGAGCAGAAAGATGGTTGCAAAGGCCATCATGACCCATATGGAAGCGACCACAGTCGGAGCAGGGTCATTGGTGAGAACAGGTATTGTGGGAACGGCTATATCGCCAGCTGCTGGGTCATCTTGTCTCCGCGCGAGGGCGTAGATGATTCGCAGAGTCGACATGATGCGTTGTTTTGCTTCGAGTCCGATGCCTTCAATTTTCAAGGCCAAAGTCAGAGCCTGACCAACCCCACGGCACTGTAGGGCTTGAAAGCATGAGACAAAGGACGGTCAGCGAGCGCTAGGCTGCTAAAACATATCCTGAACCTCTTTTTGAGACCTGTATCGGTCAGATAGAATCACTCGAGGCAACACGTCAAGTGTTTGGGGCAAAGAAAGCAAGTGCTGGGTAGCGCCTAGTTATATGGAACTTCCGCACATGCTTGTTGGTTCTCATGCGCGAACGATATCGAGGATATCTTCAGCGGACCAAGACGATTGTCACTCGTCAAGGAAGAAAGAAAGTTCCCGGGTGCCTGGAAGTATCTACCGCGCCAAGCACTGCAAGTTTGAGGGATACATGCAAGGAGAAACGTCTTGCCCAGGAACTGTGGTAGAAAGGAAGCTCAATGCCAGGGCGGGTGTCGGTCACACGCAGCACGCACCCCATGTCTCGGTCTGATGTGTGCTGTAAGGATTGATGCAGGACAACGAAGAAAGGTCAAGCCAGAAAATCTCCATCCTTTTTGGAATCTGCCTATCCCTGCTATCGTTGCACTTAAAGGCTGATGGGATAGGTCGATGGTGTGCTTCACGCGCCACGAAGGATCGCTATACATGAGGCGGCTTTTCAGTGAGGGCCGTGGTTGGATATCGAACATTACAGCCACAACCCTGCCACTGTTCGTGCCAAGTCATACTCGGATGATGAAGGAGATGGATGAACGTGCAAACGCTCCGAGGGCTGCGTTCCAAGTGGTTATGGAGACAGGTGCTGTGCCGCGCTATATGGAATGCTAGCCGGCACGGCACGTTGGCATGTGAGACTAGACCGGCGGCCGGAAAGTGAAGGATCATCACTGCCAAGGGAAAAGGTGTGCTCCCAGGTTGCAGACTTATTCTTGCCTCGACCTGGGCAAGTTGCTCATCTCATGGACGAGGCAAAGCACGACGGAATGGAGACGTATCGTTGGTTCAAGTCCATCTCGACATGAAAGGAAAGGCATCTCATCACCACGTCAGCCTGAATCGAACAAGGTGGCACGTTGCCACAGGTGTCTCACATCCCGAGTGTTCGCTCAACGTTGGTGGCGGAGGAAGTTGTCGGGAGAAGTTCGATCACATACTCCACCCCCACCTCATGTGATGCACGGCATGTCACAGCTCGGTTAGCATGTGAACCTGCAGCGCGACGGGTCGCCAGAGGTTTGGTACCTGGCAGCCAAGCTCTTTTGTTCCCTAGGCAGAAATCCGGCATAATATCGACATGTGGACTGTGCAGCTGAAGAAGGCCAGGGCCAGGAGACAACTTGATGGCGCAGCAAGGATCTTCACGCTCATCGTCACGTACGGAAGGCCTTGTGCGTCGAGGCAGGGCTAGTGATCAGAGGCCCTACGTCTCAGGCGAGAGATGTTCGTTTGTTTCTTTTCCTGGAAGAGATCCTTAGGGGATGAAGCGGCGTGGGGAGAACGGGACGACGTTGGGATATTGCACCCTGCGCATAGCATGCAGCGATGGTACTACAATACCAAATTGGGTGGCGGCAGAAGAACGGCCGCAGCAGAAACAAAGACCATCGAGGATGGTCTTGGCAACGCGACAGGTTGGACCGAGACTGCTGAAGGATTCAAGCCCTGGAAACACGTAGTTCGAGGTGTGATGGACGGTTTGCGGTCGAGGAGAGGCTGGATTGGACAGGGGCCGCGGAAGGGCTTGCAACAGCCGGGGAGGTGGAGGCACAGGGGGTCGAGAACGAGGAACCGGGGGATGGGGTGATAAGGCCACGGGAGCTTGCTGAGCGGGTCCAGCGGAGTCTTTTGCCGGGATCCGAAGGGAGAGAGAGTTCCAGTGGGGAATTGCAGGCGATACATCCGCTGTTGATGCACTGATGCAGGGGTACAGAAGAGGCGCTGTGTAGGGTTCGTTCGAGGTTCGAGAGAAGTGTAGAAGCGATGTGGTCCCAGGGAAGGATTTGGTCGGAGTGGGTGGAGTGTCCGTCTGGGTGTGCCAGCGAGGGGTGGTTTCAAGTGAGAGAGATCCACCTGTTCGAAGGCGAGACGTGTTGGTGATGGTTCGACTATTGGTGCAGA
>NW_003315036.1:2349559-2368295 GCF_000150825.1 Verticillium alfalfae VaMs.102
CCAACGCTCTTTCCATGGCTCACTATGGTGACCAAACCACAGGCAGGAGGCTTCTGTCATCCCTGGACTTCCTCCCTTTGCCTGGTCTCCCAAGACACTCGCCTCATCAGATTCATCAGACCTTTCCTATTTGCCTCTCTTGCATATCATCGCCTACTCCAGTCGCCTTTTCTAGCCTTCACTTAATTTCCCTCTGCAGCTCAATGCACCACCCTCTATCTGTATACCAGCAGGTCAAGCTGTCCGCCAGACTTTGTTCCTTGCTCCTGCAGCAACATGGTCAATAGCGTCCATGACCTTAGCCTCTTGTTTGGCTACCTTGAGTCTGCGCCCTCTCTCACCTCGCGAACGACGAGAGGTCCGGTCAGATGCCCAGGCTGCGCCCGTTGACCAGCATGTACTCAGCATCACGCTTCGCTTCCCTGGTGTGTCGTTGGCACTCCCGCCCCTCTGAGGATCGCGCCCCAAGTCTTCGCCTCCTCGGAGGAGGTTACCCTGACCTGGACCTCCACTGTCCTCTGCGAGACGGAGAGTTGGGTCCCTCCGACCGCTCGGTCGTACCAGTCTCTCGTGTCTTGACCGAGCTTAACGAGTTCACATAAAGCCATGTAGCTTTCTCGTCTGTGCCCCTCGTGACTGGAACCTCTGATGGCCAGCGCTCGGCTTGTTGTCTTTCGCTCGGTTTTTTAGGTACACCACTAGAGAGAACAAACAAGTTGAGCGTTCTTCTGAGGGACAAGATTCTCTGCCTCTCGCCGTGTCTCCTTGATCTGCTCCGCCCAAACAGTACCTCCCACGGCACCATCGCCGTTCTCGAGACCTCCACCTACGACCGCCATGAGGTCCCTCTACCTCGCTGCCAGTGTGGTGGCTTTCGCATCCAAGAGCTTTGCGAAAACATGCCACTGCCTTCCGACAGAGGATTGCTGGCCGAGCCAGTCGGAGTGGAAAGAGCTGAACTCGACGGTCGGCGGGCACTTGATCAAAGTCGAACCCATCGGCGCTGTCTGTCACGACCCCACGTACAATGAAGCTGCATGTGAGAAGCTGAGGGCCAGCTGGGATGATGTCGCGGTCCAGTATGTCGTCGATTCTCAAGCAATACCAAGTCTCGTCGTACTAACGTCCATTTTCAGCTACGAATCCACATCGTCCTTGATGACAGCCTACTTTACGGGTGAGACGTGTGATCCATTCACCAACCGCACCGAACCTTGCACCATTGGGAACTACAATTCATACACTGTGGACGCTTCAGATGCGAAAGATATCGTCGCCGCCCTCGCTTTTTCAAAAAAGCACAACGTTCGTTTCGTGATCCGGAACACGGGCCATGACTTCTATGGTCGATCCATTGGCTACGGAGGCCTTGCCGTTCGTGTCAGCAACCTCAAGGATCGCGAAGTCATTCAGTGGTCGGACAAGTACTACAAAGGACCTGCTCTGAAAATGGGTGCTGGCATCATGGGTTTTGAGGCCCAATCTTATCTAGAGACCAAAGGCCTCGTCATGGTTGCCGGTTACTGTTCCTCCGTCGGCCCTGCGGGCGGCTACGTCCAGGGTGGAGGTCACAGCCCTTTGAGTTCAGTGTACGGCCTCGCTGCCGACCAGACACTCGAATTCGAGGTCATCACTGCTGGGGGCCAGCTTGTAAAAGCGTCCAGAGACACCAATGCCGATCTGTTCTGGGCTCTCAACGGCGGCGGCGCTGGCACTTGGGGCGTCGTTGTCTCCATGACGGCTCGCGTCTACCCCATGCTGACCATGGGTGCCGCCTCCATGTTCATCGATCCTTCCTCGTTGGCGCCGGATGTCTTCTGGGCCATGGTTGACAAGTTTTACTCGCTGATCCCTACATTCACGGATGCCGGCGCTTACGTGACCTATGCCTATGGGCCGCAGCACTTTGGCCTCTTCCCTTTTTCGGCCTACAACAAGACAGCAGCTCAGGTTGAGGTTCTCCTCTCTCCATTTACTGAGTATCTCGCTGAGAGGAAGATTGCGCATTACACCACCTTCAACGAGGTACCCACATACATGGAGCATGTAGAGCGGAACATGGCCACCTCCCAACCAACCAAAGAGTACCCCTCCGGCGGTCGGATTATTCCCCGTGCAGTGCTCAAGTCTGCTTCGCGACGAGCCGAGCTCGTTTCCATCATGCGCCGCATCGTTTCGTCAGGTGCCTTGACCTCCAGCACCGCCATGCGTCCACTTCAACGTACCGACAACCCCACCGCCGTGCACCCTGCGTGGCGCGACGCCGACGCTCTCGTCATCATGACTTGGCCATGGCAAAACGCCGCAAAGGATGAGATGCAAGCCAAGGTGGAGATGTTCCGCGACGAGCTGGCCCCACTGCTGACGGAGGTTGCTCCCGAGGGCGGCTCCTACAGCAATGAAGCTGATGCGTATATGAGAGGCTGGAGGAGAGAGATGTACGGTGAGAATTGGGAGAAACTGCTTGATGTCAAGGAGAAGTGGGATCCTGAGGGAGTCTTCTACTCGAGGCGGACTCCTGGAGCGGATAAGTGGCATGTTGATGAAAGCACGGGTAAGATGTGCAGGGCGAACGTGATATGTCCCTCCGAAAGACGGAGACAGGTGTTCAACAACAACAGGAGTTGGTAAAGAAGGGCATCACTTCTGGGCTCCGCAAAATCTAGACGTGGTAATAGATGTTTCGATTCCTGTGGTATTGTTTTCCATAGGTAAATCTTTCTGGAGGGCTTGTGAATCGCCAAACCAGACAAACCCGAGGCTGCCATACATACTTATGCAAAATATCAAAACACCAAACCCTTGAGGCCCAACAGCCACAATGCCTCGGAAGCCACCTCTTCCGGTGCTGGTGCAGCATCTAGAGGGAGTACGTCAACCTCGTTCACATCAGGTGTCTCATAGACCGCAACCTGACTATCCACCAGAGTCGAGGGCATGTAATGGTCCACACGGCCGTTTGTGCGAGCGGCCAGCAGTTCAGGCTCGCCTTGCAGGTCCAGGAAGATGGTTTGCACATCTTGACCGACGATCTGCCTCAAAGCATCTCGATAAGGCCGACGCAGAGCGGAGCAGCTCAGAACTACCGAATCGTATCCGAGATCGGAGATGGTTTCGACGGCTCTTTTGCCGAGACGCTCCAACCAGGCAGAGCGGTCCGCATCTGTCAGGGCTTGGGATGCAGCCATCTTCTCGACCGAGGCGCGGGAGTGAAGCAAGTCGCCCTCGATGAAGGGAACCTTGAGCTTGTGAGACAAGACTGCCGCCAGCGTGGACTTGCCGCTTCCGCATGGTCCCGCTACGATGACAACCGTCTTCTTCATCTCGGGCTTGCCGGCAGGCTGCGCCCAGGCATTGGCCTTGAAGTACGTCACGAAATTGTCGACAAGCTGCTGGTCCAGGACGCCTACACTCGCCAGCGATGGTGCCAATTCGCAGGCCTTGTTGGTGACATACGACTTGGATGGACCGAACTCTGTCTTGTCGTACTTGGACGCGAAGAAATCGACGAGCTTGATCGGCGGGTTGCGCGCCGGGTCAGGGTTCGACGCGCGGAGACGCCTCACCCACTCCTTGGGCTCGACCTCCTCAAACTCGAGCCCCGCCCTCCTCAGCGCTGGCAGTAAGTCATTCGTCCAGTCGAACACCCTGGGGTTCGTCACGTTGGTGAACACACCACCGGCGTCCGAGAGAGAGATTTCAGACACGGCGGCGGCGACGACATCGACGGGGGTCCAGGACGGCGTCTCCCTCAGCCGAGGGAGCGCCCCGATCGTGACGGCCGCCTGCAGCATTAGCGGGATCGCCTCCGTGTCGTTCCAGACGCCGTGCTTCGTATCCGCGACGATCTGGCCGACGCGTAGCACCCGCGCCGTGACACCGCGCTCGGTGGCACGGGCGCAGAGGTGCTCGGCGACGCACTTGGACTGGGCGTAGCCCATGCCTTGCGCCCACTCGAGCTCCGGAAGAGACTCCGGAACGGGGACGGTCGTCGCGCGGACGACAGTGCTGACAGAGGAGCAGAAGTTGAACGTTGCGGCCGATGACGGCGTCGCTTTGCAGAGAGAGATGAGGTTCGAGACGCCGGCTATGTTGGACTTTTCAAAGCTTGAAAGGCGCATGTTGAAGTTGACGGACCATGCGCAGTGGATCACGGACCGCAGGGTCTCGGTCAGTTGGGTGTAGTTCGCGGTCGTCAAGCCGAGCTGGTCGTCTGAGAGATCCGACGCCAGGCTGACAATCTTCTGGCGATCGGCGAGTCGAAGGCCGTGGTAGATGCGTCTTTGGATCAGAGACGCTTGCACGCGCCGGGCAGCCTCGCTATCGGACTTGGCGCGTACAAGACAGTACACGGTTGAGACCGTGGGGTCTCGGGCAAGCTTTGCAGCGACGTGAGCTCCAAGCGAGCCTGTTGCGCCAGTGACGGCGACGGCGGAAAGGACCCGGTCACTCAATGCTGGCTTTTGGGAGTATCGTTCGATGAGGTTGCGCATCTCACTTTCAACCGACGTTTCTTTTACGGCCGTTTCGTTGCTCGAAAGGCTGAACAGGTACGCGCTCAAGTTCTCCACCGAAGGATGGTCGAAAACCACCGTCTGTCCAAGCTTGTGGCCCTGCACGTCAATGGTCTTCAAGATGTCGCTCCGCATCTGAATGGCCTGCAGCGAGTCCAAGCCGAGCGAGAAGAAGTCTGTATCATTCTCAAAGGGAGTCTCTTTGCCCAATGCCTTGAATACGGACTGACGGACGAATTCGCGGAGTTGCTCCAGGGTGAGCTTCTGAAGATCGCCGGAAGAGGCATCCGCCTTGTCGTATGTCTCGTCAATATCCTTGGCGTAGGTCTTGTAAAACGCCTGGCGAATAACACTGCCCTTATCGGTTCTGGGGTAGTCACAGCCATAGGGTAGGATCTTGATGAGGCTCTTGGGGATTTTGGCGTAGGCCTCGACGTTGCGGCATGCAGCATCAACCACGGGCCAGATGACATGCAAGGCTTGCTCCTCGGTCTTGCCCCCGAGCGACGCGGCTGGGACAATCAACACACCCAAGGCCGATCGGCCAACACCGAAGATGACTGCTTCGGTCACATCTTTGCTGGAGCGAATGGTTCCCTCGGTAGATACGGGGTTGAACATTTCACCGTTGACGAGATTGATGGTATCGTCACGGCGAGCAATGTACTTCCAAGCTTTGGGGATCGTAGGGTGGGGTTCAAAGAGATCCTTTGTCGCGTAAGAGCCATCGTCCTGGTTTGAGGCTACCTTGGAGGGCCAGCCCTCGAGCACAACGCACTCGTAGAGGTTCTCGCCGCGAGGTATCCATCGAAGATATGGAGACAGCTTGGGCGTCTCACGCACGTAGTTCCAACCCTTGTCATCCGCGGGGCGAAAAGAGGTCATTAATTGACCAACTTCGGTACTGCAGATCATCAGAATGCAAATCCTGTAGTGACAAGGCGGGTAACTTACGCTCCATAGTGGCCGACGAGGTTAACTCCGTGGTCAACCAGAGAATCTCCAAGGTCATCGGGGCAAGCCGAGCCTCCATACATGACAACCTTGAGATCCCGCAAGAGGGACATGCCCTCGTCCGTCTCGGAGAGAAGCTTCAGTGCATATGGTACACCGTAAAAGATCTCGAATCGGTGTGTTCGCATGATCTTAGCCAGGTAGTTGTGGGTCAGGGGAAGATCAGCGTTGTACAGATGAATCTGCTTGCCGCAGTGGATCGCGCGATACAGGTTACAGATGCCGTGGTTATGATATAATGGCAACGTAATGAATGCCTTCATCTCCATGCTCCAGGCGTAGTTGGCAACTGCTGACTTGTGAGTCTGATAAATCGGCTTGGGCAAGCCCGTGGAACCTGCACCGAATTAGCCAAATGTATGAGGGCTCTGAGTGATATTGGGTGAACTATACCGCTTGAATGGATAATGTAGACACGGTTGTTTGTCTCGATTGCTGGGTCGAGATGAGCATCCAGCTGCGTGTCTGCGTGAACCTCAATCTCGAAATCAAAGGCTGAACTATTCACGAGTTCAAGAATTTCCAGGCCTGGAAGCGATTTCTGAGCGACTTCTGCGGTTGCAGCGTGGCGAGGATCCGCGATGAGAACCTGCGCCCCGGTCGTCTTTATCAAGTTCTCAACAGCCTCCTGTGAGATCCTGGTCGACAGAAAGAGTGTAGTATGTCCCAGCTTGGTCATCGCAAGCATTGTGATGAGATACTCAAAATTTGACGGCCCGATGACTGCGACCGTCATTGGCTTTTCTGTCGAAGACCGGCGCGCGGGAAGTGACTGCTGGTATGACTTTGCCGCGCGGTATGCGAAGACGTCAAGTTGACGCATGGTGTAGTCGACGTATTCAATACCCGTGGAGGGGTAGGACACGATCACCTTGTCAGGATGGCTTCGTGCCCTCCGTCGAACGAGCTCATCCACGGTCTGTATTGTGGAATCATCTTCAACGATGGCTGTCTGGGGATTGGCGAATGATTGCAGTGGAGAGTTGCTGGGGCTGACTAGACCCGTGGGCCCATAGACTGATGGAGGCGCCATGTGTGGAATTGGTGTTCAGTTGCGGTTGGAGGCAGTTCAAGAGAATGGCCTATCTTCTCGAAAGCCACTTGAGAGCCAAGGGTCGCTGTCCTTATGAATTCACAACCAGGGTAGTCTGTCATATCCGTTTCCATCAGACTGAAATGCCGTCAGCAGATCTTAGACGGCACATCGGCAGAGACGGATAGGACGCAGATTGATGCGGATAAATCGAACCCGCTTTTCCCCAGATTATGAGGCTAAGTAACGGATATGTCCCTGATGCCAAAATGAGGGGCACAAATCCGATGTGCTTGGGCAGCCTACGGATTTGACGGATTCGACGGATTTCCCGATTGAGCCTGTGATCGCTTCTCCGCCCAATTAGGAACGAGCCTACGACGACAGTTTCTCAATTTACTACAAACAGGACGTATTCCGTAGACGTTTGGCTGGTGCAGCTGGGATACATGCCAACTATAACTTTGCTGTCTTTTTAACTGTTGTGACTGTCCACACGCAGAACCGGCTCTCATCGGACCTACCATCCTCACCCTTGCTTTCCTCTCGTCATCGATATGCCTCTCGCAACACATCTCACCCTCAATACAGGGGCCAAGATCCCCGCCGTCGGTTTCGGCACCTGGCAGGCCAAACCTGGTGAAGTCGAAATCGCGGTAGAGACTGCTCTCAAGGCCGGCTACCGTCATATTGACTGCGCCGCGATCTACCGCAACGAGGCAGAAGTCGGTGAAGGAATCCGAAAGTCAGGTGTGCCTCGATCTGAAATCTTCCTTACTGGCAAATTATGGAACACAAATCACGCACCTGAAGATGTTGAGGCCGGTGTCAACAAAACGCTACACGACCTCGGTACCGACTACCTCGACTTGTTCTTGATGCACTGGCCAGTGTGAGTGATCCCGCCAACGGAGAGTTTGTCTACATTCTGACAGTCATCAGCGCTTTCAAGAATACTGGAAAGTGGTTTCCCCTTGAGGACAATGGCGTGTTTGCGCTGGCAGATATTGACCCATCGGTTACATGGGCTGCCATGGAGAAGCTCGTGACCTCTGGAAAGGTCCGCGCCATCGGTGTCTCCAACTTCACTATCAATAGACTTGAGTCTCTTCTCGCAACCACCAAGACCGTGCCGGCCGTCAACCAGGTCGAGGCACACCCTTACCTTCAACAGCCGAAGCTCTTTGACTTCTGCAAGTCAAAAGGCATCGTGCTGACCGCCTACTCTCCGCTCGGCAACAACCAGACCGGCGAGCCTCGGACAGTTGACGACCCGCTGGTTGGAGAGCTCAGCGATGAGCTCGGCGTTGATAGGGGGCAGCTTCTCGCGGCCTGGGGCGTGCAGCGCGGAACCGTTGTGTTGCCAAAAAGTGTCACACCGAGTCGTATTAAGAGCAACTTTGAAGTACGAGAACTTCCTGCTGATGTGTTTGAGAAGCTGAACGGCTTGGAGAGGAACAAGCGATTCAACTGGCAGACGAGGTGGGGCTTCGATATCTTCCAGGAGGTCGGAGAAGAGGAGGCCAAGAAAGTAGCGCAAGAGGCCGCAGAGGAGAACAAGACGAAGTTCACCGTGTAGAGGGGCATGAATTAGAACAAATCGAATACAGGCTAGATAAAACAGGCTAGATACCAATGTCCGACATCCAATGGAGGGAACTCGGTTCAAAATCCATGTATGGGCCAAACGCTGAGGAATCCAGGTCGAGCCAATCCGTCGTATGCCACTCATCCAGAAGACTATGTCCAAGCTGTCCGTTAGGGTCCAGGGGCACGTCCAACCCCTCCGGCCCCGGCAGTTGATAGTAGGACACATCCTGCAGCGGCCCGACCTGCGCTTCAGAGTGCATCGCCTGTCCCGGCTGCACTTCAGCCAGTTGACCACTATCGCCACCGGGCACTGGCGGATTGCCCATGGCTTCGGAACGAAACTCCTCCAAGATTACGGCATACCGCCGACTGGGAGAGTTTGTGGCCGTTGCTTTGGCAAGATGCGTCTGGCACCGCCGCGCAAGCTCCATCAATCTCGTATGCTTGGCTTGCTCCTTTCCCACCAACACGACGCCTCTTCGCTTGAGTTGTATGTCCCAGACATACGAGATTACCAAGGCGCAAAAGGTGACATACTGCGTCCACCAAAAGGCGTGAAAGATTGGGCCCTCTGCAGCTAGGCCATCAACCGTCTCGAACACGCTGCGAGCGGCACCCAGACACTCGGCAATCTGAGTTTCACTCTCCGGGTACACCGTCGCCAGGAGGAACAGCCTGTTAGCGTGCATAATGGCGTGACTGTAGCCAAGCTTGAGGACGATCGATTTCCGCCTGAAGCTTGGAACTAGCATTGAAGGATGGATGGAGCCCAAATACGGTGGCAGGCTCTCCTTCCACTCGTGGACCTCTTTGCTAAGTCGGTGTGCGGCGGAGATGCGTTCTTCCTCCGATATGGGTTTGATCGAGTAGACCTCACGCGATATCTTGCTGATGATCTGGGCGATCCTAACAAACTATCAGTCATGATATCTGAATTCGGGTCGGAAGCCTTACTTGATGTGAAATATCAAAGCCTCTGCTGCAGCGCCTGCCTGCTCACCGCCCACAGCGATGGGTCCCTGGGCTGTCATATCGTCGTCGTCGATCTTGTCCGGTAAGACTTGATCAATATCGTCATCATGGTAATGCCTTGGACGCCCGAATATCACGCCAAGGTACTTGTCCAAGATGTACGCTGTCCAAAAGGTTCGAACACGGAATTGCGACTGGATGTAGTCGACCGGGCTCGAAGTGAGCTGGCGCTTTCTCGCACTTTTTCGATGGAGACCCAATGCTGAGATGATCTGCAGTCCATTGCCAAAGGTGTACCAAGCTCGATTGAATCGAGAGGTGGTCAGGAGATACAAGGTTTGGATTATTCGCGCCTGAGCAGACTCGAGTCGCGGGGACCCGGTTTCCGCGTCCGTGAGCTGAGCAGCAACGCAGAAGAGGTGATCGCTTGGAGACAGCGAGAGCACGTCGACCTGGTCGGAAGCAAGACCACGCGACTTTTGACGATGTGCCGTCGCTACAGCTAGGCAGGCTAGTACGATGGACGTCCTGGCCCTGCCAAGACCCTGCCAAGGTACCTGTCCCCCCTGGACGTTTGTTTCGATGGTCTCCAGCCAACACTGTGCCGTAGGTCTATGCACAATGTGGTATGTTGCAATGCAGACATCAAAGTACATGGCCAGCAGATCCACAAGGTCTTGATGGCCGGGCAAGTTCAACCTGTAAATGTCCTCTTCCGAGGTCTGGGGCAGAGGTCTGTCTCCGGCCAGCATAACAGGTTGGTGTTGGACGGAAGCGTAGGCATGGGAATCATTGACAGGAACGGCACCGTCATGCTTGGCTAGCCTTTTCCAAGCTCGGTGGAGAAAGGTGACGCCGGATGTGGGATCAAAAACCTGTCCCTCAATTTCCGCCATACCGAGCTCAGGGGACGCACGGGACGCTGGTACACTCTCACTGAGACGATTGACGCTCAAGCGCATATTCTCAGGTTGAGATACAGTAACTCGGGGCTCAGTCTGGTGGTCAAGTCTTGCATTGACATGGTGAGTCGGAGCTGCCGCCGGATGATGATCCCGTGACGGTGGCGGGGTCGGCGGGCGGCCCCTCGAGTATCGAGCCGCATAGAGGCACGTCAGCCCCCTATTGGAGCAGGTCGCGCATGGTATTGTGCCACTGCACTTGGCTTTGCGTTGCTTGCAGTGATCACATGCCCTGCTGACCTTGTGGCCCTTACTGCCTCGTCCGTGGTTGTGGGTAATTGTGTCATCAGAGCCAGGTGAGCCCAGCGTGTCGCCGTTTGCTGTCGAAAGGCTGCGTTTGCGTGACATGCGCTGAGGTGAAGAACCGGACGCGCTCTCCGCCGAATGTTGCGTCGATTTGGAGACGCGAGCCGCGGCCGCGGCTGTGGGGGTTGGTGCTTGTGAATCCATTGCTGCTGATCCCAGTTGCACAGGCTGGGCTGGGCAAAGATTCTCGGGTCGTTTCAAGCGGGCGATAGGGGCGGATTCCTGGTCAACTGGAGAAACATTGAAAAGAGTGAAGAGCCAGGCGGAAACTGGCTGGGGATGGGACGGATAAAGAATGAATACTGGAGAACTGCGGGGAGACTGGAGATTCTCCATGCGACGCCCATTTGCCGAGCTTGAGATCCGGGGCCCCGCAGTCTGTCGATGCGAGTAAATCCGTCTTTTCCGTCTCGGCTCGGTGGCCATAAGACTGCCAAGAGCCCAGTTTCCCAGTCTCCACGAAGGCCAAGACGAGTCTTGGAAGTCTGAGCAGCTTTCTGTTCCCTCAACCTGGGGCAACTTGTAACCATCCAGGCGCGAAGAGAATCATTGCCACGGATTCCATCGCATCAATTGCTAGACCCCGCGCGATCCACCACGTAGATTTGTCTTGGTATCTCCACAAACGCACCTAAGCTTCTGCGGCGAAGGGGAGAGGGCAAATCTGTTGCGCCATGTGCCACGGCGAGGATGTTCCCCAGGGAATGCCACAGATGATGGCAGACTACAAAAGCTCGGCGCTCGCGCGCATTTAGTCTGGAACTGCGGTTCGATAGCCAGCCTTTTTGATCTCGCGACTCTCTCAACTACGAGAATCTGGGTCAAGTTGAGGAGATACTGCACCATTTGCGCCTCATTTTGACGCAGGGCTGCCTGTCCCAAGCTGCGAAAATGGCCAACAACAATCCCTCGACCCAGAAGCCCGAAATTGTTCTCGTGGACGACAACCGCGACGTGTCAGATGACGTGCCCGAGAAGGCACCTCATGCTCGGGTCATTGATTCGTTCCACGTCCTGGGTCTGACTGACGACGATGTTCATTTCTATGAGAACTACACACCGGAACAGAGAAAGCGAACAATGCGAAAAGTAAGTCTGAAAAGCCTGTGCCGGGATGGAAGTCTGAGAGCTGCAGTCCTAACGATTTGTCTGTAGGTCGATGTACGCTTGACTCCCATGCTTGCGGTGTTGTACCTCATCTCCCACCTCGACCGCTCCAATATTGGAAACACCAAGATTGAGGGCATAGACGTCGATCTCGGAATTAGCGGTATTCAGTGGAACATTGTCCTGTCCCTCTTCTTCGTCCCTTACATCCTCCTCGAAGTACCCTCAAACGTTCTACTCAAGCGATTCAAGCGTCCATCTCTGTACATGGGCATACTGGTCACAACCTGGGGCGTTATTATGACCCTCCACGGAGTCGTCCAGAATTTCGGCGGCCTCCTCGCTCTGCGCATGCTTCTCGGCGTTTTCGAAGCCGGTTTCTTTCCTGGCGCTGTCTATCTCTGCACTTTCTGGTACATGCCACGAGATCTGGCTTCGCGCATTTCATGGTTCTACTGCATGAGCGCACTGTCTGGTGCCTTTTCGGGGTTGCTGGCCGCAGGTATTGCGAAGATGGATGGCGTCGGCGGCTACGAGGGCTGGCGCTGGATCTTCCTCATTGAGGGTATCATTACCGTGGCACTGGGCATCATGACGTTCTTCTGCCTGGTAGACACGCCTGCGCTCAGTGGGAGATGGCTTGACCCTGAGGAGATTCGGTTCCTCGAGCTCCAGCACTTCATCAAGCAGGGAGGACGATTCCAAGATGAGGCCAAAGAGGACAAGTACATATGGCAAGATCTCAAGGCTTGCGTCCTCAATTGGAGACTATGGCTGGTGGCCTACATCCAGTTCTGCCAATCGGCCATGAGCTACGGTACGTTTGGTCTCGTTCTAAACTGCATCAGACTCGACGACATCAAAGCTCCGTGATAGTTTTGACTGATTGACTGACCTGCGATAGGCACGAAATTCAATCTCCCGACCATAACACGTTCGATGGGCTTCGAAAACACACAGGCGCAATTGATGACAGCCCCTCCCTACGTCGCCGGCGCCATCTCATCCATTGTGTTCTCCCAATTCTCGGACCGCTACTACTGGCGGATGCCTTTCGTCGTCATCCCGTTCAGTTGCGTCTGCGTCGGCTTCAGCATCATGCTCGGTCTTCGCGGCAACTTTGAAAACCAGATTGGTCCGTCCTACTTTGCCGCCGTCATTGCATGCATCGGCATCTACCCGGCCATGCCGGCCGCCACGTCCTGGGCAGCGAACAACCTGGCGCCGGCGTCGCGCCGCGCCGTCGGCTTGGCCCTCAACATTGCCCTGGGAAACATGGGCGGTATCATGGGCAGCTACATGTTCTTCGACTCGGACGCGCCCATGTACAACACTGGGTTCGGTCTCAGCTTGGCGTTCGGCTTAAGCGGCCTGCTCATGGCCTTCGCTGCTGAGGCTGCGTATAAATGGGGCAACAAGAAGAAGGAGGCCTTGTCGGAGGAGGATATCAGGGCTCGGTACACCCAGGATCAGCTCCTGAAGATGGGGGACAGGAGCCCCTTGTTCCGTTACACTCTTTGATGTATAAGTTATATAAGTTGGAACTCTTATAGGTTGTGAGGATGCTTCAGGAAAATGCTCTTTTCTGGTCTCATAGTTATGTGATTTGTCTCACATGCATCTACAGATGATACATGGCCCCTCAACTCGATTTTTAGGAAAGGCATAAAAGCGCATAAGAAGGGTAAAAAGTAACCAGAGATGGATGACTAAGGATGAATCCGTTATGCAGGAGCTCAGTGTGGGGTGGAGGCTTATCGGTTCCTTATCGTAAGGACTGATGAAGTGTGCATTGCACTCGGCCGATGTTTTGCGACGGCTCCAAACATTCGATACTCCATGTTCAAAACGCGGTCCTTCAAGCTCTGTCTTTCTTTTGTCTAGATGTGGCTTTGTCGTAGCAATGTGCGCCCGAATTCCCCCTTGCTTCGCAGCATAGCGGCTCTATCTTGCCGTCGATCGGCATCGAGCCTCCCGAAAGACCTTCTCAAAACACCCAATCCAACGGCCAAATCGCTTGCGGACACCGGCGTGTGGTCCTACATCTCGAGGCGGCGAACGCGAGAACAGATAGAAGCGGACGAAAAGAAGGAGAAGACTCGCAAAAAATCCACAAAGGCAAAGCCTAAGGGCGACCGGGCGCGGGTCAACATAACCAATGACAAGTTCTGCGGTACGGCTAACATCCTACGCATTTGGCCGGAGGCCCCCAGTGTCGCTGACGAGAGATCCCATACAGATGATGTTATAGACTACATTGCGCCGTCACTGGAACGTCATGTTGGGTGCGACCTGCTCGATATCAATCCCGGTGCGGGAGTCTGGTCAAAGAAGCTAAACGACTTTCTCAAGCCTCGCTCCCACATCCTCATGGAACCCGATGCTGAGCTCTATAAACCCTTTCTCGACCCCCTCCTGCAAGAGCCCGGCGCAAAACTCGTTCCCGAATCGGGGATTCTCTGGACCGAGCTCACCAAGGCTCTCGGATACCTCGAACACCAGGTCGAACAGCCCCAAAGCTCTGGTACCGAACCCTCACGGAATGATACCCTTCTTGTGACCGCCAACCTATCCTTTTACCCTAAACGCCGTTTCCGTAACTTCGACTCGGTCGCTGTACTAGTACTATATCAGCTCCTCACAAGCATTCGACTCGGCTCCCTCTTCCAGAAATATGGCCTCGTGCGCATGCTCCTCTGGATCAACGACGATGACAAGCGCACTTTCTTGCCGCGCAGCGTACAGAACCGAAAGAAAACTGCCCTCCAGGCCGAGTTCTCGTGCGAGTATCTCGCCGAGGTAGCGGGCAAGGACCCAGCTTCACTCAAGGTCACCCCCGAGCAGCTGAAGAAGATGTACGCCCGCGACCAGTGGATCAATATTGAGAGCTCGCGTAACACCCTCGCCCGGATGAAGTCCGCAGGCATCAATGAGCCGCCGTCTCACCGCAGAATGGCCCTGACCGACGAGGTCATGAAGAACCACACAGGCACCGAGCCCCTGGCCGGCAAAGAGTCCACGCACGTCGTACGCCCCTACCTCGCAGAGCTGGATGAACTCAACCGCCTCGCAGCCGAAGACAAGCTTGGCGCCCCCAAATCCAAAGGCAACGCCCGGCGCGCGATCCTCGCCAATCAGCTCATTCGCAACGAGCGCGAGGTCGCCATCTTCGACGAGCTGATCCACGAGCAGCAGGAGCTCACCCGTCTCCACAGCAGGGGCGAGCTGACGGCCGACGAGTTCGCCGCGCGAGAGAAGGCGTACAGCGAGCGCGTCGCGGCCCTGCCCAAGAACTCAAAGGCCGACTACCACCTGCTGCGCGACAACTACCTCTTGTTCCGCCAGGATCCGCCAGCGCTGCTATATGACCGCAGGCCGTGGGAGCCGCTGCGCGTCGAGCCGGGCGACTTCTTCCCCAACGTCGAGACGGCGCTGCTCGACATCCAGCCCAAGGCCATGCACCCTCTCCTGCGCAACGTGGGCTCTGGGTCCAGCGCCACGGGTGACATTTTTGACCTGATCCAGCGGTCAATGCTGTCATCGTCGCTCGATCCAGTGGAGGACACGCTGGACAAGCTGTGGCCTGGGGCACGAGAGGGCATTCTGGAGAATTGCCCGAGCCTGCGCGACCCGGCGAAGGGCGGCCTGCCTGGCACAGGGCCGTCTGGGATGTGCTCACGGTTGTTGAACGAGCAGCAGTGGATGGAGATACTGGACGCTTTCATGAAGTGGCCCTTCAGGCCGTCGCACGCCGAGCTGATTGGAAGGCTGGGCGATGACCTGGCCGTGTCTGACCCCTTGGAGGATTAGAAGACCTGGAAGTCATGCATGTACCATGGCTTATGTTGTACGATGGGGGAAGTAGATATGTAACAATAGATACCATATGCGTGGAGAACTGCGTTTCCGATGCCACTTGGGCATCACTGCTCGAAGTTGCGTCATGATTCCAAGCTTAGTTAGCTAGTATTTGGCTTGTTCAGGGCCAGTCTGCCTCTCTTGCAAAAGCTTGAACAAACTGAGTACTTTCTATATCCCTCTCTACTGGCCATGTACATCAACAAGCGTGAATGGTTTAGTGGTAAAATTCTCCGTTGCCATCGGGGAGCCCTGGGTTCGATTCCCAGTTCACGCAGTGCATTAGCTTTTGCTCGTGGTGCATCTCATTTGACACTTTTTTAATGTGAAATCCTCTCGTTGATCTCATGGGGTAACTTCGCGGCTGATTGGAACACGGCTTACAGCCTTCGTCGTTTGCTAAGCGGGATACTGTCACCACCAGCTTCAGTGTCTGACCCAGGCCATTCCCGTCACTTCTTGCAACAGCAGCCAAAGTTGAACTTATCTCAAATCACTTATCAATGAAGGCAGCAATTTTACAGTGAACAGAATTTTCTGTGCTGGGACAGTTTGTCGTTGTATTATGTTGAAACTTCGCAGACACATATAACCACGCTCAGCTCGACGCCGTGATTCATTTATGATTCATGGACACTCTGTGCCGGGGCCTCCATTCTGTATAATTCAGCATCACACTTTAAGTGTTTGTACTAGAAGAAATGCAATGCTCCGTGACCACACAGTCAAGCTTTGCATGCCCAAACTTCAAGGCTTCATCCTCCATACGGTTGAAGCCTTGAACGGGGCCCTCCGACGCATGTGAAGTCGCCAACGCAGTGAAACCTGCATAATAGGTCGATTTATATTCCACCTCGTCGTTTACTCTTACTTTTATAGTAGTTTCGGGAATACATTTGGTCTGCCTGGCGGAGCTCTTGCGGACTTGTAGCACACGCTGCTCCATGACAGCATGCTTCTATTTCAGAGATTAAAAAGGGTTAGCATACTGCAGACCTGAACAAACTCTAGATTCGAACGCCTCCCCCCCTCCCTAGAGATGACCCTCTTTATTTGTAGGTTTCGGTATACCTGTCGAAAAGGTAGGACGGATGGGTGGCATAGAAGTTGGGTTCAGCGCTGGCTACTTTGCCAGCGATGTCTGCAGTAGGCGCCGTCATAGCGTCTGCTACAAGGTGCGGAATCAGAGCATGTCTTCAAAGCATAGACGCATAGAAAATGTGTAGATTTCAAACATGTGAAGCAATACTGCGCTCTGTCGATGAACGGGGATAGTGCCTAGTCGGCTTCACATAACTCTTGAGCTGCCAAAGACATGAGACAGCACTTGCTTTTTTATTATCTGTTGAGAATGCTCCGAGACGAACGTGAGTAAGACAGGGGTCGCCTCGAACAAACTTGACTGGCGCACGATAGTCAGGCGGAGTGGATGGTGACCGAGAATGTGAAAGAGGGGCGCGGCAGGTTCAAGATCGAAATCTCAAGGGACCTGCGGAGATATAAGCTTGCGACTTGGAATGACGGCAGCCCTTGTTAAGAGGAGAGTGATGGCGGTGGCAGGACGCAATCATCCGAACAGAACGAGGCAGCCAGCAATCCAAATTGCGTGAAAGTATTCAATGAACATTGGAAGCCGTATTTCAGTAGTCCCCTTTATCATTATGGAAGATGAGGTAGCCACGGAGGAAACGCGGCAATGATACCACGCTAGACTGCTGACATAATGAGCCCTACAAGATTGCTCTATAGTACCACGCTGTCGAGATAGGCCAGATTCCCACAAAAGAGAAGTATAAAAGTAGAGGACACGAACGTCAAAAGGTTGCTACGACGCCGAACGGCGTTCTACTGTGCGTGAACTGGGAATCGAACCCAGGGCTCCCCGATGGCAACGGAGAATTTTACCACTAAACCATTCACGCTTGTTGATGGTCGACGTGCCCGGCGGGTGCGACCATGGAGGAGGAAAGCAAACGTCTCGATGCTGTCGGCGGTCGAGACTACTCGATAGAAGTGGGACGCGGAGATGAAACGGTGGAGCAGTGGCCTGGCGTGCGAGGGTCGCGTGTTAAGTGAGGTTCCCACCACGGTTGTCTAGCCTGTGTGCCTCTGTAACACTAGACTGCAGCTTTCCGGTGACGTTTGGTGGGACGGACCTGTGCTAGGTGATTGTGATATGCGAGGCTTGTCCATGATGGCAGGACAGCCATGGCTCTTCGCTGCCTGCCAGTGGATGAAGAAGGTCAAACGCTGCGATGATGCTGTCTCGTCTCGTCCCTCGATCGCCGAGAGGCAGACCCCTGAGTCGGTACTTGGGCAGAGGCTAGGCGTCTGGTCTGATGAAGAAACCGCGGGCAGTCGCAGCGCGGGTGGATGTTTCATTGTCCAGTCCGTGAGAAGAACCAGGAGAACCAGGGTGACGATGCGTCACGTTAAATCTCCCGGGCGGGCCGTTTGACGCCACCTACCCTTGGAATCGAGCCCAGATGGGCCAAGTCGAAGCACTGCCACTTGGACAATCACTCAACCAGGCTTGCCAGGGGCCACACAAGAGCCAAGGGTCATACAAGACGGAAGGGACCAAAATCATGTGCGCCATCCAAGATCGTCGCGAGATAAGGCCACCACCAATCCAATTCCAAACAGATTGCGACACCACCTGCCTCCTTTTTTTTTTTTTTTTTTGTTGTTGTTGTTTCTCTTTCTGTCTTCGCACTGCACCATTTCATATCTGCATCACCCAACTCTATCATCCTCTGTATTGACCTGACTGAGCTGGACGGTCCTGATCACATCGGCCTGCATTCTTCAGCCAAAGCCCGTCGAGCAGGTGCTGCTCTTTGTCTCTAGGTCGGTACAATTTAGCTAGCCCGTCCCCTAGAGCCAGCTCTTGGGTCTGTCTCCCCACTGGGCCGCTACTTGACGCGCCCCCCTCTCCCCCCCCCCGATCTAGACCAGCCCCAGGCCAACTAGAAGCTAAAGCTTCATCTGGCGTGCCAGCCTACCCCTGACAACAACCTCCCCCCCACCCACGACTCGATCGACCCCCGAGGACCGATTCGAACTTGGCCCGACATGAGAGACGGCCAATATTGATTGATATTGCAGCAAACACTTTTTTCCCTTCTCAATTCGGCCACCACAAGTGCCACGACCCCTCGCCCCCCTGATCGTTGTTGACCTGGCACTTGGGCAAACACTGCCACCACGTGGTCGATCATTTCACCGCCGCCGCATCCTGCCACACACCTGAAGAAACCTGGCCCCCGATTTAATCGACGCATCACCAGCAGGGACCGAACGAACACATTGCGACCAGCCCTTCTTGCTTGCGCTGCGGGTGTCTTCCCCTCTCCTCCTCGATCGCTCCACGACACAGT
>NW_003315036.1:2368490-2370414 GCF_000150825.1 Verticillium alfalfae VaMs.102
CACCACCATGGTCAAACTGGCGTCCACCTTCGCGCCACGTCGACCCACGAGCGCCCTTCGATACGCCATCGCCGCCGTCTTCCTAATATCCCTATTCTACTACCTCGACCCAGGCGGACACCAAATACCCTCCTTCAGCTATAAGCTTCCGAAAACACATCATGGCGTCAAGGACGATGCGTCCCCCAAAAAGGCCGCGCCGCCGTTGCCGCGGCAGAGCGGCCATCCCATCGACGACCTCATCAAGAAGGCCGAGGCGACGTTTGACGACATGATGGCCCGAGAAGCCAGGACGGTCGAAGACGCCGCGAAAGCGTACCGCGAGCGTCGCGGCCGCCACCCACCACCAGGGTTCGAGACGTGGTTCAATTTCGCCAAGAAGAAGAGGTCCATTGTCGTGGAAGACTTTTTCGACCAGATCCACCACGATCTCGAGCCGTTCTGGGGCATCCAGCCGTACCGCATCCGCAAGGAAGCCGCTACGTACGAAATGTTCATCACGGTGCGCGACGGCTTTGCCAACACGACGAGCGACTGGTTCTGGACCCAGATCTGGCTCGACCTCTTCCGGACCATCGACGACATGCTGCCCGACATGGACATTGCGCTGAACCCCATGGACGAGCCGCGCATGGTCGTGCCGTGGGAGGACATGGCGCAGTACATGGAGAAGGCCGCCGAGACGAAATTCATGGCTGATCCCCAGGACGTCGTCAGCCAGTTCCAGACCTTGCCCACTAAGAGTTGGGTCGAGCCTTGGACCTGGACGACGTGGAAGATCTGGGAATCCGAGAGTAGGTCGACCTCGATGCAGCTGGACGTGCAGCGCAGATGTGCTAACATGCTTTTTTTTCCTCCTCCTCACAGAGTTTTACTGGCGCCTCGCCCGCCGAGGATGCCCGCCCACGAGCCCGGCACGGACCGCGCCGCTGCAGCGGTCCTTCCAAGACGCCCCCGACATCTCCATGGCCCACGCCGAGCCCCATCTCCTCGAAGGGTACGTGGCAAACTCTACGCTCGCCAAGGACATTTGCCACCAGCCCGACCTGCAGGGCCTCAACGGCATCTTCATCGAGCCCCTCAGCACGTCGACGACGAGAGAAATCTTCCCCCTCTTCGGCGGCTCCAAGCTGGCGGTCAACAACGAGATCATCCTGCCCGCCGCCATGCACTGGCAGGAGGACGAGCGGTTCACGGGCGGCGACGACCACGGCGGGCCCTGGTCGCAGAAGACGAGCGCCGTGGTGTGGCGCGGCGTGGCCACGGGCGGGCGCAACCGCGAGACCAACTGGAAGGGCTTCCAGCGGCACCGGTTCGTCAGCATGAACAACGCGACCAAGGTCGGCGAGGTCGAGCTCGGCGGCTGGCCGGCGCTCAACTTTGCGCTGCCGGAAAAGGCCTACAACATTGCGGCGCAGGCCGCCGGGCGGCTCGGCGAGTGGGTGTCGACGTGGACCAACGTCGCGTTCACGGACCTCATGTGCGAGCCGCGCGAGGACGACGGCGCGTGCCGCTACACGGGGCTGCACTACGCCATTGGCATGGGCCTCTCGATGGGCCAGCAGTTCATGCTGAAATACCTGCCCGACGTCGACGGCAACAGCTACTCGGGCCGCTACCTGGGCTTCCTGCGCAGCACGAGCTTGCCGATCAAGGCGACGGTGTGGCGCGAGTGGCACGACGACCGGCTCGTCGCGTGGAAGCACTTTGTGCCCATGGACAGCCGGTTCGGCGACTACTACGGCATCATGGAGTACTTTCTCGGCTACGGCGACGATGTGCCGGGCCACGACGCCGAGGCCGAACGCATCGCGACAGAGGGCAAGATCTGGGGCCGAAAAAGCGCTGCGCCGGGAGGACATGCAGGTGTACACGCTGCGGCTGCTGCTGGAGTATGCGCGCCTCACCGATGATCGACGGCTGA
>NW_003315036.1:2370854-2374115 GCF_000150825.1 Verticillium alfalfae VaMs.102
TGAACGAGGCTGGGCCCGGACCGGATTGGTACCTTAGACATGGCCGATTGCATTCGCGCATATATCCATGTTATCTTTTTTTTCTCCCTCGATTTTCATGCAGAACTGCTTCTTCGAGAATGAATGTACGTGTGCGTGCGGTCAAAAAACATGGTGGCGCCGTGATTTACCCAAGGTGAGACGAAGAAGAGTGATCAGACCCCCCCCCTCTCTATGGCGACGAAAAGAATGGATGGTCATATGACGAGCGTCACTTGACCGCCTCCGCGCGCCCTTGGGCCGGCGCGCGATGCGCGATACCAGCGGTATGAAGCTAGATACCACCGAGGCGTCGACAGGCGATAGCAAACCATTACTTAATTGCGCGTTTCGAGCGACAAGAGGACACAAGATTACGTAGCCCCCCCCCCTTCTCGCTGCACTCGCTGCCCTCGCTGGCCCGGAGGACCCGCGCGCGCAAAAATGAATCGCCCTGGGCCGCGCTCTAGCCTGGACCTGCACTTAGGGGAAGACACCACTGCGCCCGGGGCGGGGCCTCGAACGCTGCCAGTCCCCTAAGTGCAGGTGCCCCGACTCCGTGTCCGCTAAGTGCAGGTGCTGCCGGGCTGGCCCCACTCTTCCCCTCCGTGCTTTCTCGAGAAGCGCACAGAGGCAGAGGGCGAGGGCTTCGGGAGGGTGGTCCGGGTGCGGACGTCGCGAGGAATGTTGTCGCTTGCTCCGAGCCGAGCATTCTGGGGAGAGTAGATAAGGAGCTGCTTTTCGCTGCTCGGACGTGGCAGCTTTCGTTTTCCTCTCTCTCTCTCTCTCTCTCTCTCTCTCTCTCTCACTCTCTCTCTCTCTCCCATCCTCGTCTCTTGCTTCCATTTTTCTTAGCTCCTTCGTAGCTTCCCTCGGTGCTTCTTTGAGTTTGACGCAAAAGAACCCCTCTAGACGCAAGACCAACCAGCTCGTCGTCCTCTCTGGCTGACCCTCACCACCCCAACACACATACATACACACATACCGCTTCTTTCGACGCCATGTCGCTGTGCACCTCCATGGTCAAGTCCAAGTTCCTCGACAAGCCTGAGGACATTGGCGTTGTCGTTGCTGGCTTCTCTGGTGGTCAGGTACGTTCAGCCACCCACTCCACTTGGCTCGGTTCGATCTGAGTTTCTACCCCTCCCCCCGCTCTGCCAAACACGCGCCTAACCACGATGCCCTTCTCAGCGCAAGGCAGGTGTCGACCACGGCCCCCAGGCTCTCATCGACGCCGGTCTCCTGACCTCGCTGCGCGCCGAGCTCGGCTACACCCTCCACGGCGACGACAAGGTCCACTCGTACGAGGACATCATCCCCGCCGACGATGCGCCCGTCCGCAACATGAAGAACCCGCGTGCCGTCTCGGCCGTGACGGAGCGCATTGCCACGCAGGTCTACGAGCACGCGAGGGAGGGCCGCATGGTGCTCACGCTCGGCGGCGACCACAGGCATCGCCGTCGGCACCATTGGCGGCTCGGCGCGCGCCACGCGCGAGCGTCTCGGCCGCGAGATCGCCGTCATCTGGGTCGACGCCCACGCCGACATCAACACGCCCGAGACGTCGGACAGCGGCAACATCACGGCATGCCCGTGGCGTTTGTCACGGGCCTCGCCAAGGAGGCGGAAGCGCGACTGCTTCGGCTGGCTCCAGGACGAGAACATGCTGAGCCTCAAGAAGCTCGTGTACATTGGGCTGCGCGACGTCGACGCCGGCGAGAAGAGGATCCTGCGCGAGAACGGCGTCAAGGCGTTCAGCATGCACGACGTCGACCGCCACGGCATCGGCAAGGTCATGGACATGGCGCTCGCGCACATTGGCACCGACACGCCCATCCACCTGTCGTTCGACGTCGACGCGCTCGACCCCCAGTGGGCGCCCAGCACCGGCACGCCCGTGCGCGGCGGCCTGACGCTGCGCGAGGGGGACTACATCTGCGAGTGCGTGCACGAGACGGGCAGCCTCATCGCCGTCGACCTCGTCGAGGTCAACCCGGCGCTCGCCGACACGGAGATTGGCGCCGCCGAGACCATCAGGGCCGGCTGCTCCCTCGTGCGTTGCGCCCTGGGCGAGTCGCTGCTGTGAGCGTGCGGCACGGGACGGAGCACAGGGCACAGGGCACGGGGCACGGAGCAATGAGCACGGTGGTGGGAAGGGGCCTGCGGTTGTGAGGACAGCAACAGTGCTGCGAAATATGCGACGAGGGACGGACACTGGGGTTGTATATCTATATTGGCTGGGTGACCGGATTCTGCCTTCTGGCGGATACTGCATGGGCGCTGTCTGCTTGGGGGATCCTCAGTCATGGCATGGATTAAGGCGCAGGCGGGTTTTCATGACGACCATTTCTGGTGTCGTTTCTGTTTCTATCATTAGAGCGTAGAGTGCGGACGCACGATGATGAGAGCAATGATTTTTCAAGGATTTTCTCTGCCCTTTTTTTTTTTTCTTTCTATCCTTCTTTTTCTTCTTCTTTTTTTTCCCTCTTCTCCTTCTTGTCCCACGTTGTCCCCGTCTCGCTATGAAGCACGCACACGCGCGCAAAGAATGGCATGTGACGAGACGAGCCTAGTCATGCAGGTGGCGGGGCCTGGCATGGCGACCAGGGCCGTGACGACCGCTGTGCCCTTCCCTGGTCGGTACCTACCTTAGCTACCTTAGCTACCTACCTACGGTACGCCCTGGCCTCACCTTCTTCCACTGCACGCCGCCAGGGACAAGCGCCCTCGAGCACAGCAACCACGACCCAGCCCAGAACCCCAGCCACCCCACCAACCCTTCCTTCCGCTTTCCCCCTTCCGCCCCAGCCACCCTTTTTTCACTGTTCTGGAGGCGCGCAGGGTCACTCTGTAGCGTCGTCTGTAGCGTTGTCCCAGCATCACGGATCGAATGGAAAGAAGAAAAGGGCACATGGCCTTTTTCCATCCTACATGCCACTCGGAGCATTCCAGAACAGCATTGATTCCAAAACACCATCCAATATCAACGTTCGACTTGTCGTGATGCTTGGCTGAGGTACGGGGCACCCTCCTACAGCACACCCAACCGAACTTGGTACACCAACAACAGACTGGCAGCATCGCCCCGATCTTGGCATGACAACACACCATCGAAAAGCTTACATTCGCATCCCCCCCCCCCCCCCCTTCTTATTACCCGCCGCCTCCCCCCACTGGGCGCGTCGATCGGGGCGCAACACCAGCTTGTCGCATCCCCCCCTCGACGAACATTCTTCTAGACTC
>NW_003315036.1:2374296-2378249 GCF_000150825.1 Verticillium alfalfae VaMs.102
CCTCTTGACGCCTGTTATGGACCCCCCGCCTTCCCATAGAACCCGATCACGATTGGGCACACCCCCATTGCGTCGACGCCCTCGTCCACCTGACATTGACGTGGCCGTCCCTTTGAGACAAACGGCGACGGGCAGAGTCCAGCCAGTGCAACGCATCTGGGTGGATTAGTCCTGCGCGTTGCCGATTGGCACAGCTCTGCGTTGGGTTGCGACCACGACAGCCTCGCTTTTTCTTTTTACCCTTCCTTGCTAGGGAAGCTCAGGCACGAAGGCCTCACTCACTCCCCACCGCCTGACGGATGAGATAAACGGCGTGCTCTGCCCATTCCCCGACAAGTCTGTCCTCTCCCCAACAACGCCACCGACACGCTACACGAGGCCGCAGACCGCTGCCATGGCGTCCACAACAACCGACGGCTCGGCCGTCTACGAGCGACGGCTGGTCAAGACACACCGATACCAATGGCCCGGCATCCAGCTCAACCTCTGGATCCTCATCATGCTGATTGCCGCCGGCTTCATCATGGGCGCTTTCGCGACGTTTATTCAGATCCAGCAGCAGCTGCTGCTTCCCATACCCTGGTACGTTCCGTTCCCATGTTCGACGCCATCGGGCGCAAGACGGGTCGGCTCACATGACGTGCCAGGTACTTTCCCTACTTTATCACCGTCGCGGCTCTGCTCGTCGTCTACGTCCTCCTCATACTCTGGCTCGTCTTCAACCAGCGCTTGCTGCCGGCCATTGTCATGATCGGCGCCTTTATGCTGTTCATCCTCTGGATGGTCGGACTCGTGGTGGTGGCCATTGAGCTGTTCGGTCCATCGGGCTCGGTGCAGGGCAACTGCAACATTGCCGTGTTTAGCCAGAACCCGACAGGCCAGACGTTGGAGACGCTCGCGTGGCTGCAGCAGAGGAATATCTGTGAGTGCCCCCGGTGCCTGGTGGGAGAGACACGCGACGGAATACTGACATATGTGTGTTTGTGTCAGGCCAAACATGGCAGGCCGTGTTCGCGTTCAGCCTGGTGGGCGTCATCTTCCTCGTCTGGATCATGGTCATGGCCTACCAGGTCTTTGTCGAGTCGTGACACCCCCGCCGTGACGCCGGCTTTCGACTGAACGACACGATGGCGGCCGGATGGGCATATCTTCTGCCGCTGTGCACATAGTGATGGATCCACGTCTTTTCCTGCCTATTTTTCATTTCTTCTTGTTGTTATTTCTTGGACATGTAGGAGCGTGCAGGCGAGAGCGAGAGACAACGGGGGCCAAAGCCCAGGGACCAGGATGGATGGCGTTTTGGGGGGCATGAGTCTTCTTCGGTGGTGTTTGGGCAGCCCGCCCGTGAGCGAGGGATCCGTCTACTTTGCATGGGTAATTGGAGGACTGTGAATACATCGTCAACGTCTCCAGGCATCGTCAACGTCTCCAGACATCGTCAACGTCTCCAGGTGATGGTGAAAGTCAAAAGTCACCAGCTCCATCGACCCCTCCATTCATTCCTAACCCCCCCCCCCCACCTTGAACCTGATTCACCCTCTCCACCCTGCGTCATGGGCCACATTCCGGTCGAGCTCGTCCCTGACCAAGCAACGTCACTGAACGGTACCCCGCGTCACGAGCCGCGTCCATGCATCGTCGCCCACTCACTCGTGTCGCCCGAAGCTCGTCCAGCCGCGCCAAGCCGCTGCCGGCCGCTGCCGCGCCAAGGAGTGCCGTCCAACCCGGGGAGGAGAGGGGGCCCTGCGGTGTCACGGTCGCACGTCTCCAAACCGGTTTTCCGCCCGCTGCGTCTGGAACATCTCCACGTCAGGCGGCTTTATTTGTTTTTTCGTGGTGTCTCTTCGAGGGACGCCCATCCCGCCGAGCCGCGCGTCGGCGTCGCCCCCACCCGCCATCATGCTGTCCTGTCCTGTCCCCGCGGCCGGGGTTCTTGGGGCAATGCGGGGGCAAAAGCAGAGGGTGATTGCCGTGACGTAGAGAGAGGCCTCTGTGCCGTGTTGATCTGAGGTTGCGTCATGGGAGGTGTGTTGCTGGTATATAAGGCTGACGTTGGCTGTCGACATGTGCAGGAAACACCACATACCACATCAGGCCTTTTGACAGACCCGGAATCAAAGTCGGCATCCTCTCTCAAGACAACCCGTCAACAGCCGCGCAACAGACAAACACCGCCAAGATGGACAAGATCAAGCAAGCGGCCTCCAGCCTCGGCGGTTCCGGCCACAAGGAGGTCAACACCCAGGGCGGCGCTGGTAAGCAGGACTACGTCGATAAGGGTAAGCACGAGACCCCCCCCCTTCGCGTTAGCTTCATTGAACCAACGTCTCGAGCTGTCTTGAAATGTTGGAATGTGATCTTGCGTGCTGACCTGCCTACAGCCTTTGACGCCGGCGTCAAGAAGTCGGGCCACAGCATGGACCGCAACACGCAGGAGAAGGTCACCGATGCCGGGCGCGGCATGTTCGAGAAGCAGACGGGCAAGAATGTGCCGCACAACGTGTCCAACTAGATTGTACCGCGTTGTCAATTGGGGCGGTTTGGCTAGCGTGTAGATTATTGTAATCATGAGGCGAGATGAATTTTTGGATTAGAATACTGCAACCATTTGACTGCCGCACTGCCGGAGGGATGTCATGCATGATCTGACATTCTCATGCCATGCTACTCAGTCGTAGCTTGTTCTCGTGGGCCTTGAGACGCCGCCAATACCGTTGTGTCTTTGGGTGATGGACTCGACCCCTGCGCTCGGGGCATATCAGGGGCCCGACCCGAAGCCATGCAAATTGGACAACGCCGTGTCGTGGCAGATCGGCTCTCCCCCCCCCGCGCGGCTGTCTCCAAGGCTTCTTTCGTCTGGTGGGTATGAGCACAGCAATGGTGGGTTCAAGCGCTGCGACGGTGGGTTCCATGGGTGGGTTCTGGTCCCTGTCTACCCCTGAAGAGTATCTCGACGTCGGCGACGAGCTGCGCCCGAAAGCTCCGAAGTCAGCCCTACGCTCCCTCCCTCGAGAATAGAGAGGGTCCCGCGGTTTCGCAAACGTTTTCGTATAGCCCACGACACAGCGAGTGCCCGCCATGGCGCCAGGTTTTGGCCCTGACTCGCTCGTTGGACTGCCGCGTCTAAGCCTCGCGGTATGCAACTCGCTTCCGACAGACCGGGCAGCCGGCCGGGCTCCGAAAAAAAAAAAGAAGGGCCCCTTTTGCTTTGTGTGTCTGTCATGTTCGTGTGTCTGCCATGTTGAGCGTCAGACGGCTGGGTCCTTCAAGTATACCTGGTAGCGACAGTGACTTGGGAACACATCGCGTTCTTGCTTTCCTTTCTTCGCATTTTGGACTACCAGAGGAGAATATAACTCGTATACAGTTACGAACCGCGCATCCTGTGACTGAAACTGACCCCCCAGCCATCCATCCACCCTATCGTCACATCCTCCAGGACGTGTTCCTGCATAGCCGCCCGCTCACCTGCCCCCTTTCGTCCATGACTGACCCCATGGCGCCGAGACGAACACACACCAAGTCAAGAAAAGGCTGCCAAGAGTGCAAGAGACGCAAAGTCAAGGCACGTCCTCGTACAACACGTCCTCGTGCAACGCCCAGCGGGGCGCCTCGCATCACGCCCACTAACATCCAGCAGTGCGATGAGGGAACGCCGGCCTGCTTCAACTGTGCCCGCAGGGGCATGATATGCAGCCTCTCCGCCGCAGCATCCGCCTCGGCCACTTCCCCCGACAGCTGTTCTCTCTCCGACAGCGATCGCCGCCGGATGTCGGGTGCCGCCGGCCTTCCCGGCAACGCCGGCCCCGGCCTGCTGAGCGTCGAAGCTCGCTAACCCCTGCCTGGCCGCCCGCCCCTCGATCGCCGAGAACGTGGGGCCAGGGTCTCGAGCTCATGCACCACTACTGCACCGTCACGGCTCCGTCCATGGCCTACCGCCTCGACATGCAGCA
>NW_003315036.1:2378381-2383800 GCF_000150825.1 Verticillium alfalfae VaMs.102
TTCACCACCAGACGGCCGGCCTCGAGGGCTTCCGCGCCGCCCTGACCAAGCTCGACGCGGGCGCCACCGACTGGGAGCCCAGCT
The DNA here is from genome assembly GCF_000150825.1 of Verticillium alfalfae VaMs.102. Classification (NCBI taxonomy): domain Eukaryota; kingdom Fungi; phylum Ascomycota; class Sordariomycetes; order Glomerellales; family Plectosphaerellaceae; genus Verticillium; species Verticillium alfalfae. Next base: position 2,378,466 of record NW_003315036.1, read on the forward strand.
TCTGCTTCGCCGCCATCATGGTCCTCACCATGTGCTGGCAGCCCGCCGGGTCGCACGGCGAGGCCGGCGACGGCCAGCCCGTGGCCCTGACGCCCGGCGCCCTCGATCTCTTCGTCTTCATCCGCGGCGTCTGGGCCGTCATGGAGCCGTCCGAGGCCCAGATTCTCGAAACGCCGCTGGCGCCGCTGGCCGGCAACGGCCTGTCACATCGGCTCGATCCGAGCAGCTTCAAGTGAGTCGCCTTCCCTGCCTTGCCTTGCCTGCCTTCCCTGCCTTGCCATTGTCCTTTTCCCTCCCATCTTGCCACACATCTCCACCCCTGACCTTGATGTTCGCATGTTGACCGTGAACAACCGCCCCCTGGCAGCAAATCCACGCTGCGCTTCTCCATCCTGCCCGAAGACATGTTCGACGCCCTCGACGACACGTCGACCTTTTACGAGACGACCCTCGACGGACCCAGCCGGCACGACTACGTCCACGCCGTGCACCTGCTGCGGCGCGCCGTGTGGTTGGTCGCCGGCGCCGGCGCGCAGCCCGAGTCGCACATGATCATGTTCATCCCCTACCGGGTCGAGGACAACCTGCGCCTCGACATCATCGCGTGCCGGCCGCACGCCATGGTCTTCCTGGCGCACTTTGCCGTGCTGCTGCGCGCGTTCGAGACGCGGTTCTGGTACTTTGGCGGGCTGGCGAAGCGCATGTTCGCCGTCGTTGACGAGAGCCTCTCGCGGTTCCCGGTGCATTTGGATGCCGTGCTGTGGCAGAGGAGACATGTATTTGAGAGCTACGAGTCATAGCGGAGGGGGGGTGGGCATCAGGTCATGGAGAGATTTTTCAACGAAGAAGTGCAGCATGTAGAAACTAGAGTCGCATGACGATTTGTTGCGTCGAGCTATCGAGTGTGCTTGTGAATTGGAAGATTCATGATCTTGTTTACCATGATCCAGGGGGTTAAGCGGACCAGATCACAGTCAACCCCGCGCCGGTGACGGCTCATGAGATGCAACATAACCCCGTGAGACAAGTTGAATGGGTGAACAGAGCGCATACACTGGCGCGCACAGCCTAGCTTGTCTGCCATGAAATCTGCTCTACGCATAGCCACAGTGATGAGTTGCCTCTCGGATAATTTTGCGAGACCGCGGAAGCCGCAGTGTTGGGCGAGTCATACAACCAACTAGACTTTTGTCTCGCATCCACGCCTCGTCAATCCATCGTATCTCGCTCGCATCTCTCGCAAGACTATAGCAACAGACGCGTCAACCCCATGCAAGTATCGTGCTGCTGGATAGACAATGTCCTCTTTCTTCGCATATCGGGCTCTCGGAGGCGTACTTCGCCAGGGCGATGATCCATGGAGGAGGACCCGCCCGCTGAGAGCTGAATATCAACCGCCCCTGACTATATATTTGGGGACTCCCTGGTGTAGTTGACTGGCAGGTGTGTCGACAATGCCCTCGCTTCAAGCCATCTTGTAACCTACAGTGCAGCCTTTTGTCCTTCAGTTTGACTACCTTCATCCACCATCACGAGCATTGAACGTTGCGCCGCCATTCGAGACACCCAGCCCACCGATTAGCAAAGGTCTTCTCTTCGTCTATCCGATGCAAAGGTTCAACATGATACTCTCTCGCGCAGAGCTGCTCCCCTACAAGGAGGGTATTTACCTCTGGAAATACGTGCCATCACTGGCACTCAGCATCATTTTTCTCTCACTCTTTGGCGTTCTTTCGCTCGCCCATACATGGAGGATGTTCCAACACCGCTTGTGGTTTTGCCTACCGTTTGTGGTCGGAGGGTATCGTGCGTATCCCATCGTTTCCGTGGGACGCTGTCCTTGGGACCCTGTGCTAACAAAAGGGAACAGTCGAGGCCGTTGGCTGCGTAGGCCGAGTCATAGCCCGAAACGACACGAGCGAGCTCATGCCCTACATCATCCAGTCCATCTTCCTGCTTGTCCCGCCCTCGCTCTTTGCCGCCAGCATCTACATGGTCCTTGGCCGCATCATCCGCGGTCTCGGCCCCCGCGCCGTAGCCCTCTCCATCATTCGCCCTACATGGCTCACCAAGGTGTTCGTCGTCGGCGACGTCTCCGCCTTTGTCATCCAGGCCGGCGGCGCCGGCATGATGACGAGTGCCACGAAGAAAGACCTAGGAAAAACCACCGTCATCGTGGGCCTGTTTGTCCAGATTGTCTTCTTCGGCCTCTTCGTCCTGGCGGCCGTCATCTTCGACGTGCGGTACAGACGCGGCCGCGACGGCTTCAGCGTCGTCGACGCCGACACGGCGCAGCTGCGCGACGGGGCCGTCGTTGCCCGGGGCGAGCCGTTTGACTGGGCGAAGCTCATGATTATGCTGTACGCCACGTCGGCGCTGATTCTCGTGCGCTGCACGTTTCGCATCATCGAGTACATCATGGGCCCTGAGGGCTATCTCCTGTCCAACGAGTGGCCGCTTTTCGTCTTTGACCTGACACTCATGGCGTTGGTCATGGCCATTTTCTTTGTCTGGTATCCATCCACTATCAAACCGTTTCCGGTGACCGACTCGGTCGATTTTGAGCTGGCCGCAGAGACCAAAACCAAGCGCAGTCTTGTCGGAAGAAAAGTCTCCGGAGGAGTGGTGTAGGGCCAGAGGACCATCTAGGATTCCGTCACAGACCTCGGTCATATGGGCAGCCTTGCATCGGGAGGACCGGCGATATATGACGAGAAATCTGCGCTGTTTTGTGAGGCAGACTGATACTGTGTCTCAAGTTTTAGACTTAGGGTGTGTAGGTAGATTGGGTGGGAGATTTGGTTTGTAAGACTTCTTTGCACTACATGGTTGACCTGGACAGCATTTGATGAGGTTATCCCTGGCGTGCAGTATCGCGGCGAACCGCTCTCATAGCTTGTTTGAGTATTATCCAATATTGCAAACAAAGTATTACAATGGAAGAGCCCAGCATGAGACCTAGACAAGCACCGGATCGTCACATTAGCTAACCTATATAACCTCTTTCAAGGCTCCGTCAACATACAATAATCCGAGCTCCCACTTGCAGAACGAATCGCAATACACTCCGGATCCCACGTCACATCATGCGCCGTGGCCCAGTCCGTGAATGCCGCTCAAGGTTTGCCTCGTCCGGCCCTTAGCGCCGTCGTGCCAGCCGCCTGCCCAACCACCAGCGCGCCTCCCGAGACGGTGTCTCATCTGCTGGAGCCGGGGGCCCGCCAGACCTCTTGCGACACGATCGTACCTTTTCTAACCCCATCGGATAGGGCAGTAAAGCTGTCAAGGGCAGGATTCTTGGCAGACCGGCGTCATGGGCGCACTCCGACTTTCCGGGAGGTCTGGTTTCAGCGAGCGTGTTGCTTCAGCATGACGACATTGAGTGTTGCGAAAAGGCATAAAATAATGACTGCCCGCGGGGTTGACCTCATGAACCCAGACCCATTGATCACTGGAAAATACAACACTCAATCATCAACAAACTCAAACTCATCATGGACTTCATCAAGAAAGTGGCCAAGTCGGGCAGCGCTGACAAGGGCGCCAGCGGTGATCAGGCTGCTGCAGGCAACCAGGACTACGCTGACAAGGGTACGATATGGCGTGAACGCGTTGCGAGACGGACAGTGGAGCTAACAAGAACTCTAGCCTTTGACTTTGCCAGCAAGAAGTCGGGACATAACATTGACCGCAACACACAAGAGAAGATCACAGACGGCGGACGATCTGCCTATGAAAAGGCAACGGGGTGAGTACTTAGCTGTGACAGGGGCGCTTTGTACATTACGCGGACTAATGGCGACACAGTTCCAAAGTGTCGGACAAGATCTCGAACTGAGGTGCAAAGTAGTAGGGCCATAAATAAACATGTTCTCAACTGATATGCTGTCGTCTTCAATTCGCCATGCGAACGTCCCATGCTGAGTTCGCTGTAACATGTGACAGCCAGACCGAGCTACCCTTCTAGAACAAGATTTGCCAAGAGCTCCGACGCAGGGTCCAAACTAAGGGAGGGGTTCCTGAGGATGCTAGGATCTCATCAATTCGTGATACACCGCACAAGATCGTGCAGTCGATCCTAGACAAGCTGAAGGAGACAGTCCAGAGGGACCCCGCACATGTTGCCATTGCCATGCCAGCTGACGACAAAACGGTAGCCGTGACACCGCCCACTCCCGGCTCAAACGGATCGTGGCCGTCGCGAGAGACAGCCAAGGTTCAGCTCGACAGCCTCTAGCGGCCCGCCCAACTCGGCCTCTCCCCCACTCTCTATTTCCACATCCACCTGCAATCTGCCTCCTTCGGGGATCTGTGCTGTACTGTACATGGTAGGAGTGCTGAGCATCTGGCTCGCTACAGCACTGCACCACCACGCAGGCTCCACCGGCCGCAGCAATCCCGTGTGCATCGCGATCACGATGCCCTCAAATCTGCCACTCACAGCCGAGATGGCCCGACCTACCCCGCAGCGATTAAGCTTCGGATTCAGCTGACACCATCGCGACCTACCCCTCCCCGTCCCTGCTGTTCCCTGTTGTTCTGGCTCCTCAGTGTCGCTCCCTGATCTTCCCCTGCTTGGGTGCCCCCCCCTGGCACAGCCCGAGCTTCCCTGACAGTGCTTGTTGGCACACACACCAACGGGGAGAAGCTGGACCCTCCGTGCCGCCAGGCCTAGGACCCAGGACCCCTCCTTATGGATATCCACCGTTCCGGTGTTGCTGGGGGGGCACCAGCAACGGGCCCCTCCGTTCCCATCCCGCCTGGTTTTGGGAGGCCTGCCGTCTTTGGGACCTGGATGGACCCTCATTGAGCTACAAACCAACTACCTGCGTACCTTGTCTGCTTCCAGCTACCTTGGCTTGCCTGGCGTGAGGTGGTGAGTGGGTTGGGTATATAATCATCTCCCTCATCACCTTCCCCGCCATCACCCCTCTTCTGCCCACCTCGACACATCACCAGCAGCAGCATCATCATCTACACCAAGAACAATCTTGACTCCAAACCCCAACACTCTTCTTCACAATGGATTTCCTCAAGAAGGCCGCCGAGTCCATCTCCAGCAGCAGCAACAACAACAACAACAACAACCAGCAGCAGCAGCAGCAGCAGGGTAACAACAACAACAACGCCAGCGGCTGCACCCAGCAGCCCCAGCAGCAGCAGCAGACTGACGACTACGGCGACAAGGGAAGCTTCTTCACAAAATGGTGCTTGTTCACCCACATGTTCTCATTTCTTCCCACAGCTCCTTCATAGCAGCGTCAAGCATCATCAGACTAATTTTGTCGCGCAGCCGTCTTCGCCTTGTTTTCATAGAACGGCTACTCCTTCGTCG
>NW_003315036.1:2383900-2385801 GCF_000150825.1 Verticillium alfalfae VaMs.102
ATTCTCTCACCTCCTCACTCCCCCCATGGCCGGGCAGAACAGACGGGCCATGGGAAAAAGGAAGAACGGAAAATGAAAAGAAAACGCCGATGAACGCATGACTAACAACCACAACAGCCAGAAGGTCCCCGAGAAGTTCTCCAACTAAAGCATCTCCTTGCTGGGCATGATGATGATGATGATGAAGAAGAAGAAGAAGTGCGGGATAGATGCGCTGTCGTAATGGATACCACTCTTGAGACCTCACCTCTCGTTTGCCGAGACTTTGCCCGTTGCCCTCTGAAGTTCCGGCGACCTCGTGCCAATTCGTGACCCAAAAAGCCGTGACCCAAGAAGAACTAACCGCGAGGGTGCGTCCTGTCTGTAAGCGTACTGATCGAGCCGTTACAACTTGATAAAAAGGTACCCACAAGGCCGCATTCGGCTGCAGGTATGACACTGGGTTGCTCGGGGCGGGCGGCGTGAATGCTTACCAGCGACTTGGGCCCCTTCGAGGTACCGTCACGGTCAATGCATCTTGAACTGTGCAAATTCTGGGATTCATGGCTGTGCTCGCCTTTGCGTCCAGAGTGTCATCTGCCGTCGGTCCCGAGTGTCTGGATTCATCAGCGGCATGAGCTTCTACTGTCACATGGAAAAGTGTTGGCTGCAGATGAGCATGGGTTCGTCTAATCTCTATCTGCAGAAAGGGAAACATCATGAAGACAAACAACCGGCCCTGCCAGACCGCAAACACCTCAGATGCCAAACGCCCGCCAAATCCATATATCGCACAATACGTGTCAACCCGATCTGTCATCGTGCCGTGGCGCACAAACGCAAACCGTTCACGACGAAATCCACGGCCACGAGGAAGCAGCGCAGGTTGCCTCTATTACCGAACGCCATGTCGCAGTGCCTCTCCGTCCAGATGCCTGGGTCATGTAGTGCTCCCTTGCTAGGATCATGCACACGCCTGAAGAATAACAACGCACCTCGAATGCTGTGCGGCCTCTCTGACTCGTAATGAAATGTCGTCTGTCGCTCCCATCGCATGTTGATGAACAGGCATCGCGAGCCTGCAATAGCACTCGATCCTCGTCCGCTCTCGCCCCCATTGCAAGAATGACCTGCTCCGATACCACTACCTCGGCGAGATCGACACGCGTCATGTCATCTGCAAATGTAAGGTTCTCTGTTGCCGATCATACAACCCGGTTGCGACGAGCCTATCGCAATGCCCGGAGGAAGTGCAGCCACCTGATGACCGTGTGTCATCAACAATTCCAGAGTGAACCTGAGGAAAGGCTAGAAAGAGAGCTAGGATCGCGACAAGGGAACGGGCAGTGGGCGTAGGTACCCGTGGAAATCTGGCTCTCCGGAAATGGTGTCGAAGCCCAGCCCCAAGTGATTCCGCGTTCTCCATGGGAACGTCAGCGCCAGCGCCAGCGTTAACTTTCGCATCCTCGCTCCCGAGATTGCCGGCAGGCGCATCCTCCTAACCGCGGGTGTTGGCTGCGGCGGCAGAGGCTCCCTTCGGGTTGAGATCAACGATGAAATCCCAGCCACCTGTTGAAGTCAGTCAGTAGAGGCTTATGGGGCTAGAGAGGGAAGAGACATACCACTAGCAAGGTTCTCCGCTGTCGTCTCGAGCAGGATGATTCGGCGCTTGTTACAGTATGACGTCTTGTCGAGAATATCAACCTTGAGCTTGCGATCGGCGAGATCCGTGACTGGCTTTTCAAACATTTCCGAGAGAGCCTCCACCGCCATTTCAAGATCCTTTTGGTTGTCCTCAAAGATGGCCGTCAGGTTGTTGCGCGCGAGATAGAAAGCAAAGGCGTAGGTCCACTTCAGTGTTTGGCGGCACGTCTGGAGCGTCTGGGACGCCGAGTTGAGATATTGGACCTCGATCCACGACA
>NW_003315036.1:2385939-2389163 GCF_000150825.1 Verticillium alfalfae VaMs.102
TTCGAAGCGGTTGCAGTTGTACCAGCTCGTGCCGTGTTCCGGACCACAGACCCATGCACATCCAGCAGAACTCGTGCTTGCACTTCCTGCACGTCATGTGGTTGCAGCCTCCGTTCTTCTCGATGGTGCTGTTACAGCGGGGGCACTCCTTTGTATTGGCCGATATCCAGTTTGCCGTTTCCGAATCGTCTGCGCACTTCTTCAGCCACAGCTTGACCAGGCTGCAGGGGGCCGGCTGGTGATCAGTCAGGATGCAGCCGAAGCAGAACCGGTGGCCACAGGCGCAGGCAACCGTGGGCACTACCTTGTCGAGATCCTTCTTCTTGACGCCGCACTCAACGGCGTTGACGCAGTCTGGTGCTGGGCACCACTTGAGAGCATCCTTGTCTTCCACATAGGTCCTGTTCAACAGTTCCTTATACCGCCCGCTCAGTTCTGGTGTCACGAGAATGTCGAGCGACTTGGAGTCGAGAATCCGACCGCAACGGTCAGCGGGGCACTGGATGCGCGCCGCCTCGCCCTCCTCCCTGATCTTCTGGTTCAGGTAGTGTCGGTAGCAAGCGACGCAGTATCGGTGACCGCACTTCATGGCAAATGTCTCAAGGTCGGCATCATCCTCACAGCAGATGTCGCACATGAATCCGGGTATGGTTTCGAGTCGTGGAGGGCCAGTTACGTTTGTGCCAAGTCCTGCCGCTTCGAGAACCTTGTTCGGCCTGTCCATGTAGTCCTCGATCAATCTTTCCTTGTTCCAGCGGAAGTGTCGTAACAAGATAGCCACATCTTCCTTGCGAAGATTTAGGATCATGTTGACCTCGTCGATCATGTCATCTTGTTGTCGTTGAATGTCCGTAGGCTCATACACCTTGTAGGATATATCGTAGGCAACCTTCTTCTTGTTCTCGGCGTCTTGGCTTACGCCAAAGTCGGGGTCTTCTTCGTCAAACTCATCTTCAAAGTCTAAAGGCCAAAGAAGGTCAGCTACAGGCGGTCGAGATGCAAAGGGTTGGCTGGGGGCCGGGGACACATACTATCGTTGTCGTCGGAGAACTCCTGCATCTCCTCATCACTCGACATGGCAGACATGAAGTCTTCCTCGGAATCCATGCCGTTGGTGGCGGGTGTTGGCGGGGCTTGTGGTTGCAGCGTGGCAGCTGAGGCGATCCTCTTACTGGGTGGTGCTACAGCAGGCTGGGAGGAGATCGTCGCCTCAGCGGCCTTTCGCTTCCTCGTCGTGGGAGGAATGGTGGCGGCCGCGAGGGGTGTGATTGGAAATGGCGGTCGGGCGTGGAGTGCGGAGGGCGTGATGGGTAGCCCGCAAGGAAACGGGCCAGAGATGATGCTGTTCGACAAAGACTTCCTAAGCCGTGGCCGAGGATTGAGGGGTTGCGTGACTCGAGCGGGGAGGCAAGCAAAGGCGAACCAAGTACCAACGTCACTTGCTGGTAGAGTCCTGCGTTGTTGCGCTGGCCAGGGCTTGGTAGACAGGGACGGGGGGGGCCAAAAGGCACTGTTGATATGCTTATGAATCGAGTGGTGAAATAGGAGGATACCGATGGATGTCGAAGATCAGATCCTGGTTCAGATGGGGGAAGCAGTCGCGTTGGTGCCTTGTATGGTATCGATAAGGTGAGAGTCCCGGGGCTCGAGCGTGGTGGTGGTGTGTCGGGTGCGGCTGGTGCGGCTGGTGCGGCCTCAAACCAGGCTTGCCAGGCTGATGGCGGCCTTTGGGCCAGTGGAGGCTCGAATCCAGCTGGTCGGCACAGGGCGAATGACGCGGGAAGGGGGCAAGGGGCGTCAGGCGATGCCGTGACTGGACAGCACAGGGGCAAGGGACATGTGACCCGCTTTGGGGGACCGGGGATACTTCGGGCGCAAGCAGGGGCTTTCCTTTTGGTTCAATCCTACATGGAAAAAGAGCCACCACCAGCCCTATGGCGATGCCGCTGAAGCCTATTTACCTACCTTGCCTACCTAGATAGCTGCTTGGGTAAGTACTTAGGCAGGTGGTATCTCACCTCAATTCGGGCTGGCTCGGGTACGGATGCAGTGACGTTTGCGTCGAAAAAAGAACAACAGGCACAGTAGTCGCTTTCGTGGGCTTATTGGTTCATGGTTTCATTGACAACCCTCGCATGATGATGATTCAAAGTCCAACCGGCCGATCCTCCCTCCCTGCTCGCCTAACTCCTACATGTAAAGCCACTGACTCCTGTCCATCGCAGAGAATATGCTGTCCATCCGACAGGCTTGGGTATAATACAAAATTCTTGCACTTCAACAAGACGCCCACTCCGAGACACATACACGGCCGCCTGAATTTTTGAACCGGCACAGTACCGGGTTCCGTCTATACGTGGGTGTCATCGTGTATAGATACTCGGTTCACCTGTCTTCCAAGACTTGTTGTCCAGTCTTGACCTCAAGCATACAAGAACCGTGAAAGGTTCAGGCTTGCGTTGCCGCTATTTTCGTCACCCACGATGCCGCCATGCTTCTCGTCGTCCAGATCATTCTCCTCGTCGCTATCAGGGATCATGTCTTCACTACCCACTGGCCTGTTGAGAGCCTCAACCTCATCAAGATCAACCTTGGGCAGAGGGACGAAAGAAGGATTGACAGGCAATGCCATCACGCTGTTTCGCTGGTTGCGCCTCTTAGGGCTAGCCTTTGGCGATCGAGGTCGGTTGTGTGTCATCTGTTTGCGGGAGAGGGCGCGCTCGCCAATGCGTTGGAGTGGCGTCAAATGTTGCTTCTTCAAAGCCTGGGTGATAGAGGGCTGGGTGGTAGATTGTGTCGCCGAAAAGGCAACAGAAGAGGCGGCAGTCGATGGTGCCCCAGTCGACGGTGTAAAGACAGATGCTGCTTGCGACCTGACCGACGCAGGCGAGCCGAGGGCCGCGGCTGAACGTGTCTGGTTGTAGGCGAAAGACTGTAGCGAACGAACCGGAGTGCTTTTGGGTGGCTGGGAAATGAGGCTCTGGCCTTGGCTCTCATCCTGTGTTTCGACCACAAAGGTTTCAGCTGTGCTTGTTTGCGTGTTTGTGAGTTCGTCGTGCCGGGTGCTGAACTGGCTATCTTTCATAGTTGTTGCGTCTGAGGACTGTGATGGGGATTCCTCAAAAACGGTAATGGACGTTGGGGTTTAGATGGTACTCGCCATCCGTCGATATCTGGTAGGTTCATCAAAGCCTCGTCGATCGAATCGTCAGAGAACAAGTGAA
>NW_003315036.1:2389388-2426896 GCF_000150825.1 Verticillium alfalfae VaMs.102
CGACGAGAGGGTTCGGATGAACTGCTGCTGGCTTGTGAAAGTAGAGCCCCCGCCGGTTCGCTGCGTCTGCGCAATGCTCTTGGAGACGTTGAAGTGGTGGCAGACTGCACTCGCCGGGTGCTGGAAGCAGCAGCGCGAGTTGTAGCCTCGTCGAGGTACGGTCGAGGCAATGGGAAAACGCGGGGCACAAGGCCGTTCTGGGTGAGTGCAGCGACTCGCTGCGGGTCGACAGAGAAGCAGTTGGGATCCATGGCGCCCATGGGAATCCGCCCACGGTTCTTGAAATAAGAGTCGATCGGCTTTGTCGGCGTGTGGCTCCCGGTACGAGAGGCCGCCATCGCAGCTGTCGAGGCGGTAGGGGAGGCTGTAGGGCGTGCCACCGTTTGAGAGTGGCGACGCTTCGACTCGGGCATCGCAGCAGGGATGATGGGCAGCTTGGTCATTGGGTTCAGATGTCCGGTCGCTACACCCCTCGCAATGGTAGGCTCGACAAATGCGCCAATGAAGGGCATATCATTGACACCCTGTCCTTCCTCTGGCTCTGTCAAGAAAACAAGTTCCTTCTTTTTGGGACAGTAGACTCGTTGGTACAAGAATGTCAGCTCGGCTTTGGTAAAGTTGGCAAGATAGTCCTCCGACACACGATGCTTTGCTTCGAACTGCATCATGCGGACGAGACGTTCAGGTGTCTTGTGCTGTCGAACCATGCGGTATGCCGTCTTCAAGCCCATATTACTAACACCGGCAAGGTAATCACAGCCGCTCAAGATGGCCATGCGTCGAAACTCTGCGTCCGTCCATCCAGTAAGGGACACCTCTCGGCAGGCGGCAAAGTCACGGCGGTTGATTTCGATGCAGTTGCCGTACTGGTCGAGCTTGGTCAACAATCGCTTGCAGCCAAACACCAGTAGATCAGAGTCTTCTGACAAGATACCACCGATGATTCCCTGACGTTCGAGGTAGACGAGCTGCGAGTCAGCCTCGTATGGTGCCACGACGTACTCGACGTGGATCTTCTTGAGCTCATCGATGAGGTTGCGAGCCATCTCGGGGGTTACGTCAATCGATTTTTGAAATTCCGCAAAGGCCTGTGAATTTTTGCCGGCTTTAAGCAGTTCCATTCCCAGCTTCTTGCTATCGTCTCTGCGTTTGGCACGAGAGCCTTCAGTCATCGCTTTGCTGGGGAGGAAGTCGCCGTCGAAGACAAGATAAGGCGTGACACCGAAATGGCGCAGCATTCGTACACGGTGCATGGCGAAATCGACATATCTATTACCATCGAATTAGCAAGGCGGAAAGGGTAAGGCGAGGAATGGCGTGACTGACTTGCGGGTGGGCTTGCCTTGGGCAAGCTCGAGGGCACAGGCGATGGCCCCACGATGAAGCCAGCCATAGGCATCGACACCAAGCGTCTCGCCGGCGAGTTTCTTCAATTCAGTTGGTTTGTGGATTGACTTGAGCAAAGGAAGTAGTCCTGTGGGAGGAAAACGTTAGCATCCTTGGTCTCGAAGGTAACTGATGCCTTGAGAGCAGGATTGAACGGTGCGGGGCCTGTATTACCAGAGACGCCCATTGTCACGACTGACAAGCCCAACAATGACGCAGTCGTATGTAAAATAGGCAGTCGAAAGGACCGATGCCCAGTGGCGCAAGGCAAGCAAGCCTACAATGCACGAACAACAAATCAAAGATCCATCCGATGTCGTCAGAATCGTGATTCGGCAGGTCTCGTTGCGGGTGTCTGAACGGCCGAGGTCGAGATGGGAATTGATTGTTATGGTCTACGCGAGCTGGAGGATCCGAAAGTAAACAAAGATGCAGAGGCGAGACGAATGTGGCGGATGGCGAAGGCGAATGCGCTCAAGTAGACAAAGTACTGAAGATGAAGGAGAGCTGGAGGTTGGAAAATACCAGAAGCAGCAAGAGGCAGGCCAGTTGATCAGGAGCTGGCGAAGTCTTGGATGTAGTCTCACCACGAATGTTGGAACGCGGGTCTCATCGCGTCTGCGGGTCCCATCTGAAGGCTCACCCACGGTCCATCGCGCCTGGCGTCTGGTCGTGTGGAGTGTGAATTCCTACGCGACCTCGGATGGGACTAGCGCGTGTGCACGGTCCACACGAGAAGCCGCAGCGTCATGTCAAGTGCTACCCGCCGCAGAGAAGCCTTCTGTCGCTATCGCATCTCTTATCGCCCCGCATCTGCAGAACCCCACCAGAATTTTCAGATCCCTGAGATCTTCACCGTCCATCTCACCTCATCGAGGACGCCCTGACGACTTTTGACGTTGACGGAGCTTGCGATTCACGTGAAGCTGTCTACCAATCTTCTCTCATACAATCACTTGGTCTAATAACTCCCTTGACGCCATGGCGAAGACGCTTGAGAAAACCCGCAAGCAGATTGCGAAGAAGCGCAACGGCACCGTAGAGGCCCTCCATCTGTATTCACGAGACTCCAAGCGCCTCCACCGTGCTTCTGTGAGAGATGAGAAGCTGGGAAAGCTCGCCTCGTCACGAGGCAAGAAGGAACAGCCACTCCGTAAGCAATTTCAATGGCACGCTAGGACAAGTTCGCGGCTGATCAGAAACCTCGTGTCCAGTCGACCGTGCCAACTTCTTCAGGGATGCCGTCATGGAAAGGGGTACCAAGCCCCTAGAGATGGGTGTTGTCCAGGAGCTCATCAACTCGTATGTCACTCTCAGCCACTTCCAGCTGAGCCTGCTTCGCTTCTGTTTGGCCGCGTTCCTTTCTAACGACCTTCAGGTTTGTTCACCAGCATGATGAGGAGCACAGTGAGGTCAAGAAGACTCGCCGCCCCGGTCGCCCAGCCAGTGCCCGACAGGACCTCCTCGAGGCAAAGATCAAGAAACTGTTGGAAGAACAGAAGAACGGCTTCTGTGAGTGATTCGGCAAGAGCAGTCATACTCCGTTGTTGGCTAATTGTTTCTCAGTCATGCCTGATCTCACAAGCGACGACAACGTTCATTTGCTGGATCGTTGGGAGGGCTCCTGGGCATACCTCACATCCGTTGCCTGGGTTCGCGTGGCTTCTGACAAGACAGTCAAGCCTGCAAGCTTCCCTCCCATGTGATGATGACGTGGCAATTCATCGGCAGAGCTCATGCATGCATTTAGCGATTGGCGTTATGGTTTTCTGCTTTTACAATGATGGGATACTTATCTTCGACTCACATTCTCGACTCCAGGGGTGGTTTCTCGTCGGCTCTTCCAGCTTGCATGTTCTGTGTTTTGGCGAACCGCAAGTGGCGTTTGGACTACGGGAGTCTGGGCCCCGGCACGGGTCGAGCGTCGACGGCCCGACCTTTCGGCTACGTGCCGCTGCCTCGCATCCTCGGCGGCAGGGCTAGGCAACGAAGCAGGCCGGCATCCTTTGTTGGTCCACTGGATTCTTTGCCCCTCAGCCATGTCTTTCGGTCGAGTTACACCTATTGATGATGTAATAGATCGCCTGGTATAGCTTCGTTGCGTCGTCTTTTGTGGCTGTCCCAGAACCTTACTGCTCACGGCTGGCTACACCTCATCTTCAAATTTCATCCGATCAAAATGATCCCAAGGGTTTAGCCAAGATTCCAAATGACGAGACGAACCTTTCTATCGTACCCAAGACATCTGGCCATCTCACCCGTCTCTCCACCCAGCGGCTACCCCTGAGATGCCATGCTTGTGTCACCTACCCCGTCCGTGGCTTCACGCTGCTCGCCGTCCATCCCATCCGTGAACCCCCTTAACAGTGCCTGCTTGTAGCTGCAAGCAGGCACCCATACGAGCCGGCCACGTGTGGTGTTTTCTGAACCTCGATCTGCCCAAGATGACGGAGCTGGCGTCTCGGGCTGCCGGCCGGTCATTCAGCCTGTCTGGCAATAAGTACCTCCTTGTCGCATACTTAAACAGAGCGCATCTCCAGCCCGGGAACCAGAGTGCTACATCACACAGCTAGGGGCCCGAATCCTCCTCCAACCCCGGCCTCAGGTTGATGCGGATACACACCTCAGCGTTGCTGTTAGTGGGGTTCCTCTGCTTTTTTATCGGCGTCAAGTGTTGTGCAATCAGATTTGATGCGCTGTTTTATCTAAATCTCTAAGGAGAGAGAAAGAGGGGTCGAAGCCTGTTGGTGAATATCTCTCACCACCACATTTGTCAAATTCTGGTTCGTCAGCATGAAGATGGAACCCTCTCCAGTGACCATTTGAGGTTTCTGTAAGACAGGATGGACTGCTACACACGCAGTGTCGATCAAATATATCTGAGGACGGATCTACACCGTCAGGCAATTGCACCCTCAGACCCCACAGCTCTCAACCCACTCGAGAACCTATGGTCGTCGATCCTCACTGTTCATCAATAATCCAAATCAGTGGCCCTGAAAGTATGACCCGCCGGTTCCTTGCCAAAGCGATAGAGTTTGTAGATCAAGGGCACTAACTCGCATGGCAGATCATGTGCAAGTACATCACACACCTGCGAGTCTGCTACGTCTGCCGTCATGAAGAGACGGTTCTCATTACCGAGAGCCCGTGCCCGCCGCTGAGGGGGAGAGGTGCGTTTGGCAGCTGCCAGACCGGGACCGGCAACAAGACAACATGCACTCCGTTCCAATGCTGGAAGTGCAAGGAGAGAGTGCATCGCATATCACAAGTCAGATCGCCGCGTCATGTATCATTGCGTTGACTTCTATAACGTGCCTCAATACAACAAGCATGATCAAGTGACGCTGTTCAACCTAAATGAGGTAGCGAAGGAACACTGCCCAGGCGCTGACAATGATGCTCACAAGGAGCCCGAAGGTCAGGGCAGTGAACCAACCCTTTGACGTCCTCTTCGTCAGAGGATTCAAGTCCCTGTCGACGACCAACGTCTCGGCCGCCTCCCGGCTTCGGCGGGTCATTGTCATGCCCTTGCCGAGAAATTTGTAATCGACAACAATGTATGAGATGCCCAAGACGAACGCCCATGCCTTGATGCCTATGGCGACAAGCAGGACTCTGTTGTAGCCACCACCGTCTGTTCCGTCTTGGAGAACACCAAAGACAACATCCATCTGGCTTTTGCGTTAGCGTTGACCGTCTGTTTGTGACCCGACTCGGCAAAGACTTACGATGGTGGATCCGGAATTGTTGAAGGCTCGCCAGACTCCAAAGGCTGTGCCAATTTTTGCTTGGTCTGCCACGAGGAGAGGAATGCAGATCTGCAGCGGCATCGAGTTGATGACGCCCGCCAGGCTAGAGAAGACCAGTCCCACGGTCGGGTGCGCGTCGGTGAATCCCAAGATAGAGCATGCGATGATCCAAAAGACCGGGGCTGTGGCGACGTAGTGGAAGCGGTGACCGTACGTATCGATGGCGAGACCGAGCACAGGGCTGAGCACGATGGGCAGGATCTTCTGCGCCGTGGCCAAATAACCGGCCACCTCCTCAGTGTACCCCTTCATGAAGATGATGTCTGCGGAGCTCGTGCTGAAGCCTCCAGCTGCTCCGCTTTGCAACAGCTGGGTTGCCGGGAGCATGAGGTAGGCCCACGGAAGTTGGAAAAGGACGTTCCAGGAGAACCGCTTCTTGGTGTGAAGGTGTTGCTTTGAGATAGCTGCGGCGCGACCGGACGTCAAACGAAGATGCTGGGGGATGACGAATCGTTCGAAACAGACGTAGGCGACGTTGACAAGAAGTGAGAATGCACAGAAGAATACGGGAATCCAAAAGGTCCAACCATACCAGCCGGTGCCGTCGCGAATGGGGATTGCAACCATGCCAGATACGAGACTGATGGTGTTGGCGATGGCGCTCTCTAGGCCAAACGCAAATGCAAGTCCAGAGGCTCCAAACCAGTGGTAGAAAAACTAGGCAGGACGTCAATGTGGGAACCGAGACTGGGATTGTTTGTTGAAGATGGGTAATTACCTTCTGAGTGGCCGAATCGAGGACTGCGATTCCAAAGCCCATCAAGACATGACCGCCGACGAGCACCCGCCAAAGACCAACTTGGACACCGGCAGCAGCAACAACTGATCCCACCAGGATGACGGTCGTGCAACAGAGTGTTACAATGTTGGGTCCCCACCAATCGAGGATGAGGCCTCCCACAATGGGAAAGATGGTGTTGACGAAGGCATCTGCGCTGCTAAGCACACCAAACTGTGTGTTGTTGATGCCGAGTTCTTCTCGAAGGGTGTTCTTCAGTGGGCCAAGTGCCGAGCCAGTCCAGGTGTGGCCGATGGGAAGGGAGATGACACAGACGAGGGCAATCCACTTGTAAGTCCAAGGGATCTGGGGGGCAACATTTTGATCGTCATCCTCTGCGCCATTGACCTCGACAACCGGCTGTTTCGTCTCCTCGTTGTGAAGATCGCCACGGATCTGCTGTGAAGCGACGGCGTCCATCCTGATTCCTAGCACAACGTCGTGGGGCTATGGCTGCACCTGGGCTAAGGATGACCAGGAGGCCAAGTGTCTGGAATTGTAAGGCCTATTGTCAATTTATACTCGATCTGAAGAAGCAATACGAGCTCCGCTAGGCTTGCAAAATCACGCAGGTTTTGCATTCAATATCAGTGCAAGTGATCAGATAAGATCATCTTTGGCGGGCTTTCTTGCAGACATCGGTGTTCTTGCCGCTCTTCATCTTATCAGATGATTCTGGACGTCTTGGCACACCAATTCACAACCAATCTTTCGTGTCGTAGTCTTAAGCTTTTTTTGACTTTGTGGATCGAATCCATTACTGGCGTCGGATGGATGCCGCTTGCATTGTGGCAGTGCTAGAATACCGCGAAAAATCCACCCGGACAACGTACGCACGGGACTGAGGACCTGGATCACTAGCCCGTCCACCGCATATTCCCGGACGGGCCCCGTGTTTCTATCTACGTTCGCCCTCTCGTTTCGGCTGCCCAGACTTACGATCCCAGTTCGAGTCCCAACTAGAGCTTCTGCAACTCAACGCCAAGCTCAGCCGACAACAAGGTGCGAATTGTTATGGTACCATGAGGGGCAGACCATGCCGCAAGTTCACGCGAGGAGGCCCATCCACGAGCCTATTACTGCCCTACGTTTAGAAGCACCCCGCTTGTGATAAATTTTCATTCGTCGAATGGACGGTCTGGTCTCGTTTTGCGGTTGAGATGCGGCTCTTGTTGAGGTTGCTGATTAATGTCTGGACAGAGTCCAAATGTTGCCTTTGTTTCGAGACAGAGAGGCTGGATGTCTAGCACCTGGAACAAGGGCTTTTCTTTAATCTGCCTGAGGATTTTTGATCATTTGAGAATCTGCGAGCATTCATCTGCTAGGCTACTTTCAATTTATTGGCTACACCTTCGGCGACAATCTCGGAATGCCCTAACTTATTGCAGAACTAAACCCGCGGTCTTCAAGGCGCCGCTTTCTCTGATCATGAGATAGAAACTCG
The DNA here is from genome assembly GCF_000150825.1 of Verticillium alfalfae VaMs.102. Lineage (NCBI taxonomy): Eukaryota > Fungi > Ascomycota > Sordariomycetes > Glomerellales > Plectosphaerellaceae > Verticillium > Verticillium alfalfae. Next base: position 2,396,809 of record NW_003315036.1, read on the forward strand.
GAATAATTTACTTCGTTGAGGTCAGCTACGTAACTTGAATCAGAGTGAGCCTAAAGAAATGCATTTCATTATATGGCCAGTTGAGAATGCAAATGAGGGTTACTTGCCCTTGATAGCCTTGTCTTCCCACATTGTGTTGGTCTTGGTACGAGATTTCTGTGTGAAATCGCAACGCCTAGTCCTTTGGGCTATACGAGCAAGCTGTTACAGCTCTGGTCGAGGCTACGTGCATGACTCGATGGTCAGGAAATCGGGCCTTCACAATCTGTACCCTTCTATCAAAATATGATGTGTGCTTAAAGACTTATCTTGCAATTGCTCAAATGTATGGACTCGATCTAGTAACTCAAGAAGCTACATGACCATGATTGATAGAGTACATGCATCGAAGCATGATGAGGCTTTGTGAGCCCTGGCTAGCATCTCGCCCCCTCTTTCCCTTTCCCAGATCTTGACCTAAATGACGCGCAGGCGTGAGGAAAGCATGCATGAGTGTATTAATTCAAGACCTGTCATGATATCTAGGGAGGATGCTGAGTTAGCTCTTTGTGTCGTATCCGCTGTTCCCGGTGTACCCCAGACACTACGCCAGCAGAATTCGAAAATCTGCGTCGGAGCTTTGAGCAAGCCTCGGGTTCAACATGGCTAGCGCCTCCGAGGGTTGCGTCCGCCTCTTCGACTCAAGTAATTTTGCTAGACTTCATTGATGTGCCATATGTAAAATACCTTTTATAGATGGCTGCGTCCCTACTAGTGGTCTGTCAAGGCAGTCAATCTATATGGCTGACCTGGCCAAAACAAGGACAATGGCGTTCTAGCGCTGGCCTCATATCTCGAGAATGTAGTAGTTGAAAAGGTAAAGGCCCTATGCGCCAAGAATTGCTACTCACAATCGAAGGAGCCTACTCAAGTGCCACTTTTCCACGATAGAACATAGCAAAGATTGCGCCAGCCTTCTTACCACATATTTCTTAGGCTCGACTGCATTAAGACACCAGTACCACTATGGCCTTGAGTATGTAATTCCTCGTCTTAAATCTTGTAAATCCTAGGGACACCGCATGCATTACCCTAGTCTATTAGAACTTACCTTTCAACCCAGTCTTTTGGTATTGTCGGGGTTGCCAGCAGATCAAATGAAACCACAGCCTCCGTATTTCGTGAGATCACTATTGGAAGCGGGCTCAAAGTTAGCAAGCTTTGAAACATTGCCATAGATATGCTGTGCAGCCTGGAACCTTCTTGTACATCTTTCAGCCGACGGTCTGGTAACATGACATCAGACAGCCTGATCGAAGCCTCACAACGGAGGATATTTGTCGGGACCTGAAGGAGATATGACACCAACAGGGGATCACCCGGTGTTTGATCATAGAAACAAGAAGAGAGGACCGAGCGCAGCGAGGGAATAGTTATAAGGAAGGTCAACAGACTAAGGTTTAGAGGAGGGCATCGATGATTCTATCTTCCTAGCTACCCCCAAGAGACCAGCAGTTGATCCCTTCACTCGTTGCATAAGACTCCTTGACAACATTTGTCCAACCGTTAATGGTGACCACTTGTGCTGCCGACGATAGTGGCAGGGAGGACGTACCGAGATGTTACCAAAGAAGAATGCGATACAGAATAGAAGGTAGCCGACGTTGTGTGAAGGCAAGAAATGTCTGACCTCCAGACACCTTCAGCACCAGGCCGCTCGACACTGCTCCAAGACTTCGACCACCTCATCGCGTTTTATTTGTTTCATTCTCTGCAATGATGGCACTAGATCTGATAGAAGTCTGCACAAATTCCACTCAACGGAGACGATCATCTACATGCCAAGTCGATCGAACCTTCCCCAAGAAAATGCCCAGTCGCGAGCAGAGAAAGCAACGTGGACACAAAAACACCACATGCGAGAAAAGAAGTCCATCGCCCAGTGTGGACTCTAACTTACCCCTGCCCAAGGGGCCCACGCTTATCTTCGTATCCCCCTGCGGGCGAGCGGCGCAGACTGGGAGCATCGCCCAACGGCGCAGCACGACCCTCGACCCCCAGACTCGACCGATTTAAGAGTGAGGCCAGTTTACCTCTAACTGGGATAAATGCCGTGGCCCCCGGAAGACGACCTCCATGTCTCGTGTATAAGTGAGGCCCTCAAGGAAGAACATGAAGGACTAGATGACACCCCGGATATAATCCGATAATGTCATTAGAATTCTTCATTCTTGATATCGTGGCACCGTTGCAACGAAGGATCTCCCGAGTTCCCAATGGATCAGCGGGGCGGAGCCGGATCGCGCTCTGACGAGAATGAGCATGCAGATTTCGAGGCCACCAGTCAAGTGTCCTCGTCTGTGCCCCCTCCGTCGCGATGTACGTCACCTGAGGCGCTCCTCTGCATCTTTCTCGTGTATAATCCGCCATGTTCGAGCTGGCTGGCGTTTGAGCTGCTGGGTGTAGATTTCCGGGTGGTGTGCAGCGATCAAAGGGGCCTCGGCGGGCGCTTCTGGACAAGGCCGCGTGTCTAGTAGAGCTCCCCAGCAAGAATGCTTCAAGAAAAAATCGAAAAGACCAGCAAGCAGAAAATGGGCGTCAGATTCGATCTCCTGACTGTATATGTGTACAACAGTAGTAGTAGTAGTAGTAGTAGTAGTAGTATCCGTGGGGATGAGGAAAACAATGCCGCGCAACTCCAAGCCGGAAACCAAAAGTGACCGAACATTCTAATACAGGTATCTCGCCATGTCCCCGATGTATGCTTTCCTAAAAAAAAAAAGTCCCAATTCGTGCGCGAGTCAAAACGCCGTTTTCTCTCCTCTTTCGAACGGAAGGACCGACTCGCCACAGGCAAGCACGCCGAAGCTTCCTCCCTCGCCCTTCTACCCTTCCGACCCCGAAAGAAAAACGCCTTTTCTTGCTCCGGAAATAGTTGAGAGATCAATTGTGTGAACGTTGTTGTTTTTTCTTCTCGTATCATGTCTCAATGTCGCTCAAGTCGGCCAGTATATCCTTCAACTGCTTGTCCATATTGCCCTGCAGCGGGTGAACAAAGGCGTTGAAGACGGCGTCGTGGTGGTTGTCCTTGGTGTTGCGCATGAGACCCTGGGCGACCATTTTGTGGAGGTACTCGACAGTGACGCCCTTGTGGCCCCAAAAGTGGCTGACAAAAGCACCGAGGCACTTCTTGTCGCCGAGGTAGGCGGCGCCGTTGCCGTCGCCGCAGGGAATGACGCGCAGGTCGTCAGTTGTGTTGTAGGCGTAGCGGATGTAGTTGCCAAAGGCGGCCTGCTCGTGCGCCCACTCCTTGGCCCACTTCTCGCAGCCGGGGAAGCGCTCGCCCGTGGGGCACTCGTCCCAGACCTTGAACATTTCCTGTGTGCGCTGGCTCTGCTGGGCGACGACGAAGCCGTGTTCCAGAGCACCCAGCCCTTCTCGTCGCGGTTTACAGGCGAGTTAGGATCCTCGGCCATGGCAACGAGGGTGCCGTCGGTGATGTTCCAGAGGCCGAGGAGGAACTCGATGGGTAGCTGCGGCTGGACGAAGATGGCATCGGCATCGAGGAAGACGACAAACTTGTGCGTCTTGAGCTCCTCGCGGATCATCGGGACCTTGACCCAGGTCTGGTGACGGTCGGGGTAGATGGGCGCCTTGACGAATTTGTAGTCGTAGCCATGGATTTGGGCTACGCAGAAAAACACACGTTAGCTGGAGCGCCAGGCGGAGGATCTGAGAGTGTGGTGGGCGGATCGTCAGATGTCAGATGCTGTCGATCGCCGAGAGGATCTGGGCAATCGATACAGCGTCGTATCAGTATCGGTCTTACCATAGATGTAGTGGTTCAGCATGCCCGCGGCGCGCGGGGGTCATGTTTTCCTTGTTGAAGATGGCGGGGCCCAAGGCCCTTGCCTTGTTGTCGACACGCGTATCGACATCGAGAATCAGGACGTCCTTGCCGAGCGGCTTCTGCCAGAGCTGGGAGCCGTTCGCGATCTCGTAGTATTTGCCCGAGTCGGTCGTGTAGTTGAGGCTGTCGAGGGGGTGTCTGTAGGGCTTCCAGAGGGCTGACACCAATTGGGAAAAGTCTTCGACGGCGGGAAGTGGTGACGAGTATTCGGAGTAGACGCTGTTGATGTTGTCAGAAACTGGGAGCGCCTTGGGATAATACGGGCCAGGAGAGTGCAAGGCCAGAGGAAGAGGGGGAAAAACCCCCCGTGGTCGTCTCAGAAGGGGGACGTACCGAGTGTAGACTCGATCAATGATCAAGGGTCCATGGCTGTGGGAAACGAGCAACAAAGAAATCAAAACAAAGGCGGTGCCGACAGAAATGACCAATGTCCTCTGCCTGCTGGCTTGGAAGAGAAGTTGGCGCATCATGATTGGTGATGGAGAGGGAAGGTACGGCCCTGAAGCAGGCAGGGACGAACTGGAAGATCGCAGGTTCAGCAAACAGAAAGGCACGAGTCCGAAAGCCTGTCACAGCGCAGGGCCAAGCTTTTGACTGCCAAAGCTTCTGTCTGTAAGGTACCTTAGGTAGGTACCATTAAGGGGGGGAGGGGCGGTCGAAGGGCGGCTGGCCTGCCTTTATCGCCTCTGCGACTGCCCATCCCATCCCGATCCTCCTCCCCCAAACCCCCCCTAAACCCCATCTCACTCGCCTGTTTGTTGGCTGCCTAAACTGCATTCAGCGCCCTCGTCTCGTCTCATCTGGCGTAGCCGTCAAGTCTGCTTTGCGCAAGCCAACCTATAGCTAACGCCGCAGACCAGCGCGCGATTGATGTTGCGACCCACACCCATGAACAGGGCCGGTGCTGGGCTAATGCTGGGCTGATGGCGTCTTCCCCAGCAGGGTGCATGCTATTTGCAGAGCGCCCCGGGCGGGTTTGTAACGACTCGATTTCCACGTCAAAGGGAACCTCCCGTACCTTGGGTGAGTAGTATGGAAAAACCAGCCTAGCGAATTCGTCGATTAATTCCTCACAGAAATACCATGATGACAGGCTGCCACTCACGGGCTGCCGCCGACATTCGCTCTGCATTCCAGGGTCCTCTGAAGCATGCACATGGATGAACGATGATACTCTCTGCAGCCAAGGGTGGTTCATTGCATCCATCTTCAGTGGCAGGCACCTTCCCAAGGTAGCATCAACTCGTGCCAACAGCGAGGAAAGGTGAGGGCCAACGGGAAACCCATGTGGGTCAGCCATTTGACGAAGCTGCCAGAGTACCAGCAAACTTTTCCCTTGCCCTGGACACTGACCGCTACCTTCAGGTTTGGAAAAGCAAAACACCGAAGATTGGGCGCCCAAGAACGAACAAGCGATGTACACAACCCATCCGGCCATGCCATTTGAATGGCGAGGCTCTTCTGATGGTTGGATGGAGCAAACACTCGACCCAAAGATACTTTGATCAAGGCGCTGCATCACTTTGGCCGTCACGACTCGAGCCAGCAGGCGATAGATGATGGCGCATCTAGTCGCCGATCGCCAAGACCGCCCACCCCCTGCAGCCACGCTCGACAGCGCTCCGCTCAGCACAGCGTTTGACAGACAAACTTTCCCATTTCGGCCCACCAACGATGACAGAGGAAACAGGCCAGACGTGTCAGAATGCCTGAGCTGCATCTACTGCTAGCTGCCACCGCAAGTCAAGAATGGTGATGTGGTAGCACGAGAAAGAAGAGCAGGAAGATGAAAAGAGATCAGAAACGAGCTTGCCCCTGTTTCCATCTGCCAGCGCACAGACGAGCGCCCGCATCGTCAGCATCCAGCCGGCCAGAGGCCCAACAGCAAGCAACAGGGAAATTATGTGCTCGACTGTACGTCCTATGAGCGTGAGAAGACCCTCGATCATTTTCTGAAGGGACCGGGGGTTCTTATCTTATCGTGCCGATATGCTGACGGCGTGGTACAGGGCCTCATTCGACCACACTGTGATTCGCTCGTCAGCCTCGAGCATATGGACAAAGGGGGCATCCTTGAGCTGCCACCAATACCGGCAAGCCCAATACTGCCTTTTTGCCACCTCCCCCTACCAGACTGCTTGAGTTCCATACTTGCAGGCTCCTCACTATCAAATGCCTTGCCTCAACTGCACCAGTCAATCATCGCGAGTGGGCGACATCGAAGTTTCGGTTGGCCACCCCCCTGTCCGTGTCTAGGTGACCCCACCCCCTTGTTATGTTATCTTATTTTGATGATTTTATTCACTTTCCCCGTTGTCCATTTTACCACATGCAAAAAAAAGAGCGATGGCGTTCGATGCTGGCAGCCGTCAGATTGGCCGCGAAACTGAAGTGCCGGGTCCTCCTGCGCTAGACCCTCCTGCGTGGTACACATCAATTTGGCTAAACAGCTCACCACCTACCCGAGTATGAGGCAATTCGGGCACCACTGGAACTGAAAAGGGGGTCTCATCACCAGGGTGCTCCTTTTGATGCACTGCTGCCTGCTGCCACCTATCCCGTCTCGAGAACAGTAGGATCGAATGCCTGCACAATTTCACGCCATTGAAAAGCCCGTGACCCCATGTCGGCGTGTCGGGCTTCCATATTTACAATGCAAGGGCGCGCGCCTCGTTTTGGTCCCTTCGTCAATGCTGCCAACGTTCAGGAAATGCGGTCGTGATTGTATGGACATGGGGGTCACGAGGCTTTTGAGAGTCCTGAGTGTCACAATGTCTACCGAGACAAGGGTCGCTGAGACTCGGAACACGCCAGGGTCCTCTAACCGACATGGGATTGTTTCCTTCTGTTGCTGAAGAAGAAAACTGCGCCACGTCCCTTCTTTCCCCTGTCCTGTCTCTAATGTTGCCATGCCTGACACTGACCCTAACATTCACGGGCGCTCAAGATGAATGTCAACTGCCGCTGTTGATGGACTGTCTTTTGGGAGCCGTTTTCCATCGGACTGTACAATGGAGCTTCCTTCACCTGCTGCCTTCCGTGTTGGTTGTTTCGATTAATGCCGTTTCACTTACAGTTCCGGGACCATGGCGGACGTCCCATACCAGACGTGCCGCCTCCCTACTACCTACCTATCATATGGCTAGCCCTTTCAGAGTCGACACCAACTCCCAGACCGCAACAATACACGATTGACGTCCATCAGCATCAACGCCGCTTCCTTGAACAGATCAACAGCCTTGGATATACCATACCTTCTCAGCCTCTCGATATGGCGAGTAATACATTTTACCCTTTCCGTCGTCTTCCATGAGACCACAAAAGGCCATCCAGGAGTTTTGCCGTTCGGCCCGTTAATTGAACCTTGGTTCACTGCTTTACCCTCTCCAACGAAACTGAACAGGAGTATTCGGATTTGAATAGCTACGATCTCAATGAAGACAGATATGCTTGCCTCTACCCCGGAGTCCCGCCAAATCATCATCGACATGAGCACGGCGGCGGCGGCGGTTTCCCGGCCCACCCTCTTGGATCAAGTGAGCCTTAGTGTCCGCTTGCGCAACACACATATTCACGGCTGCGAGTATCGGCTTCATGGTTTACCTGAATGCATTCTAGCTGCCACCTGGCTTTTGCCATACTACCTCCCCCCAGCCTCTCCTCATCAGTTACATCTTCCAAAATTCCGTTGACTGAGAGGGTGGTTAGCCGATGAACTAATAGCTGAGATCAGGCTGTCATAGACTTACCAACCAGATCCGCAGTGATCGCCCGTTGTCCCGCAGAAGCCACCGGAACTGCAGCATTGGTTATCGAAAGGACCACCAGCACATGTGAAGCCGCCTTTGCTAGCACCGCATGTGCCGTCATTGGTGGGGATGTTTCTCGTGAAGCATCCGCTCGAAGACCCGGTTTGACTGTTTAAGAAACATCAGTGAGACCTTCCAGCTACCTGCATAGCAAAGTAGAGGGTTCAAAACATACCAGCCCTGGCCGCAGTGGCTTCCAGTGCTTCCGCAATATCCAGTGCTGGAGCAGCACGTCCCGAACCCGGCCCCAACGCACGTCTTGCCGTTCCTCGAACCACAGGCACCGTCCTTGGAGAGACTGTCGGCCGCGCCGTTGCACGTCCCAAAAGACCCCTGGCAGCCCGTGCCGCAGTGGTCTGAAGACTTTCCGCAGAAATTGTTCGTCGAGCAGCAGTCTCCAAATGTCGATCCCTTACACGTCTTGCCGTTCTTGCCGCAGCTTCCATCCGTCGACACGGAGCCGGCACTGGCCGTGCAGGTGCCGAACGATGACTGACAACCGGCACCACAATGATCTGCCGACTTGCCACAGAAACCGGAAGACGAGCAGCAATCTCCAAACGTCGAGCCCTTGCACGTCTTTCCATTCTTCCCACACGCACCATCGGTCGAGATGCTGCCAGCCCCGGCCGTACACGTGCCGAAAAGAGTCTGACAGCCTGGCCCGCAGTGATCCGTTGACTTACCGCAGAAACCACCTGACGAGCAGCAGTCCCCGAACGTGGACCCTTTACAGGTCTTGCCGTTCTTTCCGCAGGATCCATCAGTGGAGATGTTGTCCGAACCAGTCGTTGTGCATGTGCCAAAGGAGGCTTGACAGCCGGTACCACAATGGTCCGTAGACGCGCCGCAGAAGCCCCCAGAGGAGCAGCAGTCGCCAAAGGTCGAGCCCTTGCAGACCTTGCCGTTTTTGCCGCAGCTGCCGTCCGTTGATATATTGTTACTGGCAGCGCCAGAACAAGTGCCCGCATTCGTCTGACAGCCCGCGCCGCAGTGGTCCGTCGACGCTCCACAAAAGCCGCTGGCCGAGCAGCAGTCGCCAAAGGCAGACCCTTTGCACGTCTTCCCGTTGCTTCCGCAGGTTCCGTCCGTAGAGATGTTATCTGCTGCAGCACAAGTGCCGAACCCGGACTGGCACCCAGCCCCCAGTGCGCGGTCGGCCTCCGCAGAACCCGCTCGAGGAGCAGCAGGTCCCCAAAGCTCGATCCCTTACAAGTTTTCCCGTTCTTACCGCAGGAGCCCGTCTGTCGAAACGTCCCCCGAGGTTTGTGCAGTTTCCGAAGCTCGACTGACAGCCTGGTCCACAGTGGGCGGCTGAGCTACCGCAGTAGCCGCTAGACGAGCAACAGTCTCCATAAATGGAGCCCTTGCAGAGAAGACCCTTGGTGCCGGCGCAGGTACCGTCGTTCGAAATGGTGCCGGGATTGCCACCAGAATCGCCTCCACCACTGCCGCTCCCGGCCGTGCAGTTGCCGAAAGCGGTCTGGCAGCCGGTGCCACAGTGTTCCGCCGCACCGCCGCACCAGCCGCTGGACGAACAACAATCACCGAAGCCTGAACCGAGGCAGATCTTTCCATTGGATCCGCACTTGCCGTCGGAAGAAACGTTGCTCTCGCCCGCACAGGTGCCAAAGGCGCTCTGGCAGGCTGTGCCGCAATGGGCGGACGAGTCGCCGCACCAGTTTCCAGACGAGCAGCACGCCCCGAAGGTCGAGTTGGTACAGATGAACTGGTTTGAGCCTCCGCAGGAACCATCGGGAGACGCGTCACCGGGTCCGGGCGGCGTCACCGGGGGCGGTGGAGGCGCGTCACAATTCCCAAAGGTCGGCTGGCTGCGCAACATTGGTTAGCTGACCTGACTTACTTGACTTCGAAAAGGATGCCAAGCTTGGGAACTCAGGTCATACACAGAGCTCTAGGATTGCTTTTCAGGCTTGTGACATGACTTACCATCCGTCGCCGCAAAAGGCTTTGGATCGACCGCACATGCCGTCCTTTGAGCAACATGCACCCCAGGTGGGGGTACATACCCAACTGTCGACGCCACCACAGCTTCCGTCCTCCGTGATGACACCTGTTTGCCACGGCGGCAGGGCAGGGGACGTTGTACTTTGGCATGTTGTCAATACAGGCAACAGCCAGACAAGAATGAAGGCCTTCATTTGGAGACAGGCCGGTAAAAGAACGTGATGGTCAAAAGGGTACAGATTCGCGATATGAGGCATACAATGAGCTGTCTGAGTGGGTGTTGACATGGCGCAATACCTTCTTATACATTGTCCGAATTCCTGTAAGCGAGACAACATGGTCTATTGCTATGCCTCCCTGCAGCCTCCGGACTCTCGGCTCGCCAACAAGACCGAGATCGGACTTGATGCGGGTGCATTTGACAACATGATGAGGCCTCGCTTGAAGTTGTCGTGATAGAAAAGGGAATTTCCCCTCAAACATTGAGTGCAGTTGGGGTTTTGGAAGTTCCAGGCCAAAGTCAAGTAACATCGTTCTGATACTGCATCCTCCAGGATCTAGCGTGGGAAGAAGTGCATGCTTCCAGATCACACCGAGAACGGCCTAATTCCAGGGGATGGGGGAGCTCCTATTCGCCACATCGTGATAGCCCTGCATGCCTCTGCAGGAATATTTTGCTTACTATCAATTTGCGCTCTCGCCACACGGATACAATAGACACAATAGGAAAGACTCCGGAAGCGACTCAGTCGTAAGTCATCCACATACGGCTCCTACGGAAAGTATCTTAAATCACCATGCTGGTGCCGTAAGCCGAAGTCTTCAGGCTAAGTGCGCAGGCTCGTGTCAAGGTTGCAATGGCTTGATGTTGAGTGCTCTTGGTCACGACCTGCAGGCTGGAAGCGAGACATGACAAAATGATGAGAAATGGGGGTTTTTTATGGAATGAAGCCACTGAAAGGAAAACACTCCTTTACTCGGCCTTGGAGAGCAAGCCCGACTGACCCCTCCACACTACAGCGCCGGTACCGCACACACGAATCATATCGCTCTCCCTATCTGTATGAATCCCATGAAGCTGAGTGATATTCATATAAGAAGGCGTGGGCAGATTGATCCCATGTCCATATTCACCACCACTCATCCGGTTTTCTGCCGTGGTTCAAGCTGCTATGCGGTCCCGATCCTCGACGATCCTCGCAGTATTCGCTGTTGTTGGGATCATACTTCTTTGCTTACCAGCTCTCATCTTTGCCGATGTGACCTACCATCCGAGAGCTGGTCGTACTATCGCCCAGCGTGACTCAGGCAACACTGGTGAGTTCTTTGTCAAAGTTGCATTGTAGTACATGAATGGCTGACAGTACCGCAGATCTGTCGTGGAGAGATCAGATCGTCTTCAGCCCAGCTCATCAAGACCCTGCGAAGGCACCGGCTGTTCCCATCGCTGCCCTCGAAAAGTCCACCACTGCGTCAATTCCCGCTGTCTCCGTCTTCAACCCACGGGGCTTGAACAGTTTCCAGAAGCGTCAAGCTCTTCGCTGTGATGATGGACCTTGTATCGACGGCAGGTATGTTGTGCTCAACACTCGTAGTGACCATAATTGCTGACACGGCTTCGACAGCTGTTGCAGCAAGGAGAAAATCTGCGGCTACGGCCCTTCCTATTGCGGCGCTGGCAACTGTACATCGCAATGCGATGCTACAGCTATGTGTGGAGAGTACAGCGAGAACGCCGAAATGCCATGTGGTATGAAGCTGTGCTGCTCAGCCATGGGATGGTGTGGCGTGAGTCTCTTTGCCCCATATTAGAAATAGATACGACTGGCTTTGGTTCTGGGGAGCTGACAATCAATCTCACGTCTAGACGAGGGACATCTACTGTCACAATGCTGACCCAGTTCACAATACTCTGCCATGTCAAGCAGGATATGGTTCATGCTCAATCACGCCTTCTCCCTCCTGCGCCAAAGGCAGTGGAAGTTCCTCCAAGCGCAAGGTCGGATACTACCAGTCTTGGAACGTTCGTGATCGGAGGTGTAACAAAGTGTCACCATCGCAGCTTGACACAACGGGTTACACCCATCTCTTCTACTCATTTGCATTTATCGACCCCAAGACGTTCAGAATCACGCCAGCCCATTCAGACGATGACAGCATGATGAGGGAATTCACGAAACTCTCGAAGGACGGCAAGCTGCAGACTTGGATTGCTATTGGCGGGTTCGACTTTAGCAATCCTGAAGTCGCGACGCATACCACTTGGTAAGTCTATCACCGCAATCCTAGTCTTTACGGGGCAGCTGGAAGTCTAACATATCTGCAGGAGCGACATGGTCTCTACAAAGGCCAACAGGGCTGCTTTCATAGCATCTGTTAAGGAGTACATGGATACGTATGGGTTCCAGGGCGTCGATCTCGATTGGGAATATCCGGGTGCTCCTGAGCGAGGTGGCCGTAAGCTGGCAGACGTGCGAAACTTCCCAATGTTGCTCCGGGAAATGCGAGCCGCGTATGGAAGCAGCTATGGCATCAGCTTGACGCTTGCACCTGACTACTGGTACCTGCGATGGTTCGATGCGAAGGCCATGGAGCCGAGTGTTGACTTCTTCGGTTTCATGGCTTACGGTAAGACCCGCCCTCCATTTGAGCAACCCTTCCACTTCCGCTATCAGATTTATGAACCACGCAGTCATTTGCTGATCTAGTGTCTTTCATATTACAGACTTGCATGGCTCATGGGATGCTGATGTCTTGGCACTTGGGAAGAAAGTCCGCGGTCAGGCAGACATTCGTGAGATTGCCAATAACACCATACCCCTGTGGTTCGATGGCCTCGACCCAAAGAAGATCAATTTCGGCCTTGCCATGTACGGCCGTGGCTACACTCTGGCAGATCCAAAGTGCAATCAACTTCTCTGCCCCTTCTCCGGCCCGAGCAAACCGGCTCCCTGCACAGCCTTCGGAGGTGTCATGTCTCTCGTCGAGATCAAACAGCTCATCAAGGAACGCGGCATTACTCCACAGTATCTTTCTGACTCTATGATGAAGCAGATCACATGGGACGACCAGTGGATCGGCTACGATGACGAAAGAAACCTTTGCCGCCAAACAAGCATTTTGCGGACGGCATGTGCTTCGGTGGAATAATGGTCTGGAGTATTGACTTCCAGGTCCCTGGTTCGGGCGGGTTCGTCACCTGCCCCTTGAAGCACAGATAAGGTTCCTTGCTGATGACTGATATAGGCACGACCAGAATGAAAACACGGTGTATCTTGATCCCAAGGTCTACGAAGGTACTCCCGCGCAATGTTCAGCTCCATGCGTTTTTGTTCTGCCCCCCAGCGCTTTGCCTTCAGCGACGACAATTCAGATCCCTCCATATTCGACTTCTCTTTCTGTAGCACCCGGAATCACATCGAACATCGTTATTCGCCCACCACCTATCGTCACAAGTTCCCTACAGTTCTCAAATGTCGATGTTACACAGGGCCAGACGACTGGAAATGTTCATCCAACAGTTAGTCTCGACCTTCCACCATTCGTGACCACTATCACCGGTCCTGGCGGTGTTCAGACGAGAACGCTTCTACTGCCGCCGTGGCCGCAAATTACCAACGGGCCGCCTGAAAGCTGGACCACATCAGGAAACCCATGGACGAATCCGGGTGTCACAGGCGTGCCAGTACCTACGGACGTGATCCCCCTTCCACCGCCAGCGATTGTCACGAAGACTCCTTACACGGGTCCCGGAGTGTCGGTCGATCCTTCGGGTACATGGCCCACATCGTTTGATATTCAGCCTGTTACTACAGCCGTTCCTGATGAAGGTGAAGATGATGATGACGATGGTCCAAAGTCCAAATCTACGTGCAACCTATGGTTCTTCTGGGTAGGCTATTACTCTCTAGCTGGAAATACCATCCTTCAGAATGCAGGAGTGCTAACGATCGATGATAGACCTGTATTGACATTGGTGGAATCAAGATTGGTGGATGGGAGTGGAATTTACCACAGGGCATCTGGGGACCGTAAGTGACATAAAAAAAGAGCGTTTCATGCGACTATCTATGTGCTGACGATGTCACTCTTCATAGCGGGCCACCACCTATTGGACGCATCAATCCTCCTCCAGGTTTTACATTCAAAGGGAACTTGCCAAACTGGCCGAAAATCACGTAGGTCCTGATTTCTGAAAGCTGTTCTAGCCTACCTCGGATCAGAACTAACGCAAGCTTCTAACAGCGTTGGGCCTGGCGGCAAGGTGACTGCACCTCCTAAGCCAGCAAGTTGCACTCCAGCAGAGGCATCGCTCTGCGCCACAACAACCTCGTTCGGGACGACCGTGCAGAATGGCGTAACGAGAACGACCACAACGCAAGTCAAGGAGACTTGTGCCACCATTACTGGGTGCAACCTTCGCGACATAGACTCCACAGAGACCGGAAAAGCATGCAATCTGGCGAAACGAACTATCAATCTCACTGGCGTGCCGTTGCCCGACATGACTGCCGCAGCCGAGCCTCCACCTGACATCGCAAAGAGGGCAAATAGTATCTGGGACTGTGAGGAAACCGGCGAAGACGGCATTATTTGGCCACAAGACCCGAAGGAAGGAGGGCAAACACGCATTCGCGCTTTGCTTCAGGAAAGAAAGGATGCTCTTGGGGGCACCCACAGCTGGACGGAAGTCCGCGCAGGAGATCTGGACTACACGGCATTTTACTACGTCGATAACATGGGTCCAGTCGCGCAAGCATATTTCGATTCGGACGAAGTCAAAGAGGTTAGTGCGCGGCGATCCCGATTCACTATCGTTGAGATACCAAATGACCAGGCTAACACTATTGGATCTAGATCAACAGAGCTTACAACTATCGCGCAGATATTGCACCCAGGTTATCCAGAGCCCAGCGAAGGCGCAGCAGAGCAAAGAGGTCTGCTAAAGCGAGCGACAGCCGTACAGATACACGGATACGAGATGAAACACCAGCAAGTGATGGAGCTGAAAAGTTGGACGAAGCCGCCGAGTTATTGAACAATGAGACATCCGACATCGCCAAGCGGGCAACCAGTCCGGAGATCAGTGACAGATGGCATCTGTCTCATATCTCTATCCCCGAACGAGTAGACTGGGATGTGGACGATGACCCGCATATTCCCTCCCAGAATAAGTTTGCGTATTATTTCAACAACAGGGAGGGATCTGGGCAGACGATTTACATTATGGAGGAACGTACGGGTCAGAGCGGAGTAAGTCAATACCTGGGATCTCGCTCCGGACATCTGCAAGCTGACATTATCCTTAAAGGAATTCACAGGGCAGCTGAAAGCACCCCTTTCACCGCATAGCTATCTCAGCTCTATGTGGTACGACGACGATCCTGACGATGTGACGGAAATGCGGCGACACGGGACCGTCATATCTGCCATGGTTGGGGGTGTAGCCTCGGGGATTGCACGACAGGCGAGTTTGGTGGTAGTGCCAACAAAACTGGAAGTGGAAGAGGACTGGCCGCTCGAAATCTTCCTTGCATCCCTTGTTGCAATCTCACAAGATATTGTCAAGGAAAAGAAGTCACAAGACACGACAATCGTCAACATGTCGTTCGGTATCCCTATGAAATACGCAGAGCCGCATTTCTGGACCATCATGCGTAAGTCTCTGACCAGACCAGCAAAAGTAAGAGAAGGCGGCCGGACATTTCTGACTTCTATGACAGGTCAATTAATGGTACTCATGGAGGCAAAATACGGGACCGTTTTTGTTGCTGCATCTGGCAATGCGGAGCCGGATCCTGCCGATGGACCTCTGGTAGACCCGGGGGTCTTTATTGATGCGAATTCCATGCCATACGAAGCCATGCCTTATGTTCCTGGCATGATGGTTGTCGGTGCTTCCAACAGAGAAGGGTATCGGCGAAAGCTGAGTATGGTAGGGACGAACGTCGAATTCTGGGCTCCTGGTGAGCAGCTCCCATATCCTTTGGGCGTCAGTAACCGGCGCCAAATCAATGGCGGATCACCTGGTAAGTACGACACATTTCATCATTCCTTCGACAATCTACGAAATCTTTTCCGTTGCCCTTTGTAGCTAATTACCTTAACCTACCCTCAGCTGCTGGCCTTGTCTCTGGACTTGTTGCGAGCTTGCGCTCAGATCCAACCTTCAGTAACTTTGTCAAGCCGGCACAGCTTAAGCAGCAAATGAAGTCATTAGCCCGCGCTATTTCCTACCAGGGTGTTAACAATGCCGATAAGCCTGTCGTTGTTTACAATGGACAGAGAAAAGACCAGTCTTGCCTACCGAATTCGAATGCCGGCGTCGTCTCAGAGCGCCGACTATCCATACGGCAGGTTGAATCGTGCCCTCTTCCGGGACAGCCGGGCAATCCAGAAGGGGTCCCCGTGCCATCGCTCACTTACAAGCCCGGTCCTCCCGGTCCCTTGTGTACCGCAGACTGTGGTAGGCTCTGTGAGGGTTTCTTCTGTGTACCGCAGCCGACAGGAACACCGCCCGAGTTCACGCCTCCATCCAATCCCGGGGCTACCGGCCCTGGTTGGGTTCCGCCTCCGCCAGTCACCCTGCCCAACCTCCCTACACTACCACCGAGTGAGCCGGGTGTCACACCAGGCCCTGGTACCGTCTGTCTCTCCTCGGCGACTGTCACGCAGTGCAATGGAAGGCCCGGTCAGGCAGTTTGCGTGACCAGCACATCCTGTGCCAGCTTCGGCACTTTAGGACCGTTTCCCACTTTGCCTCCATCTGTTACGAGCCCTCCTGGTGGCAGTTGTGTCTCGACTGCGACGTGGATCATCACAGGCGGTCCAAAGGGCGAGGCGACTGTAACTACGAGCGGCTGCGGAAAATGGACTGTTCCGTCCGCCCCTGAGCCAACGCCTAACCCACCATCGCCACCACCACCACCAGAGCGCAACCACGGCGTTGTGGTCATCAGCTATTATGAATTCGGTCAGTTTACCGTAGGCGGTACTTTCTGGACTCGAGAGCACAGAGCCTTCTCTGTTCCGTTCGGAGGGCAGATCAAGCAATGCAGCGCATCGGCGATAGCCTCACAGAGTGCCCCCGGAGTCCTCGCTTCAGCGAAGCTGCCGACCAAAATGGGGCCTTTCCAGGCTGAGGGGCGCACGTGCGAGTACTCTGGCTCACCTGATAGCCCTGGCCAGCTGAGCTGTGACGGACTGCCGACTGTCTCCTGTGAGGGCGCTTCGCAGACTGATATCTGTGGTTCCGGAACTCCTATCATGGAAGCACTGGCTTTCTGTAGATTCTAGGAAACGGTCTGAACTTTGCCCCTCATTTTCGATAGCTCCTCGATGGTAGTATATCAATTGAACTACGAACTAGAATCCTGAACCTTCGATTCTGATTAAATTGCTAAAATCTATGGAAGGATGGGTGCTAACGAAATGATTCCCTTCCCATACCGTATCTTTAACCGGCCTTGCACGACACTGATACGATTATCCGCAGAGACTGATATTTAAAGATGGCGCAACATTTACAATCCAGTCTTCTCGTCCTTCTGCTCCTGTTGCGTGACCTGCAGCTTCGCATGCGCCTCTGCCCGACCATAGGCAGCCGCAGACTCTGGGCCATCGAAAAGAATGGCCATCTCCTCAAGGGTAGGTCCCTTAGTTTCCACGAAAAAGAAATAAATCACGAGAACCTCAATGACCAAGCTGTTCACCACAGTCAGTCAATAGTTCAAAAAGAGAGTCGCGGCAGAATGGGACCTACACAGCAATGTACACAAAGTAGAACTTCCATGCTAGAGCCTCGAGACCAAGTGGGTTGACCCATTGGTTGAACACGCCTGCGACCGAGGTGCCGAAGAAGCAGAGCATTAGACCCTTGGCTCGGATATTATAAGGCAGAATTTCGACGGTATAGCTGACGGTCAGACCGGGCCAAGCTGCACCGGCAACGCCGTAGAAGACAAAGATCATGGCGACGACGGCGGTGCCGGCAGGCTTCGAGCCCGTCTGCTCATATACCGCGCTGCAGGCAGTCCAGACGGAGAACGAAAGGAGCATGCCGATGCCGGCAAAAAGGAAGAGGAAGCGACGGCCTAGGCGGTCAACGAAGAAGGCGGCGAAGAGGGAGACGAGCCAGCACCAGATGGTCAAGCCGCCGTTGATGTAGGACTGGGTGATGGAGCTTGGTCTTGTCAGCTAAACCTTTTGGGGGCTTTCAAAGTGAAGAAATGCTTACTCTTCGATACCAATGCTGTTGAGAATCACAGAAAGCTGTACGCCAAATAGTCAGTCCTCTGAATACTGCGACAGCCCGGGAGAAGTCTTACATAGTATGAAACCAAACCGTTGCCGCTGCACTGCGAGAAAAAAGCTGTGGCAAGGATGAGATAGCATCGCTTGCGGTTGCCCTTGGTGCGCACCAGCTCCTTCCACCCATTGTTGGCCGCGGCGCTACGCTCCAGCTGAAGAGTATTGGAGATCTCAGCCAGTTCCCAGCGCACAAAAGCATCATTCTCATCGCCGTTGCCGTGGTACTTGACGAGTACCTTGCGCGCGTCCTCATGTCTTTCCTTGCTGATGAGCCATCGAGGGCTCTCGGGGATGAACCAGATTGCGATGAGCAGAATGCCAGGCATGAGGCACTGGAGTCCCATAGGAAGACGCCACTGCAGGTCGCCAGACAGATTGTCGAGAGTTCCGAAGCAGGTCCATGCAGCGATGATGGCCTGTTGGGTACTGTCAGTCTCTCCCCCTATTTCGAATCTTGGCTTTCCTGTCCAAGGTACTTACACCGAGATACCAGATTGTGTTGTAGATGGTCGTGATTCTGGCGCGGTGCCTTGGGTGCGAAACTTCAGTGATGAGGAGAGGAGCGGTGGCATTCGAAACGTTGCTAGTTCCATGTCAGAGAATCACGCTTTGAAAAGCATTTGAACTCGATTTACCTTCCAGCACCCATCAGAATACGACCGATCAGGAAGAGCGCATCGCGGCTGCTGTGGGGATACGATTGTGTCAACGCCTGCATCAAGGCGCCAGCAACAATCATTGAGCAGCCGACGGCGGTTCCAATCTTGCGGCCGAGTACATCGGCGAGATACGGCGCGATGGGCAGAACAGCCAGGCCACCGAGACCGGGAACGGCACTGTAAAGACCTAGGCGAGAACCAGTGGGATGATCAAAGTCTGGTGCGCAGAAAGCTTGTTAGCCAAGTGTGTCGAGGGCACCCCGACGAATGGCGAGGACAAGCTTACAAGCCTGCCATGTGTCCATGGTTTGAAGTCCGTTAAGCAGACTGCCGTCAAAACCGAGAGTTGATGATGCGAGAAACAGAAACGGCATCATGAAATACAACTTTCGGAGTTCCGTCTGCTTGTACCAGGGCAAGGGGTTATCCTTCGGAGTGAGTTCCTCCTCGGTAACGTCAGGATCGACATGGTCAACCATTGCGTCCTGTTTCGCCGACATGTTGATGATGAACGAGGTTGAGGTCGAAATATCAGGTCCAAGACCTTGAAGAAATTGAAACACGTGTCAATGCTTGGCTGAGTCGCAGTGAAGGTTGAGAATCGTGATTGTAAAGATCGACGGGGGCAGAGAGACTTATAGATTTCTGCCAATGCATCGTCAGGCGTATCCCAAATGCTCTCTGATGCAGGCTTCGTCCCGATCGATGGCCTGTTGAAGGCGACTGCTGGAGATCAGCTCCCCTTCGGCTCTCGGACTTGCTCTCGCAGGAAGAACCGACAGCTCGGTTTGGTTGAACTTGAAGCCATGGATGTGTTCGTCCCCACGGGGAAGAAATGGCGGAGACGGCCCAGAACACGCTGACTCGAAAGGTCATAGTCTGCTTTGCCGGGCCAATTACACTATTGACTAGCATGACTCGGTTTTCGCGTAGGTCCGGAGACTCGTTCCAGCACACAAGGGGGGCAGGTTCTCAGCTCCGACGTTTCTGCGATCGTCTGCATTCAAGTTCCTTCATGCTCCGATCTTTCTCCTCGGACTCATCTTGCCTGCCCTCCTTCTCAACTTGACAATTACCGCCAACTATGGAAACTGGGGAAGCAGCATCGCAAAGCGGATCGTCGCCAGAGAACCCCAGATTACCCCAAACGACAGCATCCGTGGAGTCTCCAGGATCAGTGTCGGGGTCCAAGAGACCCACTGCTTCTGCGAAGAATCAACGAGCTTGTGACGGCTGTCGCGCGCGAAAAGTCAGGGTGAGTCGTATGCACTGACGCTTGGCCACGAGATGTCGGGCAGTCTGATGGGGCCTAAACCTGTCATTGCACATCCCCTGTCGCCTGGCCTAGCATAACAGCTACGTTATTGGAGCGGCTTACTGACATGGCGGGCATGGACCTCAGTGCTTGTACGGATCAGGCGAACAACGATGTCAGGGATGTATCTTCCTCGACATTGCCTGCACCCATCTTCGTCCGAGGAGGCGGCGAGGCCCACAGAACAAGTACTTCACTGCATTATTCTGTATTATTTCCGTTGTCTTGCTCGTCAGCTAACTGCTGATCAGACACGCACACAATGCCATACATGAAGAACGAACTCAACTGCCGTTGGCACCATCCCATCAATCTCCAGAGCATGAACCGCCTCAAGCTCTAGCTGGTATTGTCGGCTCCGGCTCTGGCTCGGAGGCGGCAAGTTCGCCCCAATTACTCCGGATAGCATCAGCTGTATCCCCGATGCCTCAGCAGAGCCACTGGCTTTCTCTCTTTGCCCCTGAACCCACGATTCTTCGTATACTCAACGACTGGTTCGAAAGGGTGCACGCTCTTGCCCCAGTTCTCGTTCGTCGGCGCTTCATGCGGCGCTTCAGAAGCAGAGAAGCAGACCACAATGCTACTTTCTGTGGCCTCGTCATCAGTGTCTGCATGGCAACCTGTGCTACATTGCGGAGAGAAGACTATGGCGATGCGACGGCCGAAAAAGGGGCCACCTTCATTCAGTACCATCGGTTGCTTGAAGTTGACAGCAGCGGTCAAAACGCGTATACTCTGGATTGGTGCGTGGCCATGTATAATCTCGGCATGTCAGCAAGTTCTCTTGCAACGGGCGGGTTGAAGTCGACCAGCTCGTATCATGCCTTATCCATGGCCGCCATTGGGGTTCGGTATATTGCATATTACTGTATGAAGGATCATGACTTTGTCGAACAGCAACAGGCTAAGAGGCTTTTCATGCTAATCTTTGCTGGCTCCCAGTACGTTGTTCTTGTTCTTCTCCCTTGTTTCGATGTGTCCCGCTGCATGACTTTCACTCTACAGCACCAAGGGGGAGGGGGGCGAGGCGTAATATGAGCTAACATCCGTTCAGAAGCGGGGACGCATTTGGCATGTTGACGCCAAATATTGCATCCTATCAGGATAATTGGCCTCAGCTTCGCCCATTGCCTCTCACAGACGACGAGCTGGATCCCACCGGCAAGGACCTTGATCCCCTGGCGGCGGAGGATACCGCATGGCACGGTAACAACACGAGCTACATCCCCGGTCTGCTGCGTCTTAGCGACATATTCTGGGTCTGGCACGAGGCTCAAACCATCCCGGCAGCCATGCTTGGCGGGGTCGAGGCCGCTTTGGCGCGGTACTTGGCCCAAGTGCAGCAGGTGATCGACTCCTTACCACCGGAGCTCCGATGGCGCGGCGGGCTGTCAAGGCCGGCGCATGTCACCGAGGGACACGATGCTCAAGTAGTCAACATCTTCATCACGTCTTTGCATATAAGGTCCAACTTGCTGGAGAAATTCGGATCGACGTCCGGCAGTCACGAGGAGCATCAAAGGATCGTGGATGATCTGCTCGAGATACTGTATCATCTTCCCCAGGCCGTGTTCGACGCCAACGGGAGTAGTTTGGTGCCCAAGATTCGTGATATAGGGGCTTCGTACTTGGAGCAGGCTCAGAAGATCCAGGGAATGGGAGATGATGTCAAGGAGAAGATGGAGCGTTTGTCACGTAGGCTGCACGATCTTGATTGCTGGCCAGGCCATCCGACTGGGTATTAGCCACGACAACACGAAGATACGAGTCCAGACAAGCATCATGATTATCTTGATTCGCACACACACGGTGCTCGCTTTCGCAAAGACGCCCAGCAGAACATGGCATAATGCAGACTAAATGAGCCGATAGCCGCGCATTCGTCCTCCTCTCGAACCGCATTTCACAGCAGTGGGGAATGCCATGTGGCTCGGCTCTAAGCTGGAGACATGGTGGTTTTGTAGTTTCTGCGAAGTATTTGCGGCGCCAACCACATCAGGAAAAGGGTGGTGGGTTCGACATCGGGAGGCGGCTGTCGATCAGACCACGCGGACAGCCATGGTCAAAGTTGCCGGAGGCACTCGAGCCCTGCTTCCGATGATCTTGGCCAACAACGCAGATATGCGGAGACCTCGTTCGGACGTGGGGTTGTGAACCCGCCAGTTTTGGGGAAATCTAGAGTCAGCTCCGAAGTTTGTTCGAAGACGCACTTTGGTGTTCTCGGCGTCGGCGAAACATGCCCATTGCATTGATCATCTTCTTCTGGTCACGATAGCTTAAAACTGTGCGTCTCTTCTTGACTTTCAGACCTCGTAACAAGACAACATCTCTTCCCTTCTCTTGCTTTTTCTCCCAATCTCTCACGCCTCTCCTGTCATCTCTTGTATTGTATGCCATCTACAACATCATGACGGCCTTCGAAGATACACCCGTTATCCGGGCCCCAAGCCTGTCCTCCGACAAGCTTCCTCACTTGCGCCGCTCTGAGAACGGCAATACAAATCTCATTGTCAACGGCAAACCCTTCCTCATGCTCGCTGGCGAGCTTGGAAACTCTGCACTCAGTTCGGCCCGCTACATGTCAGAGGTGTGGCCCGCCATGAGGGCGCAGTCTATCAACACCCTCCTTGGCTCTGTGGCGTGGGAAGACATCGAGCCTCGCGAGGGCCACTTCGACTTCTCCGAGCTTGATCGGGTCCTAGCTGGCGCCCGCGAGCACAACATGCACCTCGTCTTGCTATGGTTCGGTACCTACAAGAACGGTATCTCTACGTATGCACCGTCATGGGTCAAGCGCGATGTTAAGCGTTTCCCCCGTGTTCAGATTCTTCAGGCTGGCGGCGTGAAGAAGACGATCGAAATGGTGTCGCCCTTCAGCGAAGAGGCTTGTGCGGCGGACTGCCGCGCCTTTTCAGAGCTCATGCGTCACCTTGCCCAGGTCGACGCTGAGCACAACACAGTCCTCATGGTCCAGGTTGAGAACGAGACGGGTCTCCTGGGTGATTCGCGCGACCGTTCGCATCGCGCAAACGCGGCTTTCGAGAAGCCTGTCCCGGAGTCGCTGCTGAAGCACCTCTCGACCGTTGATACCCATCCGACCTTCAAGGCCCGTTACAGCAATATTCCCTCATCGGGCGATCACTCGTGGTCCTCTGTTTTTGGCGCGGGCAACAACGCCAACGAAGCCTTCATGGCCCACCATATCTCCACCTACGTCGGTCGCGTCGCCGCCGCCGGCAAGCAGCACTACAACATCCCTTTCTACACAAACTGCTGGCTCAACTTCGACGACCCCTCTGAGCTGGACACGCGGGACTTTCCCATCGTCGTCGGTGGAGGCGCCGCGCCGGGGAGACTACCCGTCCGGCGGGCCTTGCCCCCACGTCCTCGACATCTGGCGCCACAACACCCCAGCGCTCGATTTCCTGGCGCCGGACCTCTACTTCCACCACTACGAGTCCGTGTGCAAGGACTACACGCAGCAGGGCAACCCGCTTTTCATCCCCGAGCAGCGCCGCGACGCCAACGGCGCGCGCAGGTCCTGGCTCGCGTTTGCGACCTACGGCGCCCTCGGCACCGGCCCGTTCGGCATCGACACGGGCGCCGAGGCATTCGGCCGCGAGTACAAGCTTCTGGCGCAGACGCAGGAGCACCTCCTCGCCGCGGGGCCGGCCGACCGCTTCGGCTTCTTCTTCGACGAAGAGCCGTCGCCCGGCAGCACGGAGCGGTGGACCAAGGTCATTGGCGATTTTGAGGTCATCGTAGAGCGGTGCTTTGTCTTCGGTAAGCAGAGCTCCGGCGCCGGCATGGTTATTCACAAGGGCAAAGGCAAGTTCCTCGCCGTCGGACGAGGCTTCCACGTCTACTTCAAGAGCGTGAGGCCCGAGGCGACGTTCACCGGCATCCTGCGTGCCGAGGAGAAGGAGGTCACAGAGACGGGCGAGCTGAGGACACTGAGAGTGTTCAATGGTGATGAGACAAGGAGCGGTGAATTCCTCATGATGCCGAATGACGACCCTGACTATGGCGGTTTCCCTATCGCGGTGACGATTCCTGCGCGGACGTGCATTGCCGAGCTGGAAGCTTACTGGATTGCCGAGGCTGAAGAGGACAGGTAAAGAGCATGCCAAGAGTATCGATAGTTTTAAAGAGTTATATGAACAGCGGCCTCTTTTTTCAGAACACTGCCTCACATTAGCTCGCAATATTTCACGGAATGCAATCTGGCTCTGAATGAAAGATCTCCATTACGCGCTCCACACCAACATCCGCAGAAGTCCTGGCAGCCATGTCTCATCCTCTCCCAGGCAGCGGATGCTCATCGGCAGGCACGAACTCGTTGTCGGAAATGAGCTGAGCAATTGGCTCGTACCGCCATCGACTCACGTATGCCGGCGTCAGGTTGACGCCCCCGTTGCTCGTAGCATACGCTCCCACGAGGGTTCCTATCATGCTTGATTAGCACAAGAGCCTGTTACGTGAGACATGACGTACCCATGAACTGCCCCGAACCACCACTCATGAACCACGCGCTGACACTGCCAAGAATGATCTTGTCGCTCTCCTTACCGCCCGACCCTACGGATGCCGCGTTGAACACATAGTGCGTCTCGTTGACTGCTGAAATCTGCAGCCTGACCGGCTTACCCAGCCAGGCGCACGGGACCTTGTGGAGCGCCGACTCGGGCTCCGAGGCGAGTGGTTCTCCTTCGTACCCCTCTTTGCCGGAAAGTTCATACTTGAAACGGAAATACATGGCAAGACGACCATCGGGTGCTTTGAGGCGGACGTATCCCAGATCAACATGCTGGAACTGCGTCAAAAAGAGCGTAACGCCCGCTTCTTCGTTCTCTTCACTAGGGTGAAAAGTTAGGTCAACACTAAAGTTGAAGATGGTATGAGACTGTTTTCGTGCAATGAAAGTCAGGGGGTGAATGCCGGCGTTGGGGTCCCCGATGAGTTCAGGAGGTACAGCGGAATCAAGAGAGTACTTTGTTGGCGTGAGTCGTAGCATATTGGCATGATCTTCGGGAGAAACGGTGAATCGCTCGGTTCTATTTTGCTGAATTCGCCAGTGGATGAGGTTTCTCGGGATGGAAGACCCGGGCGCAAAGTCATACTCGTCACCGTCCGATAACCAGGGCCCTTCGCCAGCTACATCGAGATTCTTCGGTGGTAGAGGCCCCGACATGCGACCGCGGACCGGTGCGAGGACTGGCCATTCGCCTTCATCCCATGTCATCGGATACAAATGAGACTCTCGACCCATGGGGTAAATCTGCCACTCGGGACCCGAGCGACAGGCCAAAGCGACACCCCACCAATTTCCTTTGACGTCTTGGAAGAAGTCGGCATGCCCAACGCATTGAATGTATTCGTCTGTGTTCTTGTTGGTTAAGATGGGATTGTTTTCATAACCCTCAAACGGTCCCTCAGGGTCTTTTCCGCGGGCAATGGTGACAGTGTGATTAGTCTCAGTACCACCCTCCGAGACGAGTAGGTAGTACCATCCATCCTTCTTGTAGATGTGTGGCCCTTCTGGGTTACGACCACCTGTGCCGCTCCAAAGGCGAATAGGCTCGCTCGTCTCGCCAGTGGCCATGTTAAACCTGGATTGCACAATTCTATCGCCTGCTGACATGGACACGTACAACGTCCCATTGTCTATGAAGAAGTCAGGGTCGATGGAGTTGGTAGGGTTGTCCATCCAGATCGGGTCGGTCCAGGAATCAGTATCAAAAGGGTTGGCTGTCGAGACGACGAATATCTGCTGGAACCAGGTGTTGAACAGAATGTAAGGTGAAATGATATAGAGTCGACCTTCATGGTAGCGCAAAGTCGGGGCCCAAATGCCCTGATGTTGAATCGAGCCGTCGGTAAGAAGCTCGGGCAACTGCGTTTCGCGAATCAAAGCATGGCTGACAAGCTTCCAGTTGATCAGGTCCTTGCTTGCATAAATTGGAATGCCGGGGAATGTCAGAAACGACGAAAAGGCGCAGAAGTGTGTATTGTCGAGTTCTGGGACGAATGTACAGGTAGGATCCGTGTGCCAGCCAGGAAAGACTGGATTATAAAATGTGGTGTTTTCAACAGCCATTGTAGCTCTGAGTGTCGTCAGGACCACGCGGCTAATGAATTGGAGGCGCATTTTGCAACTTTTTCAAGAGACTGGGGTCTTATCACCTCTCACCTTGTATCCAGTGGTTGCCACGGACTGTTTGAGAAGATCGTTTCAGCAAGCTCAGTTTTATACTTGAGGCCAACAATGAGCTCGCACAACGGAATTGGAGATCCTGAGCCGGTAATCCCGCCAATTGCACTTCACACTTGCCAGTACGATCGGCACGATCCAGATGCCGGGCGGGCTTCGGAAAGCAACTCGCGAAGGTCTTTGCGTCACGCTGCGTCTTGGTCTGGCGAACTGGTCGACGGACTTGGGTGTCCGTAACGTTGCTGCATTTGAGAGGGCAGTATGTCAATGAGAGACGAATCATTGACTTGAATGCCAGATGAACACTAGAGTTTTGCAATAGTCCGAAACCTTCGGGACGGAGTTTCTCGGTATGTCGCACAGTTAGGTTGGCCCGCCCGAACATTTTACCCCGGATACTGAGGTGAGGTCCTCGTCCTCCTAAAGCGGTCGAATTGGAAGACTCCAAAGCCGATGAACTCCACCCATCCTCAGTGTCAGATGCTTGCCGGTCAACGGTGACCCCTCACGAACGAACGAGGGGCCCTGGCCAAGGCTCCGCGGCTAAAGAAGAGATTGTCCGAAGCAAGAGCCTAACAGCTTATCGACAGTGGTGTCATGCCTGAGAGGGCACCAGACCTGTGAGGACTGGCAGGTCGTCCTCGTATTTCGTACCTGCGGAGGAACTGAAAACTGTTGTACGAGTCGGTGGCCAATTGAGTGACCGAGGTCATCACATGGCTATATCTGCCTCTCACAGACTTCGGAGAATGACTGGGGGGCAAAGTGGTAGTAAGGTGACAGAAGGCTTTGCTCCTGAATTGGGTTTACCCAGTTTCAATCATCATACCAGTGACGAGGTAAAAGTGAGGGGGAACCAAAAGGAAGATTCCTCAAGACCCCTTGAGTTTTTCCATCTCAAGCGGTGCTGCTTGAACTTGGTAGCACAAAATGCACATCGCTGGCAGGACAGGATAATGAAATGGATGGAAACAAACAGCAGGAGCATGTCGCAGGAAGACTGGTCACCATGCCGAGAACAGAGTGGGGCTCGGTGAAGCTATGCCTTTCGGGTCGGTGAGCACTCAGCGATAAGAGCGCTCGGAGACGGATTCTCTTTCTGCCGGCCTTATCATGCATGAAATTTTGACAGCGGCATTGTTCGACAGCTACTTGCATCGCGAAGCTGTACCTTCTAGCTTTGTACATCCCATCGCTTCACCAATACATCCATAATCATCCTTCCCACCTCATCACCGTTTCCCACTCTTCAAATATGCTCTCCATCAGAACCGCCGCGCGCTCTGCGCCCCGCGCCCTCGGCCGCCTGGCCAGGCAAACCCCCGTCGCCCGCCCCAACACCCTCTTCAAGACTTCCTCCCCCCTGAGCGCCGCGCTCCGCACACAACGCGCCTCCGCCTTTTCCACAACCGTCTTCCGCCGTGCCGCCGAGTCGGATGAGGAGCTCGCGGCAAAGCTCGAGAGCGAGCTTCAGTTTGAGGAGGAGGTCAAGCAGAACGAGCAGTTGCCCGCCAGCGTCAAGGACTTCCTTGACAACAGCCCCTTTGAGCTGCACGACACCCCCGGCAAGGAGGACGTCAAGCTGACGCGCACTTTTGGTGACGAGAAGTATGTGTGATCACAGACGCATCTCGTCGACACGTTCAAAGAGACTAACCAATGCCAGGATCACCATCACCTTCTCCATCGCCGACCTCGCCAACTACGATCCCGACATGTACGAGCAGGACCGCGCCCTCGAGGATGAGGACGACATCGACGCCTCGGACATCCAGAATGCCAACAAGCAGGCCAACGTGCCCGCCACTGGTGGCGCCCGCTCGGCGCAGGCCGAGGAGGATCTCGAGGTCGAGGAGGAGGAGGACCTCGACGACGACGCCGCGCCCCCGACGCGCCTGTCCATCGTCGTCGAGAAGCCCGGCCGCTCCCCCGGCGCCCTCAACATCGACGCCGTCGCCCAGGACGGCTCCATCATTGTCGAGAACATGTTCTACTACGAGGACGCCGCCCTCGCCACGCCCACCACCCCCGAGGGCGCCCAGAAGAAGGCCGACGTCTACCCCGGCCCTCCCTTCGGCAGCCTTGACGAGGACCTGCAGATCCTGATGGAGCGCTACCTCGAGGAGCGCGGCGTCACCCAGGCGCTGGCCGTCTTCGCGCCCGACTATGTCGACGTCAAGGAGCAGAAGGAGTACGTGCGCTGGCTCAGCAACGTCAAGGGCTTCATCAGCGCTTGATCTGGTCATTCCGGCGAAGCGAGGCGAACAAAAACAGAAGTTAGAAAATGTACGATGGCGGATAATGCGGGGGGGGAGGGACGCAAGTGTATGATTGACGGAACTCATCTTTGAGGATTCTCACGGATGTCTTAACAAGCCTTTTCCACTCATTGTTGTACCATAGACCTGGACCAAACGTCCAACGACGGCTTGTCCGTAGCGAGAATACCAGACAATTCTCTGTACCCACCATGCAGAACGGGGTCTAGATTGCTCCATGTCATGAGAAGCAGCGACTCAGGACTGCCTCTTCAGTGATATCATGCT
The DNA here is from genome assembly GCF_000150825.1 of Verticillium alfalfae VaMs.102. Lineage (NCBI taxonomy): Eukaryota > Fungi > Ascomycota > Sordariomycetes > Glomerellales > Plectosphaerellaceae > Verticillium > Verticillium alfalfae. The sequence continues at coordinate 2,425,516 of NW_003315036.1, forward strand.
AAATAAAAGTCCAGCAGAATCCGATACACGCGATACATGGTGGTTGGTCGGCTAGCTAAAGTTCATCAATCGTGATTCATCATGCGTTCGCAACCCCAGTTACTCAGGTTGGTCTGGCTGGACATCGCAACAGTTCCCGCTCGAAGCGTCACGAAGGTTCGCCAACGCGAGCTTCAAGTCCTACCTTCTCACTCGGGAACACCAATGACCTCGGTGGATGGTATTAACAGTGATAGGGATCCTGTGAATCAACATCGACCACCATGAAATCGCTCCCCGTTTCAGAACGACGTATAATCCGTCTCGAAGCTCCGGGCTGTCACGCTTCAAAGCGCTCCCAGCTTCCACAGCTTGCACGTCAGTTCTAAACTGCCTCATATCAGGATCATTGGTGGGCAGCCCATTTGAACAATTGGGCCGGTAAGGTAGGGCATTGCAACCTAGGAGTAACAATATACACCAAACGCCTGGGCGCGTCTTCTCATCCCCCAATCCCCCTTCCCACACCCAGCCTCACGTGTCCAGCGAAGAAGAAGAAAAAGCAGAACCATCGATGAAAACACAATGCCCAATGTGGTAGTACCCCGTGTGCAAAGGGTTGGGGGGGGGGGTTCTCCCCAAATCGCCATCTACTCAAAACGAGAGACAATAATCAGAACCTGAGCAATGCAACCAACTACACCATCGATTCCCCACCCAAACTTTCCCCTTCTATCCCAAGCCCTGAAGAATCAACAAATCGTAACATCCGCACTCGAATGAGACTGGCACCCCGCGCGACTTGATCGTCCAAATGAGCATCCCTCCCTGATAAATAAAAAAAGAGAGGGCAGAAAACGAAAGGCCGTGAGCTTATAACCAACCCTCTCGTCCGCTCTCACTCGTCCCCGCTAACCCCTACATGCATCAAACCCAAACACGCTGGAACAGATTCACTCTCGCCTGAATCACTCTCGCTTCAGGCAGCGATCGGAGCGGCGGCCGGAGCGGCACCGACGACATCGTCAATGTTCCACTCAGCCTGCTGCGCCCGCTTCAGCACCTCCCTGCCCTTGTCCGTGAGCACTGGCTGGCCCCCGTTGCCCGTGACCTGCTGGAAGAAGACGGGCTGCCAGGTTGTGCCGGCAGCCTCGCGCTCGCGCGCCTTCTCGCGCTGCCTCTCCTCGAGCTCCTGCTTGACCTGCGTCGCCTTGCCAAACTGCTTGGCGTGGATGGCCTCAGTGACGCCGCCCCAGAGCGAGAGCGACTCGTACTCTTGCTGCTTGTCGGCGGGGGGCACGACTTTGGGGGCCACATTGAGTGGAAGGAGGTCGATGATGGTGAAGCGCGCCTCGGGTGGATGGGAGTCCTGCAGTTACACATTGGGTAGACGTCTGCTCTG
>NW_003315036.1:2427406-2448311 GCF_000150825.1 Verticillium alfalfae VaMs.102
GCCGTCGGGGGTAGCCAGGCCGTGTTTTGGAACGGTCAGCGAGAGGGAATTTGTAGAGGCATTCTTGTCAGCCTTGACGGAGCGGATGCTCGAGGCGCTGCTGACGTTGCCGCTCGTGGGACCCTTGAGGGCGGTTGTATTGATCTTGGGCGCATTGTCCTCGGTTTCCCAGTTGCACTGCGGGGCAGTCAAGTCAGTACGCTGGCGACGAGACGTGGCTCGGGCTGGCACGATTTCGGCATGATCAACGTACGCGGAAGAACTCGCCGAGACACGAGTTGTAGGGCTTGCAGGGCCTGCCCTTGACGTATTTGAGGTCTTTGGTGAACCAAAAGCGGCATACCTCAAGCATGCGGTCGAGGGGCTCGTCGGCGGTGCCGATGGCGACGAAGGCGTTGGGTGCATCGAGGTAGGTCCAGTACTCGAGGTTCGGGGTCGGCTCGAGAAGCTGAGAGGGCAGCGAAAAGCGAACGGCAGCAAGGTCTGCGACGCCCATGAACCTGCAAGCCGAATAGAGGTCAGCGCCGTGTTGCGATGTTGCGTTATCGCGATGCGATCTTGGAGTGTCGTGAAAACGGGCACAAGGAGCCCCGTTGAAAAGAGGGCCAGGGATGGTACCCCTCATCCCGCACGTCTCGCAGCACCTAGGCTCGGCGCCAGGACAGAAAGAATAAAGGGCGACTTACTTCCTCAGGATGCCGATAAACGTCTTCAGCTTGGAGGTGTCGCTTGGAGGCTCCTCGGGGGCATCCACGACGGCGGTTGGCGGCGCTGCTGAAGCCATGACGATGTCGGAGGCGGGGCTGAGCTTGCTCGCTGGGCAGTGTGATGTAGGTAAGGTAAGGTACTTGGGTCGTCGTCAAGAGTAGGTGGCAAGGGTAGAGGCTGGTAGAGAGTGCGTACGTTGGCGGCTGGCTCGCGCGAAGCGGATGGTGCTGCAACAAAGGAGGGGCAAGGCTATCTCGCGAGAGTTTCGAACAGGATTTGGTTTTTTCTGTTTCTGCCGCACGGCTGGGTGCGTCCGAGGCCGATGTTTGATGTTCAAGTGTCCGTGTTCGAGGGCAAAGTTTGGGATAGGGCGGTGGGAGAGACGAACCCCCGAGGCTGCTGCGGGCTGCGGGCCGCGGGCTGTGGGCCAGATGATGATGATGCTGCGGCAGCTCCCACTGCTGGTTCTTCAGGGCGCCGTGCGCTGTGGTGCGCGCTGGGACAACTACCTAGCCTGGGGCCTGGGGCCTTGGGCCGGGCCTTGGGAGGGGGCTGCGTGGGCCAGGCTCTGGGAAACTGCTGAATGGTGACGTGAGGGCGCCACTTTTTTATTTTTTGACCCGGCCGGTGGGGGACTTCGCCGCTGATAAGGTCCCCCCAACTCTTTTGGATAAGCCGTTTGTCTCGTCACCGACTTCCTCCTTTTGCTGGGAGCGATGATGGAGAGATATGAACAGATCGTGCGAAGCCTTCACTTTGATACGTCGTTTACCATGCGATGCTTCGAGCTCAGAGGAATATCTACAAGAGGGATGTCCAACCTTCTTTCTGATATCCAACTACACACACCGCGTCACTCACCTCGGCACCTGGGACCCCTCAACTGAGAACTCGTTGCTTCACTCATCTCTCCCACGAGCCAATCATCCCGCCCACATGTGCCCTACACCTGCGTCGACATGTCCGACTTGAGCCTTGCCGCAGGCGCTAACTCTTGCGTCCCCCTTTGCGTCAGAAACCTGTCAGCTGCACTGCGTTCGCTCGTTCTGGACCCAGCGCGTTTCCTGCAAGCCACCATCGCTGGCCTTTCGTGGCACAACGTGCCTCTCTGCTTCTGTGTCTCCCTGTCTCTCTGCCTCAGGTGTGCGCACTACTTTTCTAACCCGTGCCAGGCACTGACTGACCGACATGCTGAACATGGCCAGATGACAAGGCGCCATGACAGCCTGGCGATCGGGCTTGTGACCCTCATGACTAATACGTCGACATGCTTCCACCATGAGCGTCATCAATGTGAACGTCACAAATGCCGTTGTGTACGGCTGCTGTTCTGTTATTCGGGATAAACCTAGCCGAAGCCGACGAGGCGAGCCCCCTGGCAGGCAAGCATCAAAGCTGTCATGGTGTTGATCCATACCTCAAATCGCACAAGTTACACCTCCAAAATACCACAACTTTTGATACCTTTTTCCAAAGTACACTCCTTTCCAGAGGTACCTTCGTCGATACTTCATCTGGAAATAGAAACATGGGAGCCAGCATCATCCACTACCCTCGCATGGATATGTAATCGTCCCGCCCAGCGAGTGACCCCCTGAGCCAACTTTTCCATCTAGACAAACGCCAGTCGACGTCAGAATAGGCCCCCAAAAACACAAAGTACTCAGGGGAATAGAGCAGAAATCCGCATAAGCTTTTTTTTCTTCCCAATATTCGATAGCTTGTGGTGGGTAAAATGGCACCTTACCACCCGTCAAAGCTCGTATTGCCTCAGGGTCCACGAGCATCTTGGTCGATCACTTCCTACAACAGCACCGTCCTTGTTCAGGGTCCTGAGGCTGTGCAAGCCATCTCACCAGCTATGTCGCACCGAGCGAACCACGACTGCGTCCGGCCGGGTCCCCCCTCCGCGATCAGGGTCTTCGGGGCTTGAGCTACCTACCGCACCGCGCCGAAGCGTCACGCCTACCCACCCCCTTCTGTACGTCTGCCGCTCTGTGAACTGTGAACTGGGACGTCAGAGGAGGAGGGTCCCCCCCTTGCCCCGGCACCGGTGCACCGCCCGACGCCGGGCTGCCGCCACTTTGCTTCGGTGGCGAACAACCTCACGGGATCAAGGGCCGTAGTCACGGTGGTTTGTCGCCTCCCTTCCTGAGGAGAGACGGAAACGTCCATCCACAAGAACCGTGGCGTGCTCGGCAGGCCTCCTGCCCACCTGACCACCGTCGATGACTCCCCTCGACCCAAGCATCCGGCGCCCGAGTAAGTCATTTGCATGAAGATGCTGGCTGTCTAGCCTCGTGTCGTCGAGCCTAAGGGGGTCGGCCAGCGGCCACCCAAAAGGTCCCAACCCATCGACGACTGCAACAATGACCCTTCCTCGAGAGCAACACCAGGAACGACACGAAGTCCCCCTCGCTTAGTACGCAGACCCAGGACCCAGGACTCAGGCTTTCGAACCCATGATCTCCTCCGGCATCACCTCCCATCCAGAGCAAGATCGCCACTTCTCCATGCTCGCGTGTGTTTGTCGATAGTCAGGCACAGCCGACCCGAGACACTTCTTGGTTTACCGGGAAATCCCACCTCCCCCCCTGGAGATAGGGGTAAAATGGACAAGAGGCAACGGGGGGGTCACCCTTTTCTTCGGTCCCCACCATCCGAACCACCGAAACCTTCTGTCGAAGCGAAGGGGACCAGAAAAAATTCTGCGGCACGTCCGGCGGCGGCGGCGGCGCGCCGAGAGGGGTCGGAGAGGCCACGGACCCCCCGTCAGGATGACTTCATGATCGCCGTTGCGGCTGCTCTCTTCGGCAAGCTTGGCCGCCAATAATTGAGTATAGCCGCGTGGACAGGCGCCCCCCTTTCATTCTTCTTTCCCCTAACGCCAGTATCGACTCACAATCCCGGTATGCGATCTTCCCAAGAAGATGCACGGTAAGGGTGCTGTTGTTGTTCCCCTGAAAAAAGAGGGGAGCCACAGAATACTTCCATTCATTCCATCGTACTCTTGTCGGCCGCGTGGTCAGCCAGAGGGGGACCTATGTTATCATGATTTTGAACCCCCCTCCGCTACATGCAGACCCCAGAACGAACCAACCCGGCTCGAGTCTTCGCGCTGGGCACGCGATTGACAGGCTACACATGCCCGCCCATACTTCTGTCTCCGGGTGAGAAGGCTCGCGGAGGCGGCACTTTGCATCACCAACAGACTGGGGGTATCTCGAGTCATGATCCCATCGATAGCACAGCATGGTAATGGGATAGTTGTTCCAATAGAACCAATTCACCAGCTTGTGATTTGCGGCTCGGTCTCCGCTGAGGCGCAGACCTCAGCATATACTGACGCCATTGTGACCTGCACGCGGCTCCTGATTGTGTATTGTTTTTTTCTCGAATGGGCCAGCACTCACGTTCCATTCATCGTGGGGTATGGGAGGCATGCGGTAGCTCAATGTTGCCCTGTCGGCTGCTGAGTTGAGTTTGATGGCCCGCGCCTCAATCATGCTGCTGTTGCCTCTCTCAGATATCCTCCGCACGCCATCCTCATTCATACAAGGGACCTACGAGTCATTCGCCGCATCATCGTATCTGACATGGCAGACAATGCCAGGCGCGTGCACTTCTCTTTGCGATGCCAGCCCATATGCCGTGAAGAGGGGGATGTCGACATCGAGATGGCGGTCCCGGTTGAACATCCCTGGTAGCTGGGAGAACGGGGCGTTGCCTGTGTTGGCCTGTGGCGGCGGTACTGCCCCAAAGCAGGCTGGTGCGCGGCGCCTCGACCGAACACGTACCCTGAATCACACTTTGACAGGCAAAAATATGGCTTACCCAACGGCTTACTGGAACCGTCAGCCATCAAATCGACCGCTCCTTACCACTGATCGCTCTGGCTCTCTTCAAGGGGAGGGACCCTGGCGCTTGAGCGCGACCGTTGGCACCAATAGAGCGTCCAGAACCAGTTAGCATCCCGATAGGGTTGCCGCGGGCAAGGCGGGGAATACCACCTCAGCAATCCTACCAGCACACCCCGTAGCCACATCTTGCGCCTGTCTCTGTGCGATACAAGTTGACATGGACAAGCTTTCGAATCGCCTGCTCGCCTCAAGCTCGAAGCCATGCGACGCAACACGGGGCGGCGTAGCTGCCGATGGGCCGATTCCACCCCAGTGGCTGTCCACGGAACTGAACTTCTTGACCGCCAGAAGCGGCTCGACGAAGAGCCTTGAGTGCCTCGGGAGCCAACAGACTGCGTACTAGATGGTCGGCTTGTACCTGCCTTCGTGGGCACAGACGTGACATCGTGTGCTCACCTCCGCCAGAAACTCTTGGCGCCCATGGAGCCCCCATCACGCGTCGCTGCATGCCGAGCCTGACCTGGCCTCGTCGAGGAATTGCGGCGCCGACATCACGCCATGTTCCTCCACCGCCCAGGGCTCTCTGTTGGGCGAAAGGACGCCCGAGGAGGTCACCACAGGTTTGACCGAGCGGCCGGTGTTGTGCAGATGGTTGATGTGCCTAGGCAGCTAGGCAGCTTGTGCAAATGGCGTGCGTGGGAGTGACAACAACATACCCCGAGAGTGACGTTGTCGACGCTAAGGGAGGCATTCAGAGACCCCTCCTACGGAAAAACAACCCACATGACCCTTATGGATGGGCTCTGTTTCAGAGAAGAGTTGACACTAGAGCTGGCGATTGGTTGACGGCACAAGATCTCTCGCCTGGGTAGGCGTATGTTTCAAGGTGGTGAGCTGATGTCCTTCCGGAAGACATGGCAGCCATTGTTTGCCTTTCTGTGCCTTTCTGTGCCATACGGTATGGCCACGAGGCGAAACCGGTGCTTCATCGTGCACCATTTTGACATGGTGTTGGTCTTGTAAGGATGTGGCTCGAGGGCCAAGGGTTTAGCTATCCCACCAGAGACGTAGGGTACCTACCTACCTACCATACCTGATCCGAGTAGGACCTTACGTAGATAGGTAGCTCACATGGAGGGAGAGGAAAGACCCAGACCCAAGTGTGTCGCGCGCGAGGCTCGACCCGCCTGCCCCGCGCTGGCGCGCTTGGTTGAGTCACGAGATTACCACCTGCAGCAACTCCTGTTGGGGTTAGCAGACACGCTGACGGATTTTGCATTGTACCATGATGAGCACCCGTCAGAACGGCATCCTTTCACAAGCGGCCGTGGGTTGAGAGGCCCAAGGTTTGCGGTGGAGATATTTAGCTCCAAGCCATCTATCTCCCCTGGCCCGTGCCCACAACGACCCTTGTCTTTGTCGTGAAGGTATCCCAGGGCTTGCGACGGCCCATGACGTCATACTGTGACACTGGGTTCAAGGCTCAGTGAAGGTCGGAAAAGCTGCGTGGGAATGTGCTTCAGGATGCATACGCGGGACGCGGAAGGCGGCTGTGGGTCATGGTCAAGCCTCGACGTTGCAGTGACCGACCTCCTCTCTCCAGGTTCTGGATCGGAGGACCATCTGGCTCAAGGGGTTCGTCTTGTGGCCATGTCCGTGCTCGAGCGTTGTGTCTCATCTCGGATTGCGACTCTAATCTTCGGTAGCGAGCCTGTGAGCGTCGCAAGCTCAGAAGTCCCAACACATCCCATCCCCAAAGGGCAGATGCCGGTATCGCTATGCCTGTCTTAACTTGGGCGGTATTGATGAAATCTAGGGTCGGATATGGCAGCCGTTTACGAGCCATTAACGCGATGGGTGGGAATATTGTGCGTTCGATATTGCTCCCCAAGGGCACGACGGCTGACTCGCACCTGACCATGTGCCGCGCCGGCTCAAGGTTCCTTTGACACACGTGAAAAGTGTCAAGTGAGGATAGAGCGGCGGCTATTCCCTTACGTGTCTGTGCTGAAGAGATTGCACCACGTTGTAGAGTAAGCCAGATAATGACGTCAAGTCGCTACTGAGCTCAGTCCGTGATGAGTCGGTCGCGGAGGAGGGCTCCGAAAGATAAGGATTGGAGATTCAGGGGGGGGTTCAAGCGGTGTCGCCGAGTGTTGAACACAAGATGATCGTTCAACCCTCGCTCGCCCTGTTGTTACATCGTGAGTCGCGTTCGTAGATCGAGGGGCCGGGCGACGCAACATCATCGCGATTTGATGATAAAAATAAAGCTGATGATGATCTGTGGTTGAGCCTGTCGTCTCGCCGAACACTTTGCACAAAGTAGGCCAACACACTGGTGATCTCGGGGTGCCCTAGGGTGGTTCGCCCCCCGTTCCTTGGCAAGTTGTCGCTAAGCCACTACTCGAGCGAACGACAAGCCGCCAGCCGAATAGAAGGGTCGTTCCAGAGCACACGATTCCACAGGCAGGTCAGCGAAAGGCAGAATCACGCCAACAGCTCCAACGCCACGTGCATCGAGACGACTAGCGCTGGGAGATTGAAGAGGAGCAAAGCCGGCGAAACGGCGCGTGAGCTAGAGGGAATTCAAGGCTGGCGTGCCTCGACAGCTGCCCCTTCATTTCCTCCACCAATTTCGTGTGGAAGCAGTCGACTGGTAGCTTGGGCTTACCGCCGGAAGCCTGTGGCCGAGCTGGTGCGGCAGGCTCTGGGCACGGGCATCATGTTCCTCAAACACACATTGATCTTCCTCGTCTGATCGTGATTCTCGCGGGTAATAGCATGCAAATGGTACATTTAACCTCGACACCAAGCCAGCTGGTGGCTAATCCCAATGAGATGGATACCTGGTGGAAAGTCGTGATCCATTCACAACTCTAGCAGCCAGGGCGTTAGGTCGCAGATGCGACAAAAGTGCGAGGTAAGGATATCGTCGTTTGATAGACCAGCAGTAAAATATGGCGCATTACCCTCTCCTGTCGTGGGGTTGGGCATTTGAAGTTTGCCATCAAGAACCTGTGCACAGCCACACGGGCATGGCCGCCCTGCGTAGGAGGCTGGTGATGATCAACGTCCCTGAATTTAGTTCGTCCTCATTGTGGTCACCATGTGCAATGCTGTTTGGCCATGTTGTGGGCTCGTCCGTATCCAGTTGTTGGCTTCCGAAACGGGTGCTTGGGGTCCTGCCATGTTGGGAAACTGCAGAAGAGCGGCCAGGACAGGGCGATTGAACATCGAGGCACCTCGGGGAGTAAGGGTCGTGGCAGCGAGGGAAGAGACATCTGTCGCACGCCAGATCAAGAGTCCCTGCCTCGGGGTAAAGTCCGAAAGGCCAAAAGACAACATCACTTTGTGTAGTTGGAATGGGAAAAAAAAGCAAAGCGTCCTTTGCTGTCATTGCCGAAAGCCACGAGTCGGGCCAGAAGACAAGTGCTAGCCTCCACAGGGGCTGTGGTGCATCTCTCCGTCTTTGATAGCCGATGACGAACCCAAGTCCCGATGGAGAGGTGAACGTTCGTGTGCTCAGTGTCAGGATGGGGCCTGTTCGAACATGTGGAATACCCGGCTCAATGGGACAGGAATGGGGGTCGCGCGAGGTCTCGACAGCGCGCTGGCGAGGGGTAGCCTGCTTCTCGTCGTCTTCCCTTTGATCTCCATCTCCGCGTCCAGCTCCATCGACTGCAGGCCCTGTTGTGTTGGTTTACCGCCTCAGACGACGAGGGCCTCGAGTGTGTCGGTTGATTTGCCATCATTGATCCGTCTGTTGCCGTGCCGCACCGCGCATGGGGGGGCTCGAGACCTGACGTGTACGACGTCTTGGTAAGATTGGGGAGACCGCCGACGACAGTCTGGACCAGACAGGCACAAAGGCGCGACGACAGACTGAAGGGCTTTGGTGAACCAGTGGACCGACCTACCGAGTCTTGAGCCCCGTGGTGGAACAGTGGGTTGGTGGGCAGCAAGCATCGCAGACAGTGCAGCTTGTGCTAAAGTCCATCGACTTGCCAATTCAGCATCCTGGGGCCTTGCTGCTTCACGCCCACGGTGTGAGTGTAAACACCGCGCCCCCGAGAAGGGGGGGTTCTTGCAGCTCATTTTGTGGCGAGGGTACTGTACTAACAATTTCCGTGGTTGGATTGCAAGGGGCTGGTGGGGTGGCTTGCCCAGCGCGCTCTGCTGTTCAGGTCAGCTCATGAGGGGTGGGGAGGGGGGTCTATGCAGGAAGGGGTCCCTGCCTGACTGTATGGGAGTTCCTACCCCCGCTCACTTGCCTCAAGGCTTCCTCCTGCCTGCACTTCGTCGGTCGCGTCTGCCCTTACTTGTTCGGCCAGGCAGCAAACAAGTGATGGACGGGCAGGTGCCTAGGTAAGGTAGGTTGGCAATTAAGCAGATACCTCGGTGCGTGATTGGGAAAATGGCGGGGGGGGGGGGGAGCGGTTTGGTTAGGCTCTTCTCAGTCGGCACAGGGGATGCTCTACAAGTGGGCAAGCCCGACCCGAATCGTTGTGACCCCCCGGGGTCCAAGGTACAAGTACAAGTGGGCTTCCATTTGTGCCCTTTTCCCCTTCCAGGCTCCACCGTCCCTTCTCTGTCCGCTCATCCTTTCTTCGTCGGGAATCGATGCCACCTAGACCCTCCTCTTTCAACGTCGACAGTACAGCCCCAAGTAGCCTTCTCAGTAGAGGTACAAGGACGCGAAGAACCTGGGTCCAAAGTACAGACCCAACGACGAGTACTTGCTTGGCGAAGGCCTCCTGCGACGGGCAAATACCTATTCGACAACGTGAAAGACAGAACGACGGCACAACAGGACGAACCGCCGATCCGACCTGCCAGCCTGCCTCGCGGGGTACATTACCGCAGCCATCCTTCAACCCTCGACCACCAATCTGGCCAGCTGCCGATTGCCTTTCTGTCTCGTCAGATACACGACAACGCCGTCTCGTCCGTCTTGCTCTCTCAGTCTCTGAATTATCATCAGGGCAGACCGTATACATCTCCCCTCAAGCCCAGACGAAGCACAGGCCCTCGGCCGCCATTTTCTGTTCACTTGGGTCTTCATCTTCCACTAATCTGACCCCGAACCCCCCGAGAGAAGCGCCCACCCCCCGGAGAGCACGACAAGTACGCCAACCCGGTCTTCTCCACCACAAGAGGCAGCGCCAGAGCCAGAGGTCCCACACCATCCTCTCTGTCCTTCTTCATAATAATACACGCTCCCACCCGAGCCACCCCTCGCCAACAGCCTCTTCCCGCTCTACATACCTGTCTCTTCTTACTCTTTCACTCCCCACATCTTCTGCCCTCGCGGACAATCTCCTGTCACTTTGACAGCCACTCTTCGACCGTACTGCGCATCGTACTCGTCGCACTCCGACGTCTCGTCCATTCGTTTGCTCACCGCGACACGCCCTCTCATACCTTATTGAGCATCACCAGCCTAACCCCCCTCCCCCCACACTCGAGCTACGCTCCTTCAAGAAAGAAAGAAGCCCAGCCAGAACTTAGGCGTCGCAGGCTACCGCAACACACGCACGGCGGCTTTCTCTCAGCTCCCATTTTCTCGCCCACAGAATCTGGACAGGCGAGGGAAATCGAATAGGCTCCCGCAAGGCCCATTCTTGGACTCTAATTTTGCGATCGAAACCGAAATCGCTGTCACCGGACAGCACAGCCACTCGCCCTGATGTTTCGCCAAAGGTACAAGGACCCTTCGCGCTGCCAGTGCCACCCACGTAAAATGCATCGCATCGCATCACCCACGCATGCGCGGGCGCACGCGACTTGCTGCATCTCGCGCAAGGCAATATTCCTACTCGTTCCCGCAATCAACTTTACTGACACTTTGCGCTTTCTACCAGGACGAGCACCCAGAAGCCTGGGGACGAGTTTCTGGCCAATTTCAGACAGCAGTTTCCCGAAGCTGCGGTCGGCGCATCGTCTGCGCAAGCCCAACCCGCCCATACAACAACCACTGACAATACCGCTGTTGCCGCCCCGGCGCTTGAGAGGTACCTGCCCACGACGCCCTGATGCTCAGGGGCACCGCGCCCTCTTTGTTGATCTTGACCACTTTCTAATGCAGCAATAGTGCCCACCATGAAGCTTTCCGTGACCAAGATCCCACACCGAGAGCACAGCATGAGCCCTGGCGGTTCACGCCATCCCTGTTAGATCCTAACTCGTTCTCCTTCTCCAGCTTCGCCAATGCGCCGCCCGGATACTACACCCCTACCCCCGGCGGTACCAACACCATCTATCATCCCCAGGCCGGAGACCTGCACACGCCTACCATGGGTCTCGGTATGGGCCTGGGAACACCGCTGTCAATGCCGACGTCCGAGGGTGCATCCATGCCCCCATCCTCTACCATGATGGAGATGGCGGGCTTTCAGGCCTTGCAGCCTCACCAGTTTCACCATTTCAACCCCTTCATCCAGGCTCCTCCGCCTCAGCAACAATCCTTTGCGCCGTCGACGTTTGTGCATCAGGACACCGGCTACGAGACGATGGACCATGACGGCTCGCCAATGGATTCGGATCCGTCAGACGAACGTATGGTTTCCTTGGACGGTACATTACACCATGGGTCTCCGTTGGTCGGTTTCCAGCCCCAGCAGCATCAGCAACAGCGACAATTTACCGGCATGTCAATGGCCGTCCCTCTGCCGGCCTCGGCAGAGAAGTTTCGGTTCCACGCGACTCTGAACGCTCCGACCGCCATGATCAAACACGCAGACGAGATTCCAGTAACGTATCTCAACAAAGGCCAGGCCTATTCACTCTCTATCGTTGATACCAATGCGGCGCTTCCTCTTCTTCCCGGCACGAGATATCGGACATTTGTGCGCATTTCTTTCGAAGACGAGCAACAACGACTGAAACCCGGCGTTTGTTGGAGCTTGTGGAAAGAGGGGAGGGGCACGAACGAAGCTCATCAGCGTGGAGGGAAATTGCAGGCCGTTGAGTATGTCGAGACAAAAGATGCTGCACACGAAGGCGATGACAGGCGAACCCGCACCGAGCTGGATACCTCCTCATTCGACGGCTTCTCGGTCATATGGACACCCGGAGCGAATGGCGGGCCTGAATGCAATATTGCCGTTCGATTCAACTTCCTGTCGACCGACTTTAGCCACTCCAAGGGCGTTAAAGGCATACCCGTGAGACTCTGCGCCAAGACCGACCTATTACCCGCCGACTCTGCACAACCTGCAGCCGATGCGACACCTGAGATATGCTTCTGCAAGGTCAAACTGTTCCGAGACCATGGTGCCGAGCGCAAGCTTTCCAACGACGTGGCTCATGTCAAGAAGACTATCGACAAGCTGAAGCAGCAAATCGCTCAAGCAGAGAGCGGATTGAAGGACTTTGGAAAGCGAAAGCGGTCTTCGGCAGTACACATCAAGTCCACAGGATCAGAAAGGCCCGGTAAAGTCCAAAAGCATAAGCGAACCTGGTCCATGTCTTCGGCGAGTTCGGCAGGTGGCGGTGGAGGACGTCCTCCCGTTGAAGAGGAACTCCACTTTAAACTACAGTCGCTACAGGATATGTTCACCAGCACTCGACCTGTCAGTGTCCTCTATCTTCGCGGCGAGGACCTCGATGACCCGGATGCGCACCCCGTCTCGCTACCTCAAGATTCTGCTGATCTCACCAAGGTGGAATCGAGAGATAGCGCTCAGTGGCAGATGCGTAGCGGACGCAGCTCCGTTGCGGGCTCATCGATGGTCTCGCCCTCGCCAAGTTCCCTCTCACTCGCATCTCAAGCTTCGGCGGTACCCAACCGACAGTGGTCGGGCTTCGACAGCGAGGGCACGGGGCAGCGGGGTCTCGCCCAGGACAGCACCAGCCAACAAGGGTCGCTAAAGACAGACGACACAGGTGGCCTGAGCGGGCTGGATCGAGGCTCTCGGTGTCGATCCTTCTTACAGACCGCCGCCGGAACGCGTCACCAAGCCCGTCGCTTGCTTCTACGTCGCGCAGAAGAAACCTACCGGCACTGAACGACGCGAACTTCACAAGGCCATTTACCTCGGCCAACGCACGCTCAAAGATTTCAATTTCCGAGTAGCCTCAAAATGGAACCTGCAACCCTCGAGAGTCCTACGAACAATCCACGTCCTGCAACAAGGACTCGAGGTTGAAATCGATGACGATGTGATCCAGGAACTCAAAGAGGGCCAAGACATGACCCTGGAGGTTGTCGAAATTGGCCCAGAGGCTGCTGTCCAGGTTAAGCGTGAATGGGAAATGGCTGTCGACCAGAACGACAACGATACAGCAGCCTCGTCAACCCCACCTCAGGGCGGATATGAACTTCGACTATCATTCTGATGCAATACGATAAGCGAGGCTTTCCCTTTCTACCTACAGCAAATTAAGCACAGCGCGAGGTCCGCAACGGACCTCGTTCATGCCCCGCTCCTTATACCGCCATGTGGACTTTCCCGGCTGCAGATACACGTAATACCTACTTGCACATAGGTCGGTGGGACACGATTGATAACGGCGTTGCTCCCCATTTCATTCTTCTTTTCCCAAGATACCAAGTCCCGCTAGGGGCATTTATTCTTCTTTTCTAAGCGTCCTACGGGACTTTTTTCCTCGGAGTCGATACACTAGACGGACAACCATACTGCGGCTTTCTTTTTCCACCTTGATCATGGATGGATAAGCACGGATGTCAGCTTATCAGAGCGTGAGCAAAAGGCGATGGATGAGATGAGAGGACCTGGCAGAGACCTGGAAGTCATGGACGGACATCTGATGCTAACTTTGCTGAGCTGCTGGGCAACATCAGGCGGTCCGGCGGCCGTCATATCCCTTGTTGTCACGAGCCTTTTGCATTTCTTGATTCCGATTTTTGAACACAATTATTTCATGTTTTCGTTCCTTTTGTATTACGAAGCAATCCGATATTCGATTTCTCGCTGAACATGATGGGAAACTGGGCAGAGACTCACGGGCAGACGCGGCGGGGGTGTGGCCAACTGGTTGTCCGGTACATTTTCACGTTTGTATCTTTGGGATTAGCGGCAGTATACCCAGAAAGAGCGCGAGAGAACAAAATGAGGTTTATTGAGTCGAAAAAGGTGCGCCTCCCCAGCAATCTGTGACTACGTGCATCAAACGGTCCGGGCCACTGCTACGTGGTCCGTGATGGCGTCTTTTCCTCCGCACCAGCACGGGGCATCTTCTACTTAGATACCTTACCTCGAAATGCAGTGTGGGAGGGGGCGGGGGTATGTCTGGTTCGTGGCGCATTCCTCGACGAAGGTTAGATGGAGTGTACAATAAAGCGAGAGAGATTTGGCCGCTTCCTCCCATGGCTAATCTCGCGTGGGACGCACTGTTGCCAGGGTGCTTCACGATCGTGATTCGCTCCCGCAGGAGATATGTCCTGGCCTTACAGATAAATCCGGCATCAACATCTCCTTCAACCCCCCTCTTCGCTTCAACGGCACGCGAAATCGGCGCAACCCCCCTTGTAGAGTCCGTTAGGCTGGGTTCGCACTTGCAACGTCGCGGGCAGAAATTTACCTCAGTCATTTCGTCGTCTAGGCCGTCGTTTTTCGGGGGGGCTAGGCCGGGGGGTGGTGTTGGATGCTGTGTTTCTGCGTGTGGAGGACGTTTCCGTGAGACCGGCTCGGCGGGTAGGGTAGAGAGGGGGGGTGCAGTTTTGGGGGAGGAGATTCGGAGCCTCGGAGGGCTAGCTAGGGGGCGGCTAGGTACAGCTAGGGAAGGGTAGGTACCGTTGTCAGGTTGCATTCTAGATTCAAATGTGGCGCGCGCAACGTCTTTGTCTCACTTGCCACGCTACGAAGAAGGCCTGGGTCTAAGGGGAGGGGGGGGGGAGGCCCTCGGGTGCTTGTCTCCATGCTAACTTCCTCTGCGGTCCGTCTTTTGTTTGGCTTTCTGTGAAGCGCACTGGCTAAATCAGTTTTCTGTGGGCTGAGGGAGGATTGCAATGGGATGGTTTACGGGATGACCGGACCTTGGCGACAAGATGCAGCCGGCGAGCTTGGGGAGGCAAGGGGAGTGAGCATGCTTGCGCCGAGGGATTGTTGATGTCAGTGACTGGTTGTCATGGTGGGGGCGGCTAAGCCACACTAGCTGTGGCGAGTGCTTGCGCGTCTGGCCAACAGCGCTACCAGCTAGCTCGCTGTAGGATTTGAAGATTGGAGCAATTCCCCTGAAATCAAGAGGTACTTTCGGCCATGTATTCGGCTCTAGCAATGGTACGAAGCACTGGTCTTGGGATCTCGACCCCCGTGGGGACGCGCAAGCCACATATGTGGCTCAAAGATGCGGACGATGGCTCCCTTTCAGCCGAAGATGATTGGCGCCACATTTTTGACCAGCAAGTGTGGCTGATGACATGGAGAGCAAAATTCCAACGTCAATCAGGCACCTGTGTAGATCACCAGGTAGGTCGATTGTCTGCATGCTGCCGTCAAATTCACTGTTCGCGCACAAGAGGGAACGACGATCCCTATGCACAATTCGAGACTTGTCTAGCAATCACGACTTGGGCGGCCTCCCGATCGCCCTAAACATGAAGTCGGTGATCATCGCTTGCTGCTTCGTAAAGAGACCGGCCGAGATTGCCGGATCTTCGCGGTGACGCAGAACCACAGTGTTCCTCTGTTGAGTATCTCGTCCGTCACAGAATCAGTGCGCCTGTCGTCGCAATGGCGTTGCCCCCTGTGTCTCAAGCTACATGAACGCAGTTGCTTTGGTTCACAGGTCGCGCAGTGTGTAGCAGGCTGACTATGCGTAGGGCGAGCACAAACTTTGAATACTAGCCAGTAATTCCATGCCGTGTCTCACATTCGCAATGCGGTGGCCTGTGAGTATCATCCATTAATGGGAGCCAAGGACGGGGCCGATTACGACCCCGAGAAGACGGATAACAGCCACGCCTCGAACACGAACGATCCTCCTAGCCTCGGCGCGGGGCTCTTGGGCCCTTGATGGCCTTATGCCAGTGTTTAAGGGCTAACTGGGGGTACCAGCGCACCGATCGCACACTATGTCGCACTGGTTCAGGAAGGTCTTCAAGGATGGCGTGTGCAGATATGCAGCCCTGAACTTGGCCGGTCGTGGGCACGTAGAAATAAGCCACAGAGCCGACATTTGTACCGGTACTTCGGCCTTCTTGTGGGAGACACTCGCCACAATGCGGAGGTGTTTGGGGGGGGCCACAAGCACAAGAAGGGAGGGGTTCATTGTGGCTTGACTGGACTGACTACGGTGGCTTATGCTGGCGCAACGTCCAGTGTCGTCCAGATGCGGATATACGACTGCCGATCACCCTCACACAGGCGTCATCCCGCACAGCACCAACATATCACCGTCGCATCATGAGATATGGTCACAAGATGAGAGGACGGCCAGGGAGCCGAGATCACAGGCCGTTCGCTTCGTGCTGGCCGCTACGCGAGAAGACGATCATCACGCTCTCCGAGGTCCAGAACCTCCAACTGACATGGCCTTACGTGACACATGCGCGACTGTTGTCGGTCGTACTGGGCACTAGACCAGTAGCGGCGAGTCGGAGCCTCACCGTTCATGATCATCCTCGGGCCCGGAGAGGCACAGCCACGCGTAACTTCCAGGGGAACGAGCCAATAGAGGTCGTGAAGTCACTATTTTCAGCTCTTCAGGGGCCCCGTCAGTTACATTGGCGTATCATAGCGCCATGACAGATGGCGACGTAGTCTTCGCCACAGCAGACGACGATCCTCGCGCCTGGTGTGGCTCACGCACCTCGCCACATGTCGGATCGAGACGATGGGAGAAAAGGGGGCCACAGAACAGCCGTGGCTGAACCCAATGGGCGCCGTCAACACGACTGTCTGATTTACGCTTTCCTTCTTTGTGGAGGGAGCTCTCGAGAGGAGAGCCTTCTCTTCTCCAGCGGCTTCAGCCGCAGGCAGGTACTCGCCACAGAGCCCACAGGAGGGGTGTGTCTGCAGGGAGGGGGTACGGTTTCGAGCGGCAGCCAAGGAAGCAACGTCACTGTCTATCTTGACCAGTCCAAAGCCACTCATTGGAGCTCTGGGACCCCCGGCGCGTCCAGACTTTCGGGACGGACCTAAAGATAGGGGGGGTGCCGCCCGCAGGTGGGCCGTGATCTTGGTTCCCGGCGAGCCACAGCCTGGCCAAGGGGGGGTGCTTTCGTCCCTGGGCGAGGAGAGGCTGAACAGGATAAAGAGACTCGATGTCCTCTCATCGACGACATGTCGGCATGCTTGACATCGGTCGCTGAGATGGCTTGCACCCGTCCCGACGCCTCGCCCCTCTCAATTTCACAGCTGCTTCCTCTATGCTGTTGGGCTCGAATTTCCTCCCCTATCCCCTTATATGCCCTTTCAACTTAGGAAGCCACGCGCTGACATAGTTCACCAGTCGATCTAGTTCTGTAACTTCAGCCACACCCACGCGAGACCCCTTGCCAGTCACCGGGGGATATGAGGCTTCACTGGAACGTCAACGGTGAACCAATGGCAGCATCTACTGCATCTCGTCGCTTTCCCGATGCGGTAGTTGAGGGACTCGCCACACTGCCGTGAATGTATCGAAACGACCAGGTCGAGACGGTCAGTCAGACTCAAGGCAAAATTCCAGGAGGTTCGTGGTGGCGAAAGTTCCGTCCGTTACAAAGCGGGGAGCAGAGCACCCTGGGTGCTTCAGGGCTCTTACGGCCCCAGATGTGCTGGGACCACGCTCTCTGTTTCCTCCTGCCAGCGATTCCTGGCGGTGGAAGCCGCCAGAAGGCTGGCATGAGGGGGAGAATGCAGGATGTGGCGTCCTGTCCTGGGGCTGCAGGCTTCAGAGCACTTCTCGATCGGCAGTCTCCATCACGCACAGGAGTACCATGGTTTTCTTCACGACGCCTCCGGAAAAAACTCTCCTTCGGCCATCGAGTGAGGTCTCTCGAATCTGTGCAATTTTCTTCACAACAAGCCTGAGGATGCTATATCGTCGCAAGATCTCCGCCATCCATTACCCGTCTGGGCTTCCATTGGACAATGGACGCTTCAGAGCTCTCGGGAAGAGCAGCGATCATCGCAAGCTCCAGTGAGCTGTCCCAATTGCTGCTGTATCAGGTCGTGGTGGCGAGAGACAATGCTCTTTTTGGATGGGATTTGCGATTTTTCTAAGGCGGGGAAACGGGCAATCAGACGTGCCGGCCAAATGTGCTTGGGATTTATGCGGTCGGGGATTGGACATGAGAGTCCACTGCCAGCTGCTTCACTGGCCATGTCAGTGGCGACAGAGCATACTTTTCCCTGGGAGCTGCCTCGCAGTTCCAATTCACAAGGCAAATTGGGCACACTGCATCAGTTTTGAGCCATGTTTGTGAGCACTCAGGGCAACTTGGCGCCTGCTGCTATGGGGCGGGTGTGGGAAGCGATGACGGCATGATTGGCGCCGATCGGCGCCGTCCGCCCATTCTGCGGTTCTTGAACCACGGCCGATTATGGTGATAATGATACGCGATTGAATTAAAGCCGTCCCGTCCCTCCAACATATCCTCGGAAGTTGAAATATTACACAGCGGCTGGCAGGCGAGGGATCATGTTATTTCGTTTGTGGCCCAGCTACGGTTGTCCAATGTCGAATCAAGCGACCGCACCTTGGCATGGCCGGCGGCGTGCTGGTTCAGTATTCATATCCCCCTAGCCGTAGGCTTCTTTGAGATTTGATTCTTGGCATTCGAACATTCAGGTCTTAATAACTTTCTCGTCTATTTTTCTCGACTCGTATCCATATCCTCATAAACGGAGAAGGCATCATCCGCGAACCTGCCGTGAGGAATTACAATGATGCAAAGTTAACTCTGCACGCAATGCGTGCCCTAAAGATTCGAATGCACGTACATGTTCTCGGATATTCTTCTCCCAAGTTATACCATGCGGATGAGTTATGGTCCATTTACCAAATCACGCCCAAGTGTCGGGGGACATAGTTCCTGTACAGGCACCCAGCTTTCTGTGGCATGACCCAGCCTGCAGCGGAATGAACTACAATATAGATCGTCTGGAAGCCTTCTGGTGAGCCTTCGGATCGAGAGTTCAAGAAACTTGGCACATACAATGGCGCTTCTTGGAGGCAACCTCTGAGGCGAAGTAAACAGACAAAAAACCCGACTACACAGACTATGGGCGTGTTTCATGCCAGTGCGATTCAATGATGTGCCCGTAAGTTAAAGACTCAGCCTGCCAATGAGACTGTATGAAGCCGATTTCGGAAGAAGTAGTAGATATCTACCTCGGGGACGTACTCAATATCCTTCACATTTGCGGTGTGACTTACGGTTGTGAGCAGACTTCATGGCAAGAAAGTTGCATGGCCAGCTTGGCAGACTATCTTGTCAAGAACCATATCTAGGATTTCAAAAAGTTTCTTCGTGCTCGTCGTTGTATTGATAGGCTACAGCTCTGCTTCCAGCTCTCTGCTAACTTCCAGAGCGCGGGAGAGAGGCATCGCAAAGCGGGTAGTTGCACGTGTCGACGAGCATGTGGCATTGTTGTCAGAAAATATGCTGAAATGAAAGATTATGTATTCGCTACTTCAGTTGGTTGTGGTTCCAGAAAAGTCTTTCATTTGGAGGGCAAGTGAACAAAACTGGCCATAAGCATCCACTGATGTCCTCAAGCACTGATTGCGAAGATCTCACGAAACTTAAATCATGGGAAGACTGCCAACAGCCTCATTGGCAACGGAAAACGCTCGGATTATTCAGATCATAACATCCGTACATATTCCTCAACATTTTTTTAAGTCTCCGATTGAACCGGATTTTGGGGACGCCGCCAGTAACCTCCAAGTGACGGTTGGAGACTGATCGTGGCCGTCTCCTGAATGGAGGGATGCTCGTGTGCGACCGCAACCAGCAGCATCGTCACGGAAAAGACAGATTGGGATTGCGAGCGACGGTAAGAAGTCAGGCAAGTGGGTCATCGATGTTGTGGACTACCTGTCTACGGTAGATAATTCATGTCCTAGGAAGCATTCGGCCACTGCCATCGAGCCGGTTTGAAGCTGCATTCTCGACAGCAGTGCGAGTTGGGAGGTTCACATAGTTTCCTCCTCAAGAAAAAGAAAGGTTTGAATCTTCTTTCAGATGACGATAGATTTGGGGGGTGTGAGTTCAATTCCAGCGTGGTAACATAAGTTATTGCGGTGCCGTGGGCAATTCATGATGGCCTGCACTTAACTTGCGGGCCTACCGTACGCAGCAGACGAACGACTAAGTGAAGCCTAGTCTGTGGTCATTGTGTCTGCAGGTTGAGATGAGTCAGCAACTGGAGAAACAAGTGGCTTGCTCCAGTGGCTTGAAGTATGGCTTGATCAGCACGTGACTCGGTGGGGGCAGTTCGCCAATTGCAGCATGGACCGTGCGTCGTGTGCAGCTTTTGGAGCTCCAGGAAAAAACTTCCCAACCAGTGGGGGAAAATTCAGAAAAATCGACATCGTCGGCGCCTCCAAGTCCACAGGTCGAGATCGGAACACAACGAATTCGCCAATCCACCACCCACAGCGCGAAGTCCGTCACAATCACAATGGCGAGCGTCAATTACGTGCTTTACGAAGCCCCTATGGGCTATGGTGTCTTCCAGGTCGAGCACCAGGCTGACAGCATTGGTCTTCGCTCTAAGGAGACCCAGGAGGCCATCAACGACCTGTCGCGCTTCGGCAAGATGATCAAGCTCCTCAACTTCACCCCCTTCCAGTAAGAGACGCTCCAAGGATCAATGCGCACCGCTGCATGCCATTGAGCACGCGGCAAGTGCGTTGGCGGAGAACTACAAGTCGGCTAACCCAGCGGAACAGCACTGGTAAGGAAGCGCTCAGCGAGATCAACATGATCTCTGAGGGTGTCATGTCCGACAACCTCAAGTCGATCCTCGAGCTCAACCTCCCCAAGACCAGCGGCAAGAAGAGCAAGGTCGTCCTGGCCGTCGCCGAGAAGAACCTCGCCAGCAGCATCAAGTCTTCTTTCACTGGTGTCGATTGCGAGACTGGCGAGACCTCTGAGGTCGCCGCCGACTTCCTCCGTGGTGTCCGCCTCCACGCCGATAAGCTCCTGAAGGCCTGCAGACTGGTGAGACCGCACAGGCTGGTCTTGGTCTCGGCCACGCCTACTCCCGTAGCAAGGTTAAGTTCAACACCACCAAGAACGACAACCACATCATCCAGGCCAGCGCCACCATCGACTTCCAGGAATAGGGCGTCCACTCAGTTTTTTATGCGTGTGCGCGAAATGGTACGGTTGGAACTTTCTCCGATGTTTTTCTTAGATTTGTTTTCTTATACCTTGA
>NW_003315036.1:2448411-2462356 GCF_000150825.1 Verticillium alfalfae VaMs.102
CACCAACGATAGGCTGCACGACATCGCCGCTCTCGTCGAGGAGGATGGCGAGAAGGCCCAGGCCATCATTGATGCTGCCAAGGTTTCCATGGGTCTCCAGATCACCGCCCAGGATCTCGAGATTGTCAAGGGCTTCGCCCAGGCCGTCGTTCAGCAGGCCGAGGCGAGGCGTTCCACCTCCAGCTACCTCGAGAAGAAGATGGGTATCGTCGCCCCTAACCTGCAGTGCCTCATTGGCACTCCCGTCGCCGCCCGCCTCATCTCTCACGCCGGCTCCCTCACCAGCTTGTCCAAGTACCCTGCCTCTACCCTCCAGATTCTCGGTGCCGAGAAGGCCCTCTTCCGTGCCCTCAAGACCAAGAGCAACACCCCCAAGTACGGTCTCATCTACCACAGCAGCTTCATCGGCAAGGCCGGTGTCCGCAACAAGGGCCGCATCTCCAGGTATCTCGCCAACAAGTGCTCCATTGCGAGCCGTATCGACAACTTCTCCGAGGAGCCTTCAGTCAAGTTCGGCCAGGTCCTGCGCCAGCAGGTCGAGGACCGTCTGGAGTTCTACGCCTCCGGCAAGAAGCCTGCCAAGAACGCCGATGTCATGGTACGTACATGTGCCCTGCTTTTGTCATCGGTACACATTGCTAACTATTTCCAAGGCCTCTGTCCTGGACATTGTTGAGGGCGACGACATGCAGCTCGATGAGTCTATGATGGCCGCTCCCGTGGCTGACGAGGTCGAGAAGGACAAGAAGAAGTCCAAGAAGGAGAAGAAGGACAAGTCTGACAAGAAGGAGAAGAAGCGCAAGCGCGAGTCCGAGGTCGGTGCCGCTGAGCCCGCGCCTGTCGAGGACGGCGAGAAGAAGAAGAAGAAGAAGAAATCCAAGCACGATGATTAGGAAGGCATCAGCTGCTGAAAACGGGTGGACTTGCTCTTTTTCCTCTTTTTGGCGCCGCTGGGGAGTTTGCTGTTACGGACCTGCAGGGTAAACGGTCCGGCGGCTCTCTCCTCCATTCGGCTTGTCTGTCTGTTGTCTGGATCCCGGAGTTTAAATGGTTTTTCGGCATGGGAGTTTGAGGGCAATGTTTGCATTGTGTCGTGTATGTACAGTCTGACGAAGGTTCATACCCATATCAACGAGTTCAGAAACTTCGGTCGCGCCCCTCTCTTCGTTCGTGTGCTCTGTGTACAGTGATTGATTTGCACGATTCGAGAGCTGGAAAATCGCAGTAAAGAACATACATACAGGGCCCTGCGCGACACGCAGTCGCTATGCAAGTTGCTAATACCAAGGCACCTCCCGCAGACAAGTAACGCCCCAAGACGCCGTCCTCTGCCCATATGCTGACATCATCTCGACGCGACTTGTGATGATGACCTACCTAGACTGAAATCAAAGTGTCTCGCACTAGCAGGCCCAATCAGGTTTGTCGTGAAAGCTTGAGATGCTCGTATTTCATGTGGTCAAAACCACAGCTGGCCCGACCCTCGATGAGTTGCATGCCACATCATGCGCCCTCGCTTCCAAGCTCCTGCGTCCATTTCGTATGCGCAACAACATCTGTCATAGAGACGGTTGGTGGCGTCTCTTTCAGAGCATTCTTGAAGTCCTTAACATCCACTGATGGCGCCTCAAGCTCCTCCGACTGTACGTCATGCCAGCTCATCTCCTTCGCCGCTGGGTCTCCGGGTGAACATGGTGTCAGTTTCCTTACACCGTTGACCATGATCTGGATGGGTGTTAGTATATAATGATTGCCGGTTGCGCTTCATCTAAACATACCTCCTTGTAGTGCGTCGCCTGCACAATCTTCGCCACTGGTCTCATCAACGCATGCTGTACCACGTTCGCAATGTCACTGCCCGAGTATCCCTCACTCGACTTGGCCAACTCATTGTAGTCATTTGCCGTCAAGTCTGTTTCTGTATCGCCAACTGAAATTTTGAACATGCTCGCGCGGCCTGGTGCGTCGGGAAGACCGATGTGAATACGTCGCTGGAATCGTCGTCGAATAGCAGAGTCGAGCTGCCAGGGAATGTTGGTCGCGCCTAGGACTAGAACACCCTTGCTGTCCTTACCGACACCATCCATTTGGACGAGCAGCTCTGTCTTGATACGCCTCGATGCCTCGGAATCGCCTTCGCCACGAGGCGAGCAGAGGGCGTCGATTTCGTCAATGAAGATGACGGCCGGCTTGTTCTCGCGAGCCATGGCGAAGAGGGTCTTGACAAGCCTGGCAACTTGATTAGCATCGTTGCTCACACGTGGTCATGGATGGCCTACCTTTCACTCTCGCCCCATCCATTTACTGATGAGATCAGAACTGCTGACACTGAAGAAGGTGCTGTTCGCCTCCGTCGCAACCGCCTTGGCCAAATAACTCTTACCGGTTCCTGGTGGTCCATATAGCAGGATACCTTTCCACGGCTGCCTCTTGCCCTGAAACAAACTGGGGAAGCGGATCGGTATGACAACGGCCTCCTTGAGAGTCTCTTTCGCTGCCTCCAGGCCGGCGACATCCTCCCAGCGCACGTTGGGGCGCTCTTGGAGGATGGCGCCGCTCAACGCGTTCTTCAGCTTCTTGTCCTCGCCATCCTCGCCGTCCTTGTCCTCCTTGCCCTTGCCATTAGCGCCAACGGCGCCTTTGCCCCCTGATGCTTTTTTGGCTTCTGCTTCGTTGAGGTGATTTTTCAGCTTTTCGGCGCGGTCCATGTACTCGGCGGTCTTGGCGCGGATGAGGTCCTTGGACTTTGCATTCTTCTCGTACTTGATGGCGAGGACGAAGACCTCAAGGGACTGCTTGTAGAGGTTGAAGG
Organism: Verticillium alfalfae VaMs.102; assembly: GCF_000150825.1. Classification (NCBI taxonomy): domain Eukaryota; kingdom Fungi; phylum Ascomycota; class Sordariomycetes; order Glomerellales; family Plectosphaerellaceae; genus Verticillium; species Verticillium alfalfae. Next base: position 2,451,224 of record NW_003315036.1, read on the forward strand.
CCTTCTCGTACTCGCCCGCATTGTCAGCCTCAATGGCCTGCTTGACGGTATTGACAGCGCGGCCAAGAAAGTCGACGTTGTTCGACATCGTGCGTTCGTGGGGGGTGTGGTGTGGGCGTGTTGAGGGGTCGTCGTGTCGATATGAGGGGGAGGTCTAGCGCGGGGAAGTCGATCACGCACAGCTGCCCGGCGGTTTGTCGCTCAGCGTAGGCGTCGTTTTCGGCGGGAGATGAGGATGCGTAGCAGGTTCACCGAAAGACCGATTCCCTCCGTAGGCTTCAATCCGAATAGGCTCGAGGCAGCGCAAGAGAGACCAGAGCGAAAGCTGGGGGAAGGGCCGAGGTGGGGGTGTGCTGCCTGTTGGGCAAAAGAGGCAGAAGCAAGGCGGGATGGGGATCGTCGATGCCTGTGAGTGACGTTCGTTGCCTGGACAAACCAATGGGCCAGTCCAGATTCGCGGGGGAAATACATGCATGTATGCCATAATCGCTTACACGGGATTATGCTATCACTGAGTAAGCCTCATTGCGCATATTTTGGATCCCTTGGCCTCCCTGAGGAAGACGCGATTCTTCAAGAAAAAGCAGTAGGATCGCCTAGATAATTCTATCCTTTTCTTTGTTGCAATAGGTGGTAGGTTCTGGCTGTACCCGGTGTAATTTGAATCTACCATTAGGGTCAGGTAACGATTTTTGGGGGACTTGCTCTTAGGCGGTTTGGTGGGGCAATCCCTCTGCTGGCGAGAAGCCGCCATAAACACTAGAGTCAGTCAGGTTTGGTCGCTCTGATCTCACCTAACAACTCCAGAAGCGAAGTATCAAGCCGAATCAAATTCGGGAGCCGAATTCAGATCCAACACATCATCTGAGAAGTACTTTCCGGCCCAATATCTGGTCATCACAATATTCTTCTCCTCATCTGTGAGATTTTCTCACTCTCCCCTCATCATGGCTCAGGCTCGACTGCAAGCCTTGTCGGAGGAGTTCCAGAAACTCCAAGCTGGCAAGTGACGCATTTATCCTTCATGAAAACACCGCCGACTGACTGAGAGACAGAGCTTCAGACGTCAGTATCTGCCCGCCAGAAGCTCGAGGCCCAAAAGCAGGAGAACCTCGGCGTGCAACAGGTAGGGTCGCCTAAGTACGCATGCAGAGCTCGATAATAACTCGACGTTAGGAGTTCGACGGGCTCAAGGAGGGCGAGCGTATATATAAGCTCGTCGGACCTATTCTGTTACAGCAGGATAAGTTTGAGGCGGAAGGCACAGTGAAGGGCCGCCTGGATTTCATTGATAAGGAGATGTTAGTGCCCTCACGGAACAATTGCGTGTCGATGATCTAATGAGCAAGTAACAGTGACAGGCACGAAACCTCCATCAAGGACATCCAGAGCAAACTGGATAAGAAGAAGGGTGAAATCATTCAAATACAGGCGAGCGCCCAAGGCCAACAGCAACAAGCAAACGCGGCGGCGTGAGGTCGGCGATGAGCCGACGTCATAAAAAAAAGCATGACTAGTTGGTTGTATTACGGCTCGCATTAGGACAAATTCTATACCCAGTGTCCCCCAAGCGCCATGGTCGTGCCCCCCCTTTCGTACTACTGCATGTCTCGTTAACACCGTCAAGTCCTCCGTCTCAGTTCAACGCGAGGATCGTGAAACCCCAAGGCAGTCCCATGTTCCTCGAGGGCAATTCGGATGCCCACTCAATCGCAGCCTGATCATCCTCTCCGAGACCAAGGCTCGCCGTGTCAGAGCCATCGTCAACAGCCTGGCAGATCACATCTGCAAGCTGGCTTTTTGCGTAGCAGCGTGAGAAAACCTTGCTCTCTTCAATCTTCGCAGTGATCCTTCTGCACTGGTCACTCTCGGCGAAATGCTGTACTTGATGATCGAAGACCTCCTGTGTGATCTCACCACGGCATGCAGACAGGTGCTCAAAGACGGCAACGACACCGGCGACGGCCCTGGCGAGCAGGCGCGCCTTGGTCGGACCATTTAGAGAGTCGTCCAGAACATCGAGGTTTTCGGAGTGTCGGTCCAAGAAAGCTTGAGCTTCACGGTCAAAGGTGGTGTTCAATATGCTCTTGAGACCAGTCTGACAAGAAAGGACACCATGGGAGTCTTGGAGGTTATATGTTTGGTTGATGTGGGAGTATGACCGGAGAAGTGTCTTCCACAAGGACGGCGATGTGATGGCGGTTTGGCCCATGCTCACTGTGAAGTAAGGCATGACGCTCTCCACGCTGTCTGCTTGATAATTAGCTTCGCCAGGCGAGAGATCGATCGGGCACCGTACTTCGACATGTTTGCGACATCATCCTGAAAAAAATGCGATGGGATTGGAATGCAGCTGCTGAGCGAGATTTGAACAAAGGATGGAGATCAACGGAGAAGGAGGGCTGTACTTTGAGCAGCGGTGGGAGCGTATGTCCAGAACCTTTTAATATTTTCTGCCGGCAGGCATGGCGTTGAGGCCTTGCGGCCTCATCAGGAGATTGCCTGTATTCAGGGATGGTGGCAAGACCAGCAATGACACGTAGGTGGCCATGGCTTCCTCCCGCCATGCAGGAATAACGCCGTGATTGCCCAACGCAGCTCACATTCAACGGGGGTGTTTGATCACTCATGCATGACAGCTTCCGTCACATCCCTTCGAAGCGCACGATTTATTGTAAATGAAGGCGACGTCCCTAACAAGACCGCGTGGCATGCTGCAGATGCAACTGAATCAAGACAGAAGATCCTCTTTTCACAGCAATGTGGTGGTTGGGTGACCGGCAGAGCGGTTGCAATGTTGTCCATGGGCGAGAGGAAGGGCGGACCGTCCCCCGATTGATGGAATCCATCGTTCCGGGTTCTCCCGGTAGGCGGCTGGTACGAGTCGGGTTGTAAACAGACCACTCGAGAACTCCGTCGTTGTCAACAGTGCCCTCCGCAGAGCCAAGCCTCAAAGGGACTGGTGAATGGAATCAGAAGGGCGGTCTTATTATCTGGTGATGAACGGACGCTTCTCCGACATGATACAAGCGGCTCTTCCCGCAGTTGATTCAGATCAACAAGGAAAATAAGATGTCATGGCAGCCAATGGAAGTGTACCTTAGCTTCGCTCCAAAGTCACGTGCCGTTTATTGTCATGTGACTGCCCCGCGATCGCGGGGTCATGTCTGAGGGGGAGACCAGGACCCAAGGGTGTTGGAGCTGTGTGCATGGCGCATTGAGCTTCGTCATATTCGCCAGGCTTCCATTTCCTGATATATACCCTGCCAAACTTTGCCTCACCAATCCATCCCGCATCTTCGGATCCCTAGTAAGAAGGCGGGTACGACGCTCACCGTTTCCGTTTATCCACATGACTCTCTTAACTACCATGTTCCAAGTTTCTCGAGATACAACGTTCTAGATCTGTTCCCGAGTGCACTTCCTTGATCTTCGCCAACAAACCAACAGCGCGCGTCGAAGTTGTGTCCTAGTACCAGCCATGAACGGGACATCAGCACCGCGGCCTTCGCGGCCGACCAACACGAAGGAGCTTGCCGCAATGGGCGACAACTTCGAATTCCAACCTACAGTTCCCTTCAAGCACTGGGCTCGTTCAGCTGACGTCCTGTATCAAGAGGTTCGTCTTTCGTCATCAGTTCCGAAGATCGCGTAGCTCATCTTATCCAGGCAGGATTCGCCATGCAGGACCACGACTACAGGAAAGCATACGTCATGCTCTGGCGACACTCATCGCTTGTGCTGAAACACCTCGACACGCACCCTGACGCCAAACTTCCGGAAAACAAGGCCTTCACGAAGGCCTTGCGGAAGCGCCAGGCGAATGAGGTCTTCAGGCGTCTCGAACAACTCAAACCGCTCATTGACAGTGAATACGACGAGTGGGCACGGATGACCGCTGCGTCTAAGAAGGCCGACATCGAGCAAGAAGTCTTGAAACCCACGACCTACAATGATTTTGCAGCTCGTGACCCCTCTCTTGGTGGGAGAGCAAGAATTCTGGACGCAGGCGACAACCAGGAGTTCGCGGTCGACTTGGCGCAACGAGATTTCGTCCGGCGGGACACAATAAAGAGGGGAATCCGCCGTGCTGGTGTTTCGGTGGAGCAGGAGCAAGAGCGCCGGAGAGGTGGTGCATGGGATGACTGGCAAGGCGGACAGCCGGATACCACGAACGACGCCGAAGAATTGAGAAGACAAATGGAAGCCACTCGACAAAGGCTTGATGACAACCAGGGCGGGTACCAGAGAGTCGAAGACGCTTTCAGCCACACAGGCGTCTCACGCCCACATCCACCATCGCCTCCTCCCAAAATACCGACCCAGCCGTACCATTATCCTTCCGTGTCAAAACCGAAACCAGTGCATTGGGATTCTGCCCCACTGGAGCCTCGAAGGCCGGATATCGCGGCACCATCAAAGCCTCCAAAAGAATTGGACATTCCGCCTTACAAACACGACGTTGTGCCGCCCTCGAGGCCGCTCAAGGAGTCTCTCCCGGCGTACAAACGACTCCCTACACCTGAACCACCAGCAGCAGCTGCCCCCACTCGGCCTCCAAAGGAACAGGAGGTGGAGGTACCGGCCAAAGAGCAGCCGGGTTGCATTCCGCCCTGCCGCGTACTTGGAGAATGGGGATCCTATCCGGCCCGTTTTCATTCCCAGCGAACTGCGTCATAAGTTCCTTGAGATTGCTTCAGGAAACACGCGCAAGGGCTTAGAGATGTGTGGCATTCTGTGCGGAAGGCCGATTAATAACGCACTTTTCATCAGCTGTCTCCTTATCCCCGAGCAGAAATGCACATCGGACACTTGCGAAACAGAGAATGAGTCTGCGCAACTCGAGTATTGTATCAACGAGGATCTCTTAGTTCTCGGCTGGATTCATACACACCCAACACAGACCTGCTTCATGAGTTCGCGTGATCTCCACACACAGGCGGGGTACCAGATCATGATGCCTGAGAGTATTGCGATCGTCTGTGCCCCGCAACACCAGCCGTCGTAAGTTTGCCTCTCTCTGGTCTTACATCATGTATGCTAACGTTGCTCCAGGCACGGCATCTTCCGCCTGACGAATCCGCCTGGCCTCCCGCATATTCTCAATTGCAACCAGGCGGCGATGTTCCACCAACATCACATTGACAACATTTACACTAAGGCCAGCAACCCTCCTGGACACGTGTTTCAGTCAGACAAGCTGCATTGGTACGTCAAGGACTTGCGACCCAAAAATTAGGATTCGAGAGGAGAACAGGTCCAGACGCAGCTGCGTCGCTCAAAGAGGATCGAGGTAAGCTCCCGCAGCAGGGAACTTAGTCCCCCATTGCTAAGAAGGAGCGCTCGGGTCAAATCAAGGACGGAATCGCCAAACCAGGCACGAACACCGATCTCGAAATCACACGGATCCAAATTGGAGCGAGCTGCCAAGTGGGCCACAAGCATGGCTGAAGAAAAGCAGCGGCTGACGCTTCCACACATATCGTCATATGATGCGAATAGGAGCCGAACCCGCGAGGCTATGAGATGACGAGCATGATTTTATGAGCGCAGAAAGTGGAAGAGGAACTGTTATGCATGGCGAGGCGTCCGGACGAGTGTTCACATGATGCATTTTTTGCACGTATAGCGAAGCAAGGGGTAATTCATACGATTCACGGCACTCCATTATAGCAATACCATGACTATTAGCACTTTCCAGCAACGCCGGCCGCTTGACCGGTCCCAACAATAACATCAAGCGCCTACATTCGTACACGTTTCGACATTGTCGTCTCAGTGACCCCCTTCTGTGCAAACCGCCGTGCGGAAGAGGCAATAACATTCTTGCCAGCTCTCATTATTGCTTTGCATGTTGGTGAAGATGTCAATTCTTGTAGTAAGCAGTCGCACTGCCCTTCCGTCGGGTTGAGTATGATGGGGATCATATCGAGAGTTGCAAGGACTGTACTCGAGGTTGTCGAATATTCGGGGATGGGAATAACTTCAAGAGTCGTCAGCGTTTAACGAGCGCTCAAGACCCTGGCAATCAGTAGACAGGCCAGGCCTTCACCCTACAGCTCAACGTCGGCGAGACTGCCTTAGCGACTGTTATGAGAAGCAGACGACATGTCCCGAAGAGTGGACAAAGCCATGGCCCTCGTGATATGCGACGAATCGAAGGAGCTGCAAGGCAATGAGTGACAGTGGAATTCTTAATAGGATCTGCGCATATCTGGTGCCGATGATAACTTCCTGAACTCCACGTCCCCGAGTTTGATCGGCCTGCTGGTCAGCTTCCTACTCGCTTGCAACTACCATCGCTAATGCTATCGTGACAAGTCGAAGAGATTTATGCGCATTGGAAGGTAGGGCAGCGATTTAAGCAGTATTCTGCCACGTTCGAGAGTGTTCTCGAGACCACCAAAAGCTTCCAAGATGTGCAGATGATTGCAATGCCGTACGAGGAACGCTTTCACTTATTGGAGGCGCAGTCCTATATTTCATCATTCAATCATCTGTATATCCCTCTGTGTAGGCTCTCCAACAAGCTGCCTTCATAATTATGGAAAGTAGCTTGCATGTATTTCATGAAGCCTGACTCCTTCCAGGAGAAGTGCTTCACCTCAAGGGGGTCAGAAGCTCACAATCCTGTGGCTGGGGAGCTGGAGTGACAAGTTCCGCCTGACTGAGGATAAAAAGTGTAACAGCCTTGATTGCTCCTAGTTTTTCATAGATCCTGCACTCTATTCCTAGAATACTCAAGCCGAACAACAGGCCTCTCTCCGAATTGGTACCAAACACCATGACCAATGTCAGCGGCCCACTCAACCCATCTTTTTGTCTTGCGCCCTGCAATAGCCACTGGCCACTGCCTCTAAATGTGAACCAGACCGGATTGTCGAGGAAATCGTCATGCCCACTTCTTTAAATCACATCATCGAACCCCTTCGTAACGCAAGTTTTCCGAGCATAATTCTTCGGCAGTGAATCCTCCATTTCAGAAAGACTCACCCTAACCTCGTTCAGCCCTGCAACCGACAGCCGAACCCCCCACTGACATCCGTCTGCTCATGTGGAGACAGGGGAGATGCTGGTTTCGGGGATCGGGCTCGGGGCCAAGATGGGTTGGATGCGTCACTGGACAGTTGGTTGCTGTCGGCGACAGAGCACGTCACTTCGAGAATCGGTATAGAGTCCAGTGCGAGAGAATATAAGGTCTTCCGACAATGCATTCATTGGCCTTTAGTGTGCAGAGTTGGTTCGCGGCCATCGTCTACAGCATCTTGACGGCACGATATCTTACCATGTTTCGTTGTGCCCTCACATCGCTTGCCTTGCTGGGGTCTGCGACTGGCTTCACCGTTGATTTCAGAAGGACATCCAACGGAAGTTTGTCCTACAAAGACCCATCACTTTCGCCGAAGGAGCGAGCACAGGATCTGCTCGAACGGATGACATGGGTAGAAAAAGTTGGTCAACTGGGTGGTATCCGCAGGGCCGTAAGCAGAACGAATGGCAAACCGGTATTCAATGAAACGTCCTTCAACGCGATAAGAAAGACACAAAACGGGCAACTCGGTAAGGAGGCTCCGGCGAGTATCTCACAAAAACAATGTTCGTAAATCAACAGTAGAGGCTCTGACACCAAATAGGCCTCGGATTGCAGTTCAACTACGTCAATGACGTCCTCCCGATAATCAACGACCTCCGCGCTCAACAGGTGGATGAATCGCGTCTCGGCATCCCATACATCACGATTGCCGACTCTGTGAATGGTATGTGGATTTCAGGCGGCACCCTCTTTCCCGGCACAGCTTCTATGAGCTCGTCTTGGAATCTGCCTCTCTTCGAGCAGGTTGCGGCCGTTATTCGTGAGGAGAACCTCGCCATCGGCGTGCAGTGGGTTCTCTCACCCGAGGTTGACCTAGCCAAGGACCCTAGAAATGGGCGAAATGGTGAGATGTACGGCGAGGATGGCTATCTTGTGGGCGAATTTGCCACCAAATACATCCAGACAATGCAGGAGAAAGACGAGAATGGATGGGTCAAGGTCGCGACGACAATCAAGCACTGGGTTTACGGATCAGGGAGCGGTGGTGTCAACCGCGCCAGCATGCAGGGTGGGATCAACCACATTCTGAACGACCTCGCTCCGCCATACGTCAAGGCAATCCGGGATGCCAAACCACTGGCTCTCATGGCGTCCTACTCGAGTGTGGATCGTATCCCGTTGTCGATCAACAGATATCTTCTACAGACTGTTCTCCGTGGCATCTTAGGTTTCAAGGGACTTATCATGTCGGACGCCAACGCAATCGAGTATCTCACCACAGAATCTAAGGTAGCGAGCTCACGATCCGGCGCAGCTCTGAAAGCTCTGCGTGCTGGACTGGAGCATGAACTCCACCCAGGCGGTAATGGTCTATTCACAGAGCTCATCAACCAAGCCAACGAAACGGATGTTGTAGCTCTCGTTGACACAGCTGTGCTCGCTCTGCTGGAGATCAAATTTACGACGGGCAGCTTCGACCGCCCACTTCCAAGCCTCGAGCAAGCCAACAAGACGCTACGAAGCGAGGAGCACCTTGATGTCAACCGCAACATCACGCGGGAATCCATCGTATTGCTGAAGAATGATGGAATTTTGCCCCTGGAGCGGAGCGAGGTCGGTTCCATAGCTGTCATTGGGCCGTACGCTGACATTGTCAACGCCGGCATGTACGCAGCATGCAATGCCACGGATCCCGCGTACGGCGCTTCGTTCCGCCACAGCCTCGAGCGCGAGATTGGTGCTGAGAACGTTCGTTTTGTCCAGGGAACCAGCATCCTCCCCTCAAACGATACAAGCACCAAAGGCATTGTAGACGCAGCAGCGGCCGCCCAAGGGGCCGGCTTTGCTGTCGTTGTGCTCGGTTCCGGCTTGGGAACATTTGATCCTGCAACATTCAACAACGAGCGTACCGACGGCGAGGGCTATGCCCATGCAGACCTCGGATTTCCGGGGCAGCAACAACAGCTCCTCGACGCGGTTCTCAACACCGGAGTGCCAACCATTCTCGTTCTCAGTTCGGGACAGACTTTCTTACTGAGTGAATCGACACAGCGGTCGGGTGCGATCATGCACAGTTGGCTGAGCGGAGAGTTCACCGGCGACGCCCTCGTCGAGATCCTCTTTGGCGAAACGAACCCCAGCGGCAAGCTGACGGTCACGGTGCCGCAAGCCAACGGCGCCTTCCCCGTGGCGTACGACTATCTCCCGTCGGATGATGTGGGAGGTTTCGGCTCGGCGACGCTGTATGACTGGCACTGGCCGCAGTTGACGCGCTACTCGCCGCTTCGGTTCGGGTTCGGCTTGAACTACACAACGTTTGCATTCGGAGAAGCCGAGGCACATAGCAGCGCGGCGACAAGAAGCTACAGTGCAACCTCGGTTGTTGTGACCACATCGCTGACGAACACGGGCGACCGAACTGGAAAGGAGGTCGTGCAGTTGTATTATCGCCCCAAGTTCAGCGTTATTGAGTTCCCGGTCATGAAGCTCATCCGGTTCACCAAGATTGAACTTGGTGCAGGTGAGTCAACAGATGTTAGGTTCGAGGTGCCGATGAGCGAGCTCGGGTATTTTGTCAACGGGGAGTGGCACGTTGACGATGGCGGCTACTCATTCTGGATCGGCAACAGTTCGCGGAAGGAAGATCTGGAGCTCATTGAGGTGACAGTCTAGGCATCAAGCAAGAGCAAGAGGCCAGAGAGAATTTGTGACTAGTATATCAATCCCAAGTCCTGCCGTCCATGGTCGGTATTTGGTTATCATTATCATTGTGCAAACAGCGCCGAAGAGTTTCATTATCATCAAGTCGCTCGACCAGACAGCCAGTCCCAGTCCTGTGGACCAAACCACGAAAGAAGCGGTGTGGCCATCTGCTCAATGCTGGGAGAGCTTTGCGACCCAGTCCTGGCTTGCCAATCAGGAACCCCGATTGCCGTGTTTTCCTTATGAGTATGACGGACTTGGCTATCAGAGGCAAAAGAAGCAGCGCTCATATGCCCGGACGCACGCGTGCTGCATCTGTGGTCATCTTGGTTCACAAAATCGCCACCCCTTTCAAGCCCCTGAGCTGAGGCTTGCTCGATGAATCCTGGCTCTCGATCGTGTTCCTCGTCATCATCGCCATCAGAGAACTCAGCCTGGCGGAGCAGACTATGTATGGCAAGTCTCTGCCGAGCGCGGGCAGCAGCTGAGAGTTGAGATTCTAAATCGCGATGACGTGTGGGCTCTTTGGTGGGGTCGAGTTTGAACGACGCCAAATCGTCCTCTTGCTGAGAGAAGACGCCAATGCACCGCTGTAATTCTTCAATGATGGGTGCAACAAGTGCCGAGCTCGGGAAGAACCGCTTCAACGCCGTGAGACAAAGATCGGCTCGACTGGCTGCAAACTCTGGCGCAGGCCGGTCAGGGTCTCTGCCAAATCGGGAAATGAAGAGCACTAGGCGAGCGGCATGGTAGGCGCAGATGGCAGTGTCAAACTCGAGACATTGGCGTTGTGTGCTTTGTTGGTTTAGATTTGTCAAAATTTGTATAATGGAGGTGGCATGGTCGAGGCATTGGCGCTCACCAGCAGCAAGGTCTGCCGGATCTACTGCTTCAAGTACAATAGGAGGTGCTGCCTCTGGGTATCCGGAAAGCAGGATTCGATTGAGATCGCAGTGTGCCTGGTGCCAGGATATGTGCATCAGGACACGCCGTGGCAGCCAAGGGCTCCCTAGAAGGCCGAGCGTTTGAGTTTCAGTCAAATGCGTCCCTTCTGGCATAACCGTGCCAATGTCGGAGAGGGACTGCTGATGATGTCGGATTAGCTTGATTAAAGAAGGCAGCGGCTCGTCCAAGGGAGCAACGCTGCGGTTCAACTTCATTACGTCTCGTCGAATGGTTTCGAGTCTGATCAAGAGACGATACGTGCCATTCTCGCCTCGACTCGTTACCTCGAACTGTTCCTCTGGGCTGGGAAATTCAAGGTAAATGGATTCGATGGGACAGAGCTCGAACTCGGGGAGGCCGATAGAGAAGTATCGCTCCATGATTTTGAGAGACCAGACAATCCGGCGACGGACCTCACGACTGATCGGGTCCAGGTCTGGGCGCTCATAGTG
>NW_003315036.1:2462608-2476942 GCF_000150825.1 Verticillium alfalfae VaMs.102
CACCTTCGCTTTGTCGTCTCGGGGTGTAGGAAGGCGTAGGATGGCAGAGGGTATATGTTCTCAAAAAAGGCGTCAACGAGGACCAGCATTTCTTCTGTGATGGGATGGCTCGGACTTGGAACGCCTTGGATGTCTCCATGGCCCACAGGAGATGCCTGGCTCAAAGTAGAGGAGGCGACAGATGGTGCTGCATGATTTCGCAGGGGGCGCTTCGAGGTTGGATAGGCACAAGAACGACCTTGACGCTTGCAGTTAGAACACTGAGGAGTCGTGGCAGAACACCTGATTTTTTTCTCGCGACACGCAACGCAAGCAACGCTACCACGTAACCTGCGAGGTTTGCTGCGAAGAGCTGTATGATCGAGCCCTTGTGGTGAAGCAGCCAACGAGCAAGCCAATCTGAGGCGCTCGCAATTGGTGCATGTGCCGTTTCGACGATCACATCGTACCTGGTGGAGTCAATAGTCAGAACCTGAAAGGGAGGGCACTTGAAAGGGAGGGCACTTGAAAGGGAGGGCAAGAATAAGTGTTCGGTTCACAAAGCACGTACCTTGCGATACCTGCATTGAGAACAGGTCTCACGAGCAGTGGTCGATGTGCTGGAATCGAAACATCCCACGAGCGACTCCATCACGACACAAGACTGGATATAGGTAGGTGGGCGTGTACCCAGGTATCGTTGAGGGAACAACCCTTGACCACAGATCTAACTCCCCCAAACTGGTTTGAAAGGTGATTTGATGGAAGCAAATTCAGGTGCATCAGCGAGACATGTCGTATTCGATGAGGAGGTCATTCTGAGGCCCACGTCGTGATGAATGATGAGCGCATGGACGGCGTAGAAGAAGCAACTTGCGAGACTGGGGTTGAGAAGGAGCTCAGGGTACCTTAGGAGGTAGGTACGATTGTCGTGAGAGTGGAGGGCAATGTCACCATTTTAGCGTCGTCGCGCTGCATAATCGCACTGTTCTTTGAACTGTATTTGCCTGCCAGAGTCATGGTTCAAGGCGCCACAGTCTCTGCCTTACAGCGACCCAAGTTGCGGCCAAACACAGTGCATTTCTGATAAGATTTCTCCTCACATTTGACAATTGTTGCCAGGCGGTTTCTTTCCCCCTCCCATTTCATCTGTCATCTGTCATTTGTTTCCCTCGGTGACGGCCTTCTTCATTGTGATACTTCTTTCCGATATATTCATGGCGTTCCTAAGTGAACTGGATCATCGCCAATTTGCGCCATCTTGAGCTCCAGCAGCTTCGTCATCGCCGTCACTACAGACTGGTATTCTGTCTCGTGGTATACGTTGAAGAGCTCGAGAGGATCTTTCTCGCAGTCGAACAATTCCCACTCCTTCTCGTCTGCCGCCCCTGGCCTCGCGCCGGCAACATCCAGGGGCTCGTTATACCAGTAGATCAGCTTGTATCTCTGGTCTCGCACCCCGTAGTGCGCATACGCCTGGTGGATCACATCATTGTGCATCCAGTAACGGTGATACGCGACCTGCTGCCAATTCGACGGTGTCTGACCTTGCAATAGTGGCCGGAAGGACCGTCCTTGCATGTAGCTCGGCGTTATCAGCTTTGCGAAGTCAAGAAACGTCGGCGCAAAGTCTACATTGCAAATGATGTCGTCGCAAACCGAGCCTCTGGCGATCTCAGTCGGATACCGTATTAAGAACGGCATCTGAAACGACTCTTCGTACATGAAGCGTTTGTCGAACCATCCATGTTCTCCCAAGAAAAACCCCTGGTCTGAAGTGTAAATGACCATCGTGTTGTCCGCAAGATTGTTCTCATCCAGGTAGTCGAGGATTCTACCGACGTTATCGTCGACCGACTGGATCACACGCAGATATCTCTGCATGTACCGCTGAAACTTGAATTCAGCGAGCTCTTTGCTGTCTTGGAAGCGGAAGACAGTTCCATCTTCCTTGTCGATAAGGAAACTTGCGTCGGTGGGAATCTTGCGCTGGCTCGAGCCAGACTCTTGAACGACCCTCTCACCAACGCGATTGCCCCCATCTGGCTGTACGAGGCCGAGGTCCTGGTACGTCAAGTCTTCCGCCACGCGCATCTTGGCCACCTTGGCCGCTTTGGCGCGGTTCTTATAATCGTCATCATACGTCTCCGGCACGCGGATCGGTTTATCGGCATAAAGGCCCTTGTGCTTGTCATCACACTCCCACGACCGATGGGGTGCCTTGTGATGGCACATGACAAAAAAGGGCTTGTCCATGTCTCTGGTTTGGGTGACCCAGTCGAGGCACTTGTCAGTGATAATATCGGTGACGTACCCAATCTCCGTCCGCTCGCCGCTCGGCTCGATGAACTCGGGGTCCCAATAGTCGCCTTGTCCCGGTAGAATGGACCAGTAATCGAATCCCGTCGGTTCATGAGCGGCGCCCTCGCCCATGTGCCATTTGCCAACCATGGCGGTTCGGTAGCCGCCGGCCCGCAGGTGCTTGGCAACATTAGGCATATGTTTGTTGATTTTGTTGTCCAGGGTCATAACGCCGTTGACATGGTTATGCGTTCCGGTCAGGATGGCGGCCCTCGATGGGGTGCAGATCGAATTGGTGACATAACAGTGGTTGAACTTCATACCCTCAATCGCCAACCTGTCGATATTGGGCGTTTGGTTGATGCCTGCCCCGTATGCACTGATGGCTTTTGAAGCATGGTCATCAGCCATGATGAAGACAATATTGGGCCGGGAAGCCGCCATGTCGGGCAAGGCGATTTCGAAGCTGTAGCCAAAGGAGCACGCAATGGGCAGCAGTTGGAAGAAGAAAGACTTCCTCGTCAATGACCTCAATACACTCATTTATTATGAATGTCTAGGAGATGTCATATTCCATGACTTCTGACTCGAATCCCATCGCCTAGTTGAGTCTTCCGGGCGAGCTGCCATGCACAAGCTAGGCTAGCATTAGGGGCAAACTGTAGACGCATGCCTAACTTGACAGCCCTACGTGACCGACTACCGGTCCCGACGTCGGTAGTCGGCCCCGCTCTCAGAACAAGTATGGTGTTTTCAACGGCCGGGCCGCTAGGTCTATCTGGGACTCCCGGCCGACACCCGGGTCGCACGCCATGGCGAAATAATTCAGGTCCAGTCAACCACTGCAATCTCTTCAGCAATTCGAGATATGACGTGCTCATCAACACGCCGGGGAGATGTCAACATGCAAGCCCTGGCCTAAACATTCGGGTTTCCTCGCCCTGGATATGTTGGCCATGACTGTTGAACGCAGGTTTACGGCTTCGAAGGCGACATCAACTGGGATTGGGAGCTTTCGGGCAGACTTCAAAAGGGAAGGCAAAGTACGCAGCCAGGGTGAACATTTACCTCCTGGACTTTAAGAGTCGATTTCGAACACCAAGGCAGCCAACTGTTTGGTCCAAATCGTGATTATAAGCTAGTTAATTTCGCAGCCGCTTCAGCCATCATGTCGAAAGCTTTGGGCACTTTCAGAGCCGTCTACCTTGTCGCGCTTTGCTGTGTCGGCTCATTCTTGTTCGCGTACGACACAGGTATCGTCGGTGGCATCCTCACCTTTCCCAGTTTTCGAAGGGACTTTCGTTATGAAGAGAAAGATCGAGCAACCGTCGGGTCTAACTCGACCAGTCTTTTACAAGCTGGAGGTATGTAGGGGCCTTGAAATCATCCCCTGCCAACGTGGTGCCAACATGAGCGGCAGCCCAGGAGGCAAACAAACTTAATAACACGTCTTCAGCTTTTTTCGCTTGCTTTTTCGTCTGGCCTTTCACAGCCCGCTTTGGCCGTCGTTGGTCTATCGTTCTTGCTTCGATAATCTTCAATATCGGCGCCGTCATCCAAACGATTAACACCCACTCGCTGGGAGCATTCTACGCTGCCCGCGTCATCAGCGGCATCGGCGTTGGCATGGCCACGGTCATCATCCCCATGTACTCGGCCGAGATGGCGCCCAAGAACATCCGCGGCACCCTCGGCAGCATGTTTCAATTCTTCTTCACTATGGTGTCATGACCTCGTACTGGATCGACTACGCCGTTGAAAAGCACATGGACGACGTGACAGCGCAGTGGCAAGTTCCCGTCGGCCTGCAACTCGTTCCAGGCGCCATCCTTGGCCTGGGCATGCTGTTTACCAGAGAAAGCACTCGCTGGCTCGCGAAGAAAGGTCGGATGGAGGAGGCCCTAGCATCCTTGGTCTGGGTTCGCGGAGGAGACTCTCCAGACGTTGAGGAGGAGTAAGAAGTGCTTTCATGTGCATCATGTGGCGAGGAAGACTAACAATGTACAGATGGGCCGAGATCCTAGCGGGCATTGAAGAGGAAGATCGTGTCAAATCCGGTGTCACTTGGAAAGAGCTTCTGCAACCCATCAACAGATGGCGCGTGATTCTCATCATTGCTCTGCAGATCGGTGGGTCAACCGAGCTGGATCCTTGATCGATTCCGTTTATTGTTTTATTAACGGCGATGTATAGGCGTTCAACTGACCGGGAACACATCGATGGCCTATTGTAAGTTTGGCTAGCACTTGCCTTGTCCAATGCATCTCTAACGTGTCCAGACGCACCCCAAATCTTCTCGCTCGTCGGCGCCGGCCAGAACAAGCTGCTTCTTACTGGCTTTTTCGGCGTCTGCAAGGTTGTAGCCTGTCTCTTCTTTCTGTTATTCCTCGTTGAGCGCATCGGGCGCCGCGGCTCACTGATGCTGGGCGCTTTCCTCATGGGCATGTACATGCTCATAGTCGCTGTCCTGACTGTCACGTTCCCACCGAACCCAGACCAAGGCCTGACGCCGCCGTCGATTGCGTCCCTGACAATGATCTACCTCGAGGCCATGAGCTACAACATTTCCTGGGGCCCCGTGCCATGGGTGTACATGGGCGAGATCTTCCCGACGCGCATCCGCGAGGCTGGTATCGCAATTGGTACATCAACGCAGTGGCTTTTCAACTTCGTCTTCTCGCAGGTCACGCCTCACGCGGTGGAAAATCTCGGCTGGCGCACGTTCCTAATGTTTGCCATATTCAACTGGGCGCTCGTTGTCTTCGTGTGGTTCTTTATCAAGGAAACGAAGGGGAAGTCGCTGGAAGAGATGGAAACTTGTGAGTCTACGGTCTTTCTCTGCCATATGTTCCCTTAGAATGCTGACCCATGGTAGTGTTTGCCCGACAAATTGGCGTCAAGGACCATGAGGCTGCGAGAGAAGGTACGAAGGTCAATGGGACGGAAGATCAATCCGAGCAGAGATAGGTCGAAGGCTGAGGAAGATAGATGAAGTAAAACTCAAGCCTGTGTTCTGTGACTACAAGAGTTGTGCTGCGATATTGTGTTGCGACAGGTTGCTGATAACTTGTCAACCTTCTGAAACTTGATTCAGTGGCATGTAGGACGTCCACCGCTAACTGGGCAGTTCTGGCCGCTCCAAAGCCTTCCACGCGCATAGCCATCAAGGACCTGAACACGTGATAACACTCTTTCTGTCCTTGGCCTGCGAGGGTTGTTGAATTCTTGGATCATTTGCCTGAAACAGCACACTTGTCCAACGCCATTGCGTCTTACCGCAAAACCAATCTTTTTAGGTATAGTGTAGTCGGCGGTAAAGCAATCAACAAGTAGTGATCTCTTACCACATAACCCAATGGTTCATGTGAAGTGTCCACCTTGAAAACCTATCCTAGGCAGGTAACAACCCGCGGATCGATAGTCATGTATCAGTCCCTCAACCAGCGGCAGTGAGTCGACCAGCTGAGCGCTGTCCCGTACATGGGTACACTTAGGTCACTACATACCTACCTACCTGCCTCCCTCCCTGCTTATTTGGCTAGCGCATTTACGTTTCACAATCTCTCTGTTGTTCATGGGGACTCCAATCCACCCTCTAATCTTGCCTGAAGCACTCACCAACACGAAGTCTTCAGGGCTTGCATATCTCTTTAATATCATCAACAAGCATGTTGCTTGGTCTATCAAGAGACAAGAATCTTCCCCGGGACCAATGAAACAGTGTTGAACACAAAATAGAGGCTTCGAACGAGGCGCTAAGCAAGATGAAGGCCATAAGTACGGGCTCTCTCCCTATGCTGGCATGCACTGTCACTCTATTCGACTGCTCGGCAGTTGAGCATGGAGAAATTCTGCGCGCGAGGGCTACAGTCCTAGTCGCGAGCGTAGCTCGATCATCGACAGAACCGCTCTCACACGACATTCGGCCAGTCCTGGCAAAGTGCGCAGTTCTGAGCATTAGAGCGTCAGGGGTCTTCGCCACGCAAGTGACCCAATCACGCTGAAGATCAATTTGGAGTGCCTGTCGAAGATAGGAGACTGTAGCACATCACTTTCCTTTAGGTCCAATTTTCAGCTCGACATGGGACAACTACTAGTAATTGTCTAGGATGATGACTCTCGAGCAGCTGTAGTTGTGTGCCGGAATTATTAACTCGGTTGAACAGGACCGTCTCCGCCGTGTCAGCAAAGCTGAAAACCGACATGCAAATTGTCGACCAAGATCAATGTACAAGTCTCTCACTACTTTCACTGCCATGTGCGTTCTAAGTATTCTTCCGACCATGGTCAAGCCGCATGATCCAGTTCGCAGCCCAGGATTCCATTACAGGCCAGAACTGCCGTGTTCTTCGCCTCCTCCTCTGTCGAGTGTACAGAACCATTTTGCCAGCTAATGCTCACAACCTCAGCCTGAGAGTCCGACGCATTCTTCACGGATTCGTTGAGCGACTCAACTTGTGCGTTGATCCGAAATTGTTCTTGACAACCCCCGCTTCGGTAAACGTAGACCGCGAAGCTCCCGTTGTGGTTTGGGCCCTCCGCATGGTCATCCATCGGTCTTCCATCTCAACGGGTAGGAATCCTGCGAGAAGCTTTGCAACATCGCTCGTCGATATGTCGAGATTCCAGGGAGAGACAATAGGATATTGCATTGGCTTCGTGTTCCACTGGTCGCCAGCCACTCTTCTGGCAGGAAAGGAGTGCCAGAAAAGGTGATATTCGGGAAACTCTTCTCCACCATAACCCTCATCCATACGAGTATGAGCTTCCCGCCCTCGGAGGTATGGAGCTGCGACAAGTCAGAGGTATAAGGGCTGTTCGCAGCAACCTAGTCGTGGGCGAGACAGAAAACAACCAATACAACCGATCTTACGATGATCTGAGAGGTGGAGGCGCTCAACCTCACCTCGCAGCCTTTTCTTTGAATCATGTCGCCTGGAGGGAACACCCCTGGAACTAGTACGCCCATCATCACCCCAGACCAAATAATGAGGTCGACGCGGAACCGGCAAGCAAGACGGACGAGACTTCGAACAAGGCCCTTGGTGTACCTAGCAGCAGGAATGAATTTGTGGACCTGTCTGGACTGATAGACAGGCTATTCAACATTATATGGACGCCCACTGCAAAGTCAGCAGCTGTTAAGATTGCGGTGACCCGGCTGATACAGAGGCCGTGGATTCGAATCCAAGAGGGGCAATGGATAAGTCTCAAAGAGAGGGCCAGAAGGCATCAGGCAACGGTGTATCTATAGTTGGGGTTCAAGCTAGAAAGGGGTCTTTGGTATTCTTCATCGTCCTTTTCTACCTATTACATATTTTCTCATCCGTCTAGCTGTTCAACATGGCTCTTCCTTTCAAATGGATGTTCTCCATGAAATTCGCTGTGGGAATACACCAGAACTTCAGGACGGCGTTTATGATCTGCTGCAGGCAATGCCGTGACAAGAAGCGGTGCAGCCCAGGTCAATTGTATTATGATGTGAGGCCCTCAGGCTCGTGCATCATCTAGACATCAGACGAGACATGAATCAAGTTGATGGGTCCTTCATATATCCTCTACTTCCAAAGTCTTCATCTAATCATGATGTTTTAAACCCGACTTTTGGTCGCGTAGGTCTGGCTCCTTAGAAGAAGTAGCCGGTGACGCTTGGGTGATTCCTGGACTCAGCCCGGACTTGCCATTTCATTCCATATCCTAGTGGATTTCCAAGTTCATGCGTTGGTACAGGTAGTCCTATGAGTCCCCGTGGTGTTTCGCAGATGGGATGGAAATCAGTTTTGTTGAAAAAGGGGGGCTGGCCGGCTTTGGCATTGAGAGCAACTCTTCGACTCGTGTGGTCACCTCGTCCGTGGCATTACCAGGTCACCAAGCCACCTGTCAATCGCCTGCTTGCTTTCGTACCTCTCTCTTTTGCGGCTGTCGCTTTCGCTTTGTCAGTGCTGCTCCTCGTTGCGGGCTCTTCGCCGGTCACAAGCTCGACTTATTTCTGGCTCGCCCTGAGTACTTCCCGGCTTGGAGAGAATCTGGTCGAAATCACGCCAGTCGATACCTCGCGAAGCGACAAGCCCCTTAGTCCACTAGTCGAGCGTCTTTTCGGCGACCTCCGAGATGATCATATCAACGGCTTAGGAGATGGGGTGCAGGATCTGCAAGGTGCATTGGTCGGAAATCTGACTTCGCGATTGGGAATGCGGGACGCCTACGGTCTGTTGGTGCGAGGGAGATTACGCATCCGAGAGCGCCGGAAGCGCATTGGCGTTCGACAACTGTATACTATATGAGGAGAAGTCCGCGGGTACGCCATGTATCTTCGAAGCTGATGTGAGACTGATGCTGACAGCGCAGGCCTTCGACGGATCGCGACCTCTATTCCCTCAACGTTGACCCTCGGACCCGCCAATATTTCTATACCCCTTGCTGAAGCGCTGTCATCGACGCTGGACGCGGTCTTGCGCCTTGCTACAAGGGGTGCAAAGGCGCTGCTTGCGCTGCTCATCATCTCTGCCCTTGCGGCGGGAACATCAGTAGTTGTGTCGACCTTGACCGTAATAGTGGCACCGCGGCGGTGGTTGGTGCGGAACAATTTACTTGCTTCTGTCCTAGGGGGTCTGTCGCTGCCCCTGTTTGCGATAGTGACGACAGGGCTGATTCTCATCGGCTCTTCGGCGCTCAGGGAGCTGGGAGTGGGTGTTGGACTGGAGATTAGGAGAGGAGGAGGCTTTCTGGGTGTGAGCTGGGCCGCTGCAGTGTCATCCTTAGGAAGTGCAATTTGGTGGTTCATGGTCTGGTTTGTGAGCTTTAGGAAGACAAGCTTCAAGAGAGGAGCAAGGGAAAAGGATGGAATTAGAGATTGGAGAGGGATATTGGACGAGTTCTGGACTGATCTGAATGTTCCACGGGGAGAGCGAGAGAACAGGAGGAATTTGGGTACCCGTAGGAGTTCACAAGCACCTGAACAGAGATTGCCAAGATTCGGTCGGGATGGCAAGCTCTACTGGACAGAATCCCTACTGTGAGGCTCGTGAACAGGGGCACACGAGATTGGCATTGAACCGATCAACTATTCGATTTGCAGGCGGTCACGTTTTTCAAGTTCAGCAGTGGAGGTGATTTCATGAAAGCATGACCTAAACAGGTTGCCCTTACGATTTCTCGTAGTCAATCTTCTTAAGCCGCAGATACGCATGCTTCGGGATCCTTGTCAGGAAAACCGCCTCCTCGTGGTCTCGGTTGCGCGCCTCCGCGATGGGCCGCAGCTCAAACTGCCACAGCAGCATGACCCAGAAAAGACGCATCTCCAGCAGCGCCAGCCTCTTGCCAAAGCACATGCGCGGACCGTCCCCGAAGCTCAGGAATGGCGCTGCGTTGGCGTCAAATGTCTCCTCCACGACTTCGCGCCCGTCGACGAACGACGCCTTGGTCTTGATCCACCGTTCCGGCAGAAAGTCAGTGATCGTCTTATCGTCGTGCTCGCCGCCAATTTTACCCTTGGTTGCACGGGACGACTCGTGGCGCTTCTCCTCGTCCACTTCGATCGGGGCCGAGAAGTAGCCGGGCCCGTTGTTCGTGAAGGTCACATTGGTTCCTGCGGGAAGGGACACGCCGAGGACAGTGGTTGGGACTTGCGCCTGGCGGCTCATGATGGAAAGGGCCTTGGCGTGACGGGTGCTCTCCTGCATGAAGGCCTCGAGGTAGGGGATGTATACCGTCGGATCCGTCATCTCTTCCAACGTCGGGAGCCGCCCCTCGGCCTTGGCCTGGGGCCACTGCTTGTAGAACGTCTGGCGAAGCTTGTTCTGCACGCGCTGGTCGGCGGTGGTGTATTTGAGGCCCCATTGCAGTACGGAGGATGTCGTTTCGTGGCCGCCGATGAGGTAGCCCAGAAGCTGCGGCACGTCAGACAAGTTCAAGCCGCGTCGATGGTGGTGTGTTAGGGATGCACGTTGAAGAAAGAGCACCGCGACAAACGAAAAGCACATACCTCATCCATGATCACCTCGCTGTAATAGTCCGGCTTCCTGCCCTCCTTCTTCGCCAAGACGTCCTCGCGGGCCAGTAGCTGGTCCATGGCACTGCGGTCCGGATGTCCCGCATGAAGTCTCTCGAGGCTCTTGCTGATCTCGCGCCGCGCCATGCCGCGATACGTCTTGAGCGCCCCGCGCATGCTGGGGACGATGTTGCGGTAGAACCAGGCGTTGAACACGGGCACGGTCGACTTGAGGTTGACGCCGATGCTGTCAGCGATGGTCTTGCAGGCCTGCAGTTCCCGCAGCATGGGCGGGTCGTCGAACTCGAGGACCTCGTCGTCGCCGCCGCCGCCAGCGGCCTTGGGCGCGGGCAGGGATGTCTTTTCGCGCTGCAGGCTGTCGAGCTTGACCTGCAGCTGCGACTGGTGCTTCTCGAAGCCGAAGGAGGCGCCCATGATCATGTCGAGGGCGGCGTGGTGGACGTCGGTGTTGGCGTTGAAGAGCCGGCCGTCGGCGACGGCGGCCTTTTGCGCCCAGAGGTCGAGCAGCCAGAGGATCTTTTCGTGGATGTGCGGGGCCGAGACCTGGCGGAGGAAGGTTGGCGTCATGAGCTCGCGGACGAGGGACATGTTCTTCTTGTGCTGGGGATTGCGGGATTGGAGGGCGAGCATCTGGTGCGGGACGGCGATGCTGAAGACATCACGCGTCAGGAGGCTCCGGTCAAACTCCTTGATGCGGCGCATAGAGATGTTCTGCGCCTCGCGGTGATCAAAGAGAAAAACGACAGGCGGACGAAAGGGGCTCGTGAAGAACTGGACCATGGGCGACTTGTGTTTTATGGCCTGGCTCACGAACCATTCGCGACGGTCGCCGGAGCTGATGATGTCCGGAACGTCCCCCAGAATGCGATTGGCCGCGTGCTTGTTGTAGGGGATGCCAGGAATGGGCCTCGGCAGCATGAATTGGCGAAACAGCAGGAGGAAGACGACTGCTATCAAAACCTTGGCCACGAGGGCGACATGGCCCGGGGCTGTGAAGCCCGCGACGGTGACGGGGCTGGGCGACCACATGGTTCGCCGCCGGAAGATGCGTTGTGTGAGCGCTTGTCAACAAGACGTGATGAGAAGCTAGACCGCCGCGTGTTGCCCAGATGTGCTGGAGCTTATCAGCGCTTTATACACGCGGATCACCACCCTTGTTGTGCCCGGATGCTCGGGTCTGGTTCCCTGCAGTTGAGAGTGGTGGAAGGATTTCTCGGCCACTCATCAACCCAGCGACCACGCGTACAGCAGGGCTCGGTCGAGGCCCAGCTTACAGGACGTGGCTGACAGTAGCAGGCGTCGATTGGACCAAGTGCTCTGAAGGTTGCCTGTCTTACTGCATCTGACGTGAGACACGGATTGATCGACAAGGCAGGAAACGGAGGGTTTTCTACCTACCCATACAGGTACTTTGGGCAGAATTAGTCGCCGAAATACGACTAGATTGCGCCGTTGCTGATCGGAACGATCGCACATGTTTTATGCTAGAGAGCGGGGGCATGTGTCTCAGCAAGAGCGTGAGGAGAAGGTTTCCGTATATTCGTGTCAAAGGCTGGCAGTTCATGATTTGCGCAGGGAGGTTACGTTGTCCCTGCACGATGTCACGTTGGCGGCATTCGTTGCGGGCCCCGGCGCGGACGGAGCGCAGACTGTTGGAAGTTTAATCCCGATTCGTCTCTGATGGTGCAGCACGCTTTGAATTCAAAAACGTGTGGTTGGATAGGAATAGGGCTCGCGGGGGTAGTTGAGCAAGGCACACAGTAGAGACTACCTAGGCCTTGGTAGCAAACGCGCTTGGGCACCTACTTGGCACGTCGAGGGTAACCTGCCTGTCCAGATTCATATCAAGATCTATCTAGTCCGTTGGGAATGGTAGAAGCAGCTCCAGGCGTCGGGGCCCCAGTTATGGACATCGAACCGGATCTGTGCGCGCTCCGGGCGCCGACGGGATTCAGTCAGATCAGGAAATACATAAAGCCACGAGGGGTTGTGAATGAAGATCAAATGAGATGGCGGCCAACCTCGCGACTGTTCACGTCTTACTGTGTACGTCGACACAGTCAATGGCCCGTTGTGGTGTGCTGCCAAGCTCTGCGGAAGCCAAACCGGGCACAGGGACGACAAGTAAAGCTGGACCCAAGCAAGGTTGTCTTGGCTCTATTGCAAGAGCAAATGGGTTTGCCCCGGGCGAAGGATTGATTACTGATGCCTGGAAGCTTGTTCGGGATACGCAAGGTGTAGTCGTCTGGGCATCGGATTCGTCCTTCACTGGGGGTTTTTGACGTACAATATAATAGGGCACCTGGCTTCCGAACCCAGAACAAACCTTCATGTGGTCGCTATGTCGTATAATGACAAGGATTCTCTATACCGAAGGCTGTATTTGCCCGCACTTGTAAACACATGATTGAGTTCACCACAAGTTTGCACCATGATTCCCAAGCTGGAACTCATGTGATTCCCTTGAGTTGGTGGACCAAAGTCTAAAAAGCGAAACCGAGACGGGTGATGAATGCGACATTTATATTTGTATACAAGGACAGCATCCATGATCATGGTGCCTCGACTCGTGAACTGCCAGGATCTGATGGAGGTATGAGACTGACGGGGGATCGCCTGTTATTTGATCGCAGGGACAAGAAGAGAGGACTAAGAAGAGAGGACTAAGCGCAGCGAAGGGAATGATTATAAAAAAGGTCAATGAACTACGATTTAGAAAAGGGCATCGAGTATTCTATTTTTTTTGGAGACCCCCAAGAGACCAGCAGTTGATCCCTTCACTCGTTGCAGAAGATTTCTTGACATGAACATTGTATAGGTGGTAGAATTGGAAGGCGTGGTCTTTGATGTGAAGGTGTCGTCGTTATGCTACAGTACCAAAGCGTGGCAGCGCATCCACGATGATGCGCACTCGTGGGTCAATTGATGTGATCCCAAGCCAAACAATTTGACCAACTTCAAGCGATGAGGTGGGTGACAGGAAAGAACGCAAACGTAGTATCGACAAATGCAATTCTACCACCTACACAATAGCTACCGAAATGCCTGCCAAGGGAGTTCTCATATCTGCACGACCAGGAAGAAGCCCCTAGGCTATGTGATCTAGATACCTGAAAACCCTGGACGTCTGTATTCTTCATTGGCATCCTCTTGACAATGGATATCAGGATTTTTGTGAGCTCGAATACCAGGGCATGTCTCAATACCACAACATGCCAACGCCTTGCCAACACGCTGGACACAGACCTCGGGGCATCTCTGGGACATTCGGGGTAAAGGCGCTCGAGGGTACCCACACAGTGCATCGAGTGCGCGACAGGCTGTGGGAACCGTGGCCTTGGGACGCTGCACTTCATCTCCACCTTGACCACCTCACCTCCCTAGCATCTCGACCAGCGACTCTGACCTCACTCTTCATCGACATTCCCTGGAGCATAGCACGGCCATCTCCACCGCAGTCTTTTCCACATGGACACATGGAGCGAATCAGCATCCCTTAGCTCTCGACCCCAGATTCCCGAGAGCGTCTCGCAGCATGGCCGTCAAGAGCAGGCAGCCGAGCGGCTCTCGCAGCCCCGGTCGTGACGGACATGATGGTCAGGAACCGCTGATGCCCGCCGACTTTGTCGACGAGCGGGCGCCGCGGGACGGGTACGCCGACGCCTCGGACAAGCAAACGACAGGCGGCGAGGCGCGCTGCT
The DNA here is from genome assembly GCF_000150825.1 of Verticillium alfalfae VaMs.102. NCBI lineage: Eukaryota > Fungi > Ascomycota > Sordariomycetes > Glomerellales > Plectosphaerellaceae > Verticillium > Verticillium alfalfae. The sequence continues at coordinate 2,476,601 of NW_003315036.1, forward strand.
TCGTCGTGACGGCGCAAGACAACGCGCGCGTGCTGCGGCGCATCGACCTCTACGTGCTGCCGCTGATGCTGGCCGTCTACTTTCTGCAGTCGCTCGACAAGACGACGCTCGCGTACGCGTCCGTGTTTGGGCTCATCGAGGACACGGGCCTGCAGGGCGACGAGTACTCGTGGCTCGGCTCCGTCGTGTACGTCGCGCAGCTCGTCATGCAGTTCCCGCTGGCGTGGCTGCTCGTCAAGATGCCGCTCGGGCGCTTCACGGGATGCATGTGGCGCTCTGGGGCGAAGCTCTCGCAGCCATGTCGAAGTTTCGATCGGTTTCTTCGCTATTCGTGATTCTCTT
>NW_003315036.1:2477665-2478507 GCF_000150825.1 Verticillium alfalfae VaMs.102
CTGCAGGCAATGCCGTGACAAGAAGCGAGTGCAGCCCAGGTCAATGTATATGATGTGAAAGCCCTCAGGCTCGTGCATCATCTAGACATCAGACGAGACATGAATCAAGTTGATGGGTCCTTCATATATCCTCTACTTCCAAAAGTCTTCATCTAATCATGATGTTTAAACCCGACTTTTGGTCGCGTAGGTCTGGCTCCTTAGAAGAAGTAGCCGGTGACGCTTGGGTGATTCCTGGACTCAGCCCGGACTTGCCATTTCATTCCATATCCTAGTGGATTTCCAAGTTCATGCGTTGGTACAGGTAGTCCTATGAGTCCCCGTGGTGTTTCGCAGATGGGATGGAAATCAGTTTTGTTGAAAAAGGGGGGCTGGCCGGCTTTGGCATTGAGAGCAACTCTTCGACTCGTGTGGTCACCTCGTCCGTGGCATTACCAGGTCACCAAGCCACCTGTCAATCGCCTGCTTGCTTTCGTACCTCTCTCTTTTGCGGCTGTCGCTTTCGCTTTGTCAGTGCTGCTCCTCGTTGCGGGCTCTTCGCCGGTCACAAGCTCGACTTATTTCTGGCTCGCCCTGAGTACTTCCCGGCTTGGAGAGAATCTGGTCGAAATCACGCCAGTCGATACCTCGCGAAGCGACAAGCCCCTTAGTCCACTAGTCGAGCGTCTTTTCGGCGACCTCCGAGATGATCATATCAACGGCTTAGGAGATGGGGTGCAGGATCTGCAAGGTGCATTGGTCGGAAATCTGACTTCGCGATTGGGAATGCGGGACGCCTACGGTCTGTTGGTGCGAGGGAGATTACGCATCCGAGAGCGCCGGAAGCGCATTGGCGTTCGGTA
>NW_003315036.1:2480066-2481409 GCF_000150825.1 Verticillium alfalfae VaMs.102
AAATTCCAGGGCCCTTCCAGGGGTCTACAGGCAGTCAGTCCCAGGGAGTCCAGGGAGTCCAGGGAGTCCAGGCAGCCCCCGGCCTAGTGCCGTCTGCGCCACCGCCCCCAGGTCAATGGCTGCCAGCCTCAAGCCTCGAGCTTCACGGCGCAACAGCACGCGATGAGCGCCTTCCACCAAGACGTGATGGTCCTGCGCTGCTTCGCTGCCATGTTGAATATAACCTGGGGTCTCCTCGAATGTTTTCAGGCCATGTCATTTTCTTGCTCTTACGATACGACATCATCCCGTCTGGTGCATCATCACATCTGCTGCAGCATCATATCTGCTGCAGCATCACATCTGCTGCATCATCATCATCATCATCATCATCATCATCATTATTGGCATCATTATCATCACCAACTCCGCGACATCGCCCCATCTGCTGTATGACCCAGCAGCACCACCATCATCACCATCATCTAGCTGTTCCATACAACAATGCATCGCGAACCATCACCAGATGCTATGCCTCCCATATCCATGGCCGATGCTCCTACTTCTGCACCTACCTCAGCGACGACACCGAGTGCCGTCGACCGTGCTCACTCCCCAGGAGCCAGCATCCACTCGGTATCTCGACCTCAGCCAGGCTCCCAACCCCAGCCTGACCCTCAACCCCGCCATATCCCCCTCCATGTCCCCCTGCCGCCCTATCCACACGAGCCCGACGTCCTGCCGCCCTACGAACCAGAGGCCGACGAGTCAACGAGCCCTAACGATTTCCTCGACAGCCTAGACGCCTTCATCGCCATCTGCCCCGACCTCATCCTGCCCATCACGGCCATCCCGCCCGCGCCAACCTGGCATGGCACTTCTGTCCCAGCCGACCGCCCAGCCCGGAATGCCACCGACCGCGCCAACAGGAACAACAGGAGCAACAGGAGCAGCAGCAGCAACGATCCTCCAGGCGCCCCCTCCCTTTCCCCCAACACCTACCGCCTCTGCAGCAGCATAGTCTACCACTTCTTCACGGCCATCGCCTCGCGCCAAGACGATGTCGTGCGCCTCTTCATCGCCCGCGGCCTCGTCTCCCCCGACGTTCCCTCCGTCACCGGCGAGACGCCTCTGCTAGCTGCCGTCCGCGCCGGCGACGGCACCACCCTCTGCGCCCTCGTCGAGCTCGGCGCCACCGTCGACGCCTACGGCTCGACCCACGAGGCCGACGTCCACGACCCGCGCCGCCGCCGCCGCGCGACCGATGCCCCGACGCGCCGCACGCCCCTGCAGTACGCCGCCGCCCTGGGCCGCCTGCCGCTCGTGAAGTTGCTGCGGAAGATTTTGGGCCGACGACGCCCTCG
>NW_003315036.1:2483533-2487423 GCF_000150825.1 Verticillium alfalfae VaMs.102
CACGTACACGCTGAGCGCATTGACTTTCCGGTGCGAAGCTCGAGGGCAGGCAAGGCCAAGGTCGGGCTCAAGAGGGGACGCGAGCGGCCGGGCACGGCGTCCAGGGCACGGCGGGGCACAAGGGCAAGCAGCGGCAACGAGAGGCGTCCGCGTCGTCGGATGACGAGCGGCACGGTGTTTCTAAACGACCGAGGCAGCAGCAGCAGCAGCAGCCGCAGCCCACAGAGAATGTCAAGGCTCGTCAGCCAGCCAAGGGCAGCCTTGACGTGCGACAGCCAGCCAAGGGCAATCTTGTGCGGCAGCCAGCCAAGGGCAATCTTCACGTGCAACAACCAGCCAAGGGCCCCGTGCGAAAGATGGTCCCGACGAGGACAGAGGCGCACCCGGGACCGACCAAGACGCAGCTGCTGCCGGCCAGGACGCAGCTGCTGCCGGCCAAGCCGCTCGCACGCCCGACCCAGCCCCGAAGACACGGTTCCGAGAGGCCGCTGCCGTCAGCACGGCCACCTTCAACGAGGCCACCACCCGGCAGGCCAGGATCATCGGCAGGATCATCGGCAGGCCCATCGGCGGCGGCGGCGCGGTCACCGTCCCTGAGCCAGCCGTCGTGCGACCACTACAGCATCAGCTCGGAGGCGTCGACGCCGAGCCGCGACCTGCCGCCGCCCAAGGACGAGATCCTGCGGGTCAAGGGGCAGATCTACCGCAAGCCGCAGGACTTTTGCAACAACCAGAAGATCGCGTGCCTCGACATCTTCCACGAGGCGTCGCTCGCGTGCCGGCGGGCGACGCCGAACCAGGCGCAGGAGCGGGCGTTCCTGCACGGCCTCTTCGAGAACGGCTGGCGCAGCGAGCTGGGACCGCCGGCGGCGCCGAAGCTGGCGCGGCGGCAGGTCACGCGGACGCGGCGCGAGATTGGCATCATCAAGGAGGACGTGCTGCCGACGCAGAAGGTATTTTTTTTTCCTCTTTTTTTTTTTTTTTTTTTTCTCTCTTTCTTTCCTTCTTTTCTTTGCATCTCTTGGGCGTCCCCCCGCGTCGTTCAGCATTGACATCGCACAGGGCAAGGCGCAGAGCGACGTGCGGCGCAAGGGCGCGTCCGTGTTCGCGCGGATCCGGGTCAGCGACGACGGGCGGCTGGCGTGGGGCTACAGCGACGCCAACAACCGGCGGTGCGGTGCCAGTACGTGGCGTGGGCACGGAGGAGGAGGGGGCGCGGGCGTACGAGGAGGCGATCGCGGCGTGGGACAGGGCCGAGGTCGAGCGCGTCACGGGGTTCAACATGGAGCTCGCCGTGTACCTGGCGCGGCTGTGGACGGCGCACTGGAAGCGCTGCGGGTACCCGACGCGGGTGCCGGTGCGGCACGGGGGCGAGGGCTTTGCGGCGTTGGTGAGCATGGCCGAGCTGGTGCGGCGGTGACCTGGCAACGAGCGCGGTGCTGGGTGAGGGGAGGGTTCTGAGAGGAGGGTTCTGAGAGGAGGAGAGGAGGCGAGGAGGGTTGCTGAGAGGAGGCGAGGAGGCGAGGCTGAGGGTGAAGAGTTGGGGTGGTCTTCAGGGCAGCGAATTCACAGCAGGGACCTTGAGCACCTGAGGTACCTAAGGCCCCTGAGGTAGGTGCCTACCTACGGTGCCTACCTCAGCCCTGGCGGTTTGGAAGACCCCTGTCACGCAGAGATCCATTGGCTGCCATCGCTCGTCACGGCTGGATCAGGTAGAAAGCAAGCCCGCGCTAGGCCGCAACGGGGCGTGAGTAAACAAGGCCTGGCCTGCGCCTTCGGTACACGCCGCTGGCATGCCCCCGGCGCCCGAGCCCCAGGTACACGCCGTTTGAGATGCTCTGCGCCTGTGCCTTCAGTACACGCTGCTGGGACGCCCTGGAGCCTCAGCCCCAGGTACATGTCCACGCCGCTGGCGATGCCCTGGCTGATGCCCTGAGACAGCGGCCCTCTGAGACGGCCCTCTGCGTCCCTGCCTGGCTCCCCTGTTTGGCTCCCCGCGGCAGGCGTGTCGGTCGGTGCGCGTGGGGTCGAGCATTTGTTTACTTCGACTGCATCTCGCCTCTGCCTGCCTCTTCTTTTATTCTTCCTCTCTCTCACATCCTCAGCCATTGACTCTTCGGCCATTGTCTTTTCGGCCATCGACTTGAGGCCTCGACGCTGACAATTGACGCCAGGCCTCGATCTGACAATTGACGCCAGGCCGCGATCTGACAATTGACGCCAGGCCTCGAGCTGACAAGTAACGCCAGGCCATCCATGGTGGACGCAACCTCACCTTGCTTCTTCTCGCCACCCACCCTCGCTGCCTATGACACGACCAACGCCTGCCCCTCGCCATCATCACCAGCGCCAAACCGCCACCATGGACAGTGACCTCCCCATTGCCCTGCGACGCACACGTCGAAGCACTGCTGGGCCCCGAGCCGTCCAGGGCCCCTCTGCACCGTCCTCGACCGCCAAACGCCGTGTCCGCTTCTCTGCTCCAGGCCCCATTCTCACCCACGCAACCCCCGCCTCGGCATCATCCTCTTCCTCCTCTTCCTCCTCCCCCGCCTCCTCCGCCTCCTCCTCGGCATCTTCCTCCTCCTCTTCTTTTACCACAGGCCTCACGCCCATGATCCGCCGCACATCTCTCGCGCGGGGCGTCACGCCCGCAAAGCGTCGCCACTCGACGCCCGCCCGCACCACTGCATCCGGCAGCGGCCTCGCCCGCCGCCCCGGCCGCCTCGTCGCCTCTGGTCCGCGAGGTCCACTTCGAGCCGCTGCGTCAAGTCCTCGACGGCCGCGTCCAGCGCCGCCTGCGCCGCAACGGCCTCAGCGAGGAGATGAACGCCATCCAGGACGAGAAGAAGGCCGCCGCCCGCGCCGCCCACGCCGAGATTGCCCGTCTGCGCGCCCAGCTGCGTGACAAGGATGCCGAGATTTACCAGCTCCAAAACGCCACCATCATCCTCGACACGGACAGGATATGGGCCCTCGAGAAGGAGCTCGACGACCTCAAGGACCAGCTCGACAACAAGACGGTCGAGAACAGCCGCACCTATGCCTGGACGCTGGCCGCCAAGGACCCTTTTGCCGATGACGGCATGGACACGGCGACTGAAGACGACGACAACGACGCCGGCGGCGATGACCGCTTCGACGACGACCGCTTTGGCGACGTGACCATGGCCGAACTGGCCTGCAGCACGCCGACCCGCGCGAGGACCTCGTTCCCGACGCCGCCCCTGACGAGCCCTGCCCTGCCGAAGACGCCCTCGGCCTGGCGCGCCGCCATCGTTCAACCGCCGACGCCCGACGCCCGTGACACGGCCGTGCAGGTGTCGCTGCTCGACCCGGCGAAGCAGGACCTCGAGACGAAGTCGACTCGATGAGGCGGGAGATACTGAAGCTCACAACCACCCTCGAAGCCTACACGGCGTTGACGTCGCGCCTCGCATCCCGCCTCTCTGCCTTTTCACCACCCGACGCACCCGCGACGCCCCAATCTCCTGCGACGCCCCAGTCTCCTGCGACGCCCACAGACCGGTCCACGCACCACGAATCCCCGGCCACACCCGCAGACCACCCCCTCGAGGCCCAGCTCGCCCACCTCCTGCGCACAACAGCCGACCGCTCCGCCGCCCTCATCACCCTGACATGCTCCATCTCGAGCCTCGGCTTCCCCGGCGCCGACGCGGCCGAGATCGTGGCCTCCCTCTCCTCGGCCTTCCGCACCGCCCGCCTCGAGCTCGAGTACCTGACGCCCGGCGAGATCGCACTGCCGCTCTCGGCCCACGGCGCCGAGGTCCTCGACCTCTTGCTGACGCGCCTCCGCGCCCTCTCCACTAAGGCGCGCGAGGCTGACGACTGGCGTCGACGATTACCACTAGCAGGAGCTCTCCCGTGCG
>NW_003315036.1:2487523-2499258 GCF_000150825.1 Verticillium alfalfae VaMs.102
CCAACCGGCTCGTGAGCGACACCTGTGGAAGATCTCGCGCACTCGATGTTTGGAAAGTTCAAAAGTCTCTCGGCAGGCGCTAAATCCTGCGTTCGACAACAAGTGTCTTCCTTCACCGCGGCAGGGCACCGGCGCGATTTGCCGAGCTCGAGACCCTCGTCGAGCGCGTCGACGGCGAGAGGGCCGAGGCCGTCGAGGCCAAGACGGCACAGGAGGAGGCCGTCGAGGCGCTCGAGGCGAGGCTCGCGGCCGCCGTCGACGAGATGGAGGCGCTGTCCGACCGCGTCGAGGCCGTCACGGCAGCCAAGGCCCGCGAGGTCGCCGCCCTGAACCGGCAGGCCGGCAAGGCGCTCGCCGTGCGGGACGCGCGCGTCGCCGAGCTGCGCGATGAGGTGGACCGGGTCAACGGCGCGCTGCGGGGTGCTTACGAGACGATCAAGGATCTCCGCGTCGACAAGGCCGGCGTCGAGAGAGACCTCGCGCGCGAGAAGGAGAGGGCCGAGGGCGTCATGGACGCCATGCGCGCCGAGCTCGAGAGGGTCGTCAGCGCGAGCCGCGAGATGCTGTCGCAGCAGCCGGCGGCGGGCGCCGATGGGGAGGAGCAAGGCGTGCTGTCGTCGCCCCTGAAGGGCGGCGTCGACGGCCGCCGCGGGCGTCTGCTGTCTGGCGACCTCGCGAGGCGGGCCTCGGGGCGGAAGAGGAGACGCCATGACAGCGGCATGGGGCTGCTGGAGGAGGATGAGGTGGACATTTGAGGTGGCATGGAGGCGGTTCATGTGTCGATAGGCCGTCGGTAGACGTACGTTCTTTGGATCTTTCCTTTTGTTATTCTTATCTTGGCCTGCATACTTAGGCGTTGGATCTAGACGAGTCATACGTTTGTTGATTTAGTCTGTGTAAGCTGCCTTTCGTGCGTTGCATGTGTGGTGTGGCGCTCGAGCGATACTTCTGCTGAGGATGGCGCAAACCACTGAAATGCGTGCTATCGTCGTATACTCTCTTCAGTATAATGCAAAGCTCATTTGATAGAGTGAGGGGAGATATCTTGCAGCGACCCATCGCCACCGCAGCCCAATGTCAGACAACGCCGCGGCGAACTCCCAGCAAAACCACTTACTCCCACTACCCATCATCGTCAGCAATGATCCCCTCCTTTTCGTCAGCAAAGACAAGTAACCGGCCCTCGTCAGCAACGACAAGTAATCGGCCCTCGTCAGCAACGACAAGTAACCGGCCCTCGTCAGCAATGACAAGTGACCCTCGTCGGCAATGACAACCCCCTAGCCATCCTTCGTCAGCCAGAGGCAAACAACCGGCTTCCCCCCCGGCTGCCCGTTCCTCGTCTCGTCCCAGCCAATCTCCTTGATCGACTTCTTCATCATGTCCTTCTCGTCGCCGCCAAAGCTGAGCCCCTTGTACCAGCGGCCGTTGCCGGCCTGCGCAATCTCGTAGCAGCGGTTCTTCTTGGGCGTCGGCCCGGACGCGCCGAAGCCCTTGAGGATCTCGGCGAGCGTCGTCGTCACGGGACGTGGCTCGCGTGGAACTCGACGCCCGTGCTCGGCGGCAGCTGCCACGGCGGCGTCGGCGTCTTGAAAGACGTGGATCTTGGTGTGCGCCGCGCTGAAGAAAGTAGTTGTAGCCCGGCTCGCAGCCGACGCCCGCCCGACGTGTTGGCCAGGTTGGCGGCCGGCATCGAGGCGGCGAGGGCCGGGAGGCCTGTCGCGTCGCGGCCGTACGTGTTGCCGGCGCCGTTAGGCTGGTAGTAGGGGTACTGGGCGTGGGGGGATGGGTACGGGTACGGGTACGGGTACGCATACGGGTAGGACGGCGGGTGGCCTGGTGAATTCTTGTGAGCATGGGGTTCCAACGGAGAGAAGGGGAGGGGGGTTGAGACGTACTGTAGCCTCCGTAGCCGCTGTACGGGGTGTGGCCGAGGCCGTAGATGCCCATGCCGTGGTGCGGGATGTAGGGCTGCCCGGAGGCGTACATCTGGCCGCCGAGGGGCGCGTCCGGGGGTGAGCCGCCTTGGGCGTCGAGCCCGAAGCGGGGGTTCATCTTGGTGGTGTTTGAATGTTGGATGTCAGTTGGCATGTGGGCGCCAGGTGTTGACCCAGCGGCGTGTTTCCGAGTTGTAATGGGTGAACCAAGACCCGCTGGCTTGAGGAGGTGCTGGTGGATAAGGCGAGTATGGAGATCTTGCAGGGCGAAGAACCAGAGGTTGGTGTGTGAAGGGATTCAAAGTAGTGGTACTGGGAGGTCTGGAATCAAACCGGCGTCTTTGATTGCTACGTGCTGCTCGCACGAAATTGGTGTTGGCGTTGTTGTTGTTCTGGGGGCGTAAAGTTGTGTCTGTGCAAAGGTTAGCAGACAAGAAGTAAAAGACAAACCATCATTCTTATATGAAAGACGAGAGGCGCAATAATTTACAATCATCGACCCAGTCTGTGATTCGAAAGTCGCCCCCTCGTGCCGGCACAGTCGACGTGAATCAGTCGCAGCACTTGACTAACTTAAGTACAAAAGGTGATTAGGGGGCTGCTGGCCCTCGTCAAACTCACCAGTCTCAGGACTGTACCCTCGAGGGTCGTTGTGGATCGCAAAAATCTCCGTGCTCCAGACCTTGTGGTTGTCTTTGTCGTAGAACGTACCTACGATAAGCCACGCCCAGAAGCGTGGGCGTGTTGACAAATACAGATACTGGCCGATGATGAGCTTCGTAGCGGGGTACGGGAGAGATGAACCCTGAGAGCCGGGTCTCTGGTGGGGATCCAGTTTGTCCGGAGGGTGCCTCGTGACACTCGTTCCCGTTTGATGATTGCCCGACTTGAGTCAAGTATGATTGATGATGTAGTGCAAATGTACTGGTGTAGATCTCGCGGCGGCGTTGTTCGTCTTGGCAAACCAAGCACTCTGGTATGTCCGTATGGGGGTCGTAGTTAAATACTAGCGCAATACCCTGGAGGTTCGTGATTCACGATACTGACAGCGCCTAGTCGTCCCACGAGAGCGTGAATCGGAGGCGCCTCTTTTTGGTTGGAGTTGACGGTACGAGAATCGGCGACAGCACTGACGCCAGAGGTTTGGCAAATTTGGGCGAGATCTTCCGATGGGGAGCTTCGAAGACCTGACTTATTTGTTTCCTCTCAGCTGAATGACATGGCGATATGACATGGGACCCCAACGAGCAGCGACCATAGGAGCAGCCGTGGTCCCACTTGACACTCGGCATTGCCCACCGGATGCCCTGGCGAGACCTTGTCAGAACCATCAGATCATTCTCTGTTTGTCATGATATATTGAGGCGTCGGACATGGCTGCAGCGAAGAAGATAGACGCTCGTGTATATCATGTAGCCACAAGTGGAGGCCCGGGCTGAGAGGCATTGATATGGTGAATCGTATTGCAAGCAGGTCAGCGACTCAGTCTGTTGTGGTCATCTCATAATAGTCCTCTACTTTGGCTCTGTGTCTCTCACGGCAACGACGTGGCATTTGTTGAGGCATACGTCGCCAGAATGCGGGCAGCCAAATTGGCCTCTCAAACACGAAAGGCTGCATGTCCCGCATTGCTTGAGAATCGCAGGTGCTTCTCCGTATGCAGTTTCGCAGCTCATTGATCGAGATCGAGACGTAAACCGCGTGCTCGGCTCTCAGCCGTCATCAGGATCCTCCACAATCCTCACAGCACCGCCCTTCTTCTGGCCCTCTGTTTCACGGCGGACGACCTTTCTACGCTCAATCTCCGTCACGAGGCCTTTCAGGTAAACCTCTGCCTGCACAGTGGCACTGTAGGAGAGAGCCGTCCAGCTCCATTTGTTCCTCCTCTCGGCATCAGCGCCGGCAGCGAGGAGTGTCCTGAGGACCAGCAGATTACCGTTGCCGCTCGCAAAGTGCAGAGCAGTGTTGCCATCGAGATCAGCAGTCTGCACGGCCTCTTCCGGGCCGTTAGGCGCATACGTCAGAAGAATCTGCAGCACAGTATCGTGGCCGCCGCGGCTGGCTTCCATGATCGCATCTCGTCTGTGCGCATCCCGCCTGTGTATGACTTTGGGGAACCGCTCACAGAGCAGGTGGACGACCTCGGTGCGGCCGGCGCCGGCTGCGAGCATAAGAGCTGTCTGGTGTTTCTCGTTCAGCGCAGGGTCGGGGTCTTCGTGACCGAGGTCGACGAGTACGCGGCAGACTTCGACATGGCCGAGGAAGGCGGCGAGGTGAAGGTTCGAGTTGGAGAGGCCTTCAGGGGAGGCATCGGGGCTGTGGAGGGCTTGGGGGTTCGAGTTGAGAATTCGTTTGACGAGCGATGCGTCGTTGGCAATGATCGCCCTGCGAACACGGGTGGTTGCTTCGATCCTAGGCGGCGCGAGTTAGCTGTGGTCATGGTCAAAAGGTCCGCGTGGTCCGATTGTGAGGGTAATTACGGACATCTTAGGGTCGAATGGGGGTGGCTGCCTGCAGTCGTGAGGGGTCGCATTGCGAGCAGAAGCCGCCTGCAGCTTGACAGTTTGGAGTGCAATGGAATTGAATCGCAATGACAAGCCTTCCGCCTGGTATCGAGTCGTGCGGAATGCCGGCGTCTAGGGGCACGCTTCCAGCTGGCGGACTTGATGACGGAAGGTCGTCCAGCGGCTGCGTCCTGATCACGAGCTTGGCCTGTGCTGGTGGGGGGGCTTTCCTCTCTGGAGGCCTGTGGATTAGGCGGGGGAGTGGCCCAAGCTCCCATGTCATCGCCCAAAGGTGCCTAACACACGTCTGAACTGTGATCCTTCAGTGGTATGGCCATGAACTCAAGGCAAGGTTACCTTATCTCGCGGCAGGTTGTGTTGTTTAAAGGATCAATTGCCCAGCTGATGGTGTTGTGGATGTACTGGAATCTCCGCTGCTGTCGGCTTGTTAGTATCATCAATGTGATGATGTTCTCGTGACAGCATCTGATAAGCTGCGTCGTCCATCCGAGTCCGTGAACACTGAGAAATGCCGAATAATACTTGTAGGGAGACTAGACTGGCTACTGCCAGCCATCTTGCCAATCCACAAGCTTACGCTTGTAGTTCTACCAAATGCCAGCACAATTACATGGCTTCCGCGAAAGAGATGCTACTTCTGATCGAATAGATATGCAATTAGACGGTGAGGCGGGGTCACTGCGCGGGGGCGGATCGATTCCGCACCAGTGCCGAAGACTCGAGCCAAATTCCTCTCGTCGGCCCAGCCCATCTTCATCCCCATCAATCCAACCGACAGTCGAATTCAACAATGGCGAAATCCAAGTCTCGAAAGCGAAAGCAGACGGCTCAGGCCGACCTGCCGAACAAGAATCTCAAGACCGTCAGCACCATCACGCCACCTCCCGATGGCGCGACACAGGAGCCCAAGAGTCTCCAGACCGTCGTTTCGGAGGAGGAACTCGAGATCACCGTCGAAACCCTGACGGCGCTCGCCCAATATCCAAACTTGATCAAGTCAAAGTTCTGCAAGGATCTTCGAGTCGCCGCCTACGACTTTCGCCAAGCCTGTGCCACGGGTGTCAACAGCGCTGGTACGTTCGACAACGATGAGAAATGGTAGTTGTACGGTGGCGAATAAAATTACTGACGTACTCTGCAGCAGCAGGAACGAGTCTGACGGCGCGGATCACAGCTGCACTTACGGATGGCAAATATATGGATGCGAGGATCATGTTGGCGGAAATGAGAATCAGGGGTGAGGAGCCCAAATTGGGTGCTTTGTGTCGCTGGGTTCGCGACCTCGATATGATCAGTGGTCTGTCGACATTGCCAGCAGGGCAAGGAACGGAAGTTGAAAGATCAGCGAGCGAACTCGAGATCCTCAGCGTTATGGACGGCGTCCTTCGCGTCACAGGGCCTGTTGATGCAAACATGGACGCTGCCACGCACCCAACCTCTCCGATGATTCTTCAAAAGATCTGGGATCTTCGACCCTCGACACCAAGCCTCAAAGTCCGAGCCTCAGTCCTCGATAAGTCCATATTCGACTCGGCACCACCAAACCTGGCAAAAGACCTGCGGGTCATCGAAGAGACACCAGGGCCCATGCGAAAGCCCCCAAACCATCATCCGGCAATCCTCTACACAACCGCCCCGAACGCGATTCCCCTCTCATCAACACCCCATGCCATCACCTATCATGACCATCCTACTGTCCCAAACCTTCACCTCGCCACAAATCTTCTCTCTCCTGATGAATGTAAAGCCATCATTGCTGCTGGCGAAACCGTCAACTTCTTGCCTGACGCACCTCTGCGGGAGGACGGCGACATCAGTATCTTGGCTCACAACTTCTACTGGGTCATCGATACTGCGTTCCACGACATTCTGTGGTCCCGCATCTCTCCCTACGTACCGTCAGCGGTAAATGGCCGTCTGGCCCGCGGATTGAACAGAAGATTCCGCGTCTACCGCTACGTCCCGGGCGCTGAATATCGCACACATATCGATGGGGCCTGGCCTCCGTCGGGCATCCTTGCTGATGATACGTACGTGTACGATGCATCGCCTCAGGAGAAGAAGCAGAGCTCGCTCTTCACCTTCCTCATCTACCTCAATGATGATTTCGAAGGTGGTGAGACGACCTTCTTTATGCCGGCGCAGCGAGAGGGCACGCTCAATGCTTATCCTGTGAAGCCAGTGATGGGCGGTGTAGCAATCTTCCCCCACGGCGAGACGCGGGGGGCGCTGCTTCATGAAGGGACGGGCGTGAGGAATGGCGCCAAGTATGTGATAAGAACGGACGTTGAATATGATGTTGAGCCTTCGGCTTAGGGTGTCGGAATACTTGCTGGGGAGTTTGAAATGAAAAGCGATTCTTTGGTCTACCAAGCTGAACACCACCCTGCTCGTGATATCTTTCTCCGATGAGTATCATGCGGGCGCTTTCAAAGAATTTCCTCGTCCTGAATTGCCTCTACTTTCTCGCTTTGATCTGCGGTAAACTGGACGATTCGTCTACGGTAATGGATGCACCACGACCAGGCAGTCTGACCCAAGTGAAAAGTTTACTGTCAGGCCTCGTCGACGAGGCACGCGCAGCCTTATTCAACTCACTGATCCAGCACCAAAACCGCCCGTCAAGTAACGAATTTTGCTCCCACTGTTACCTCTCTCCCAGCCTGCCCTGCCATGCATACCCGCATCGCGCCATGATTGGGTCAGTCTCTGCGCGCGCAAAGCTTCGGGGCTGAGCTGCATGAATGTCAGCCGCTGTGCGCCAGGGGCATGTGGATTGATACAAAGCTGCCGCAGACAGACCATACGTTCAGCTGCAGTTTGGGGGCCGAAGTGCCTGTGCAGTCGGGGCTTTGACTTGACCCGACTCCAGCTTCGGCGTCATTCCTTCCAAGACCCCTCATGCTTTTCACCACATCTTGTCATGGACTTGTTCTCATTTCTGTGACCTGAGGAATATATCGCTCGTAATGGATCCTCTGTCCATCGCTGCGAGCACCGCCGGATTGCTCACCCTCACGGCCCAAATCATAACGCGGGGCTATGCGTGCATGATGCGACTGAAGAGCAACGACGACGATGTCCGCACAGCCGTCAACGACGTCTCTAGCTTCTCGGGGATCCTCATGGCAATCGAGTCGCAATGCAAAGAGCGCGGTGACGACATTGCCTCGCCTATGAGTCACCTCATCATCAAGAATCAACCATTATGGAAGAAGAAGGTCGATGAGTGCGAAGCGGTGCTGGTGGAGATGCTTGAAATCCTGGGCACACTCACCAAGGCGAACAAGGCACAATTGCTTGTCAAGGGCAACAGCCTTTGGGAGAAGCTTCAGAAATCTACCACTCAGATCGAGACTTCAAAGAGCTTCTTTATATTATGTTTGCAACTACAGAATAAGTGAGTGGGACTTAAGAGAGATTAGAGACCACTCATTCCGCTGACACGGAAAAGTGAGGATATCAGGTCCTCTCAGAAGATAAGCGGGAAGATCATGTCGTCACTAGATCGTCTACGGGATGAGCAAGATCGCCGCAAGGCAGGAGGCCCAATTGGAGGAACGGAAGTATGACCTGGCGTACCTGGTGACCATCTGTCTGGTAGCTAATTGTGAGCAGAGGAACAACAGCATGGGATGATGGAATGGCTTGGCTTCCCTGGCGAAGCGATGCAAGATGACCTAATCAACACAGGACACCCAGACTCCTCTCAATGGCTTTTTGAGCGCGAGGAGTTCATCGACTGGCTCACAGCTGATGGGCAGTCAAGTTTATGGCTTCGAGGTCCACGTAAGACTCACTCCGCCCCCTCTGGTGCATGGCTTGTTGGCGTCAGTCAAATTACTAAGGAATGAATTAGAGGGCTCTGGCAAAACCATCATTGTGTAAGGGTTCCATATCTCATTGTGTCTACTGTCATTCATAAGGGTGAGTTAGTTCACGAGTCATCGACTTTATCCAGACCCAGTGTCTAGACCAGGATGCGGTCCTACTCTTCCATTTCTGCAGATTTACGGACGAGGCAACGAAATCGCAAGACCAGCTTCTCGGGGCTCTCATCACACAGCTTCTTGATAACCTGCCAGAAGACTCGCCTCTTCCTGATAGCCTCACCTCGATGATGAAACGATCTCGATTCTCGTCATATCCCCGCGTCTCAAGACTCAAACCGGTCTTCTTAGAGCTTTGCAAAGCTCACGCAACAGTCTACATCGTTGTTGACGGTTTGGATGAACTTGAAAATCTCAGAGACATCCTAGGTATCTTTCGATCTCTCAATATGTCACAGACCACTTCGATAAAGCTTTTCGTCTCCAGCAGACCAAACACAGAGCTGAAGACTGCCTTCGCATCATACATCAATGTTGAGATCTTGCCCGAAGATGTTGAGTCTGACGTACAAATGTTTGTGCGTGATAACTTGGAGGAACTCCTCTCTGGGAACGAAGAGGAAATAGACCCTGGTCTACTTGTTATGGAACTCGCCACGCGAGCTGGTGGCATGTCAGTTACGCCCGATATGTCCTTGGCGAAACCATACTTACTCAAGTTGATCATCCAGGTTTCTCTGGGCTGTATGTCAGGTCCAATACCTGTCGCGTATTAGGACCACCATCACCCCGGATCTCATCGCAACACTACCACCAGCACTCGAGAGCATCTTCGAGAACGTACTCATGACGCTCGAAGACAAGGACCGGAAGATGACTCTCCGCATATTGCAACTGGTCATGTTTGCAATGAGACCCTTAGATCTCTCCGAAATTGACGAGGCCATAGCGATTTCACCCTCCAGCAAAAGTCTAGCCGGGCTGCTTCGCCTGCGCCAGAAAGATGTCATACTGGAACTGTGTGGTTGTATGCTCTCTCAGTCGCCTCGAACCAAGAAGATCCAGCTTGCACACAGTTCAGTTTACGAATTTCTCACTCGGAAGACGACTGAGTCCAGTGCGGTCCACGACCATTTCCACTTCGACGACATGACTTCGCATAGAGAGCTCTTTGTGACTTGCGTTCGGTACCTCAGCATGAACGATTTCGACTCGGACACATTTCGGGAGACATTTCGCCTCGCTCAAGATGGGGGCCACGCCGACTCGGATCTGCAGGCTTTTGCAAAGGCACCATTCCTCGATTATGCCGTCAGCCACCTCATTTCTCACATGAAGAAAATTGAACTTGCGAATGATTCCGATAACCGCGGTTCTATGGGTTTAGCCGAGAAGTTCTTCTTTGAAGATAGCTCCACGTTTACGTCTTGGCTCTTGGTTCGACAATATCTTGATGGCACGTACAGAAACCCGCCTGGTAGCAACGCATATCATATTGCTGCCATTTACGGCATTGAACAGGTCTTTGGCTTGGGTCCTGATCAGTACGGCCTCAAAGCACAAACCTTAGACGGCAGAAATGTGCTGCATCTCGCACTAGAGAACCAGCAGTGGGAGATCGTTGACGCAATTCTGCGTCTGGGGTTGGGAGATCTCCTTAGCGACTTCGATAAGCAAGGACGCTCTCCTCTGCACGTTACGGTTGAGCTCGGCAATACCTTCATGGTTCAGCGCCTCATAGAAGGAGGAGCAGACCCCAACCTCGCCAGTCCCCTCAACCAGGGCCGAACTCCAATCTTCATGGCTGTAGAAAACAAGTGGGATGAGCTCACCGAGTATCTCTCAGGCAAAGCCAATCTAGATATTTGCCTTGACGATGGACGCTCGCTCCACCACGTAGCCGCGCAGTCTGGAAGCCCCGAATGGATCACCGCGTTAGAGGGTAGTCATGGAGGCAGTACAACGACGCCGAGCCCTGCCAACCGTGTCGGTAGCGTAAGACGCGACGATAACGGCTGGACACCTCTCCATTACGCGGCAGATCTTGGGCATACAGACATTATTCCCAGGCTCATGGCCAGTGGATATGCGGCTAATGAGGTGGACAAGAACGGTTGGACTCCGTTGCACGCAGCGATTCGAAGGCGCTTTATCAAAAGCGCTAAAGCGTTACTAGATCGTATGGCGCCTATGCCTCTTAGTGACGATTCTGTCAGCAGACTCCGAACCAACAGGCCCGGCTCCTCCATGACAGTTCCTGAGCCATATGATTACTATGGCCTACAAACGGACACAAGCTCCTTCACATTTTCCAACCCTTCAGCGTCGCGGCCTTCAGAATCCGGAAAATATGGTGCTCATTTCAATCCGAGAAATGAGCCAACGCCTGTGGCCGCCAGTCAGCCACAACCAGCATACACTTACAATAGCCTACGCTCACAGCTCACCGCCCCAATCTCAGGTCTTCTGTCGGCTGTTACCGGGAGAGCAGCGCGGCCACCTGGGGGCGATCCGGCGACGAGTCAACTAAACAGAATACCAACATCGCCAGAGCCAGCGGTCAGCCTGCGGCGAAATCCACGACCTGGGGGCGGAGACGACAGGTTCCCTTCTAGCTCTTCGACCAGGGAAGCTTTGCGGCATCGAGCCTTGTCACCACTTTATGTGGCCGTTGCAGATGCATACACGGAAGGCGTCGAACTCCTCGTCAAGCATCGAGCCAAGCTTCCGGCCTGGGGCCTGACGGAGGAGGAAAAGGCCAAGTGTCTTAAAATGGCGCTCGAAATATCCAATACTTCCATTGCCATGCCTCTTCTCGAGCTCTTTGGGGAGGAGAACATTTGGGATGCCATACCGCAGTTGATTGTAACAGGAAACGACGAAATCATTGGCAAAGTCAAGGCCCGTATCTCAGAAGAAACGGCTTACAAAGTGCTGATTGGAAAGGGCCTGCACACTAAACAAATCGACATGGTTAGCTTCGTCCTGACGACGTGGCCGAAGCCCTTCGCGGATTTGGCTGTATTGGCAGTTGAACTTTGCGCTGCTAGTATGCCGAATCAGGACACAGCGACCTCTGAACTGCTTGAAACCATGGTCCAAAAGTACGTTGCTGATTTCATCCGTGACACCGATCAAGCCGCACAAGACGGGAAACAGTCATCGCTCCTGACACAAGCTCTGGAGGGGAGACATTTGAGGGCCGCGACAGTACTCATTGACAGGGGCGCCGATCTGCATGTTCGAAATAGAGAAGGCGAAACCCCGTTGCTCTCTCTGCCGCGTATCATACCCGCATATGCGAGGAAGCCCACAACACTCGATACCTTAACCTAGCCGACCGAATGGTGATTCAAGGCTGTGATGTCAGCATGACCGATCTGAAAGGGCAAAATCTCTGCCACAAAGCAGCCACGCAGGGTAATGCCAAACTGATGGAAGAA
>NW_003315036.1:2499469-2534084 GCF_000150825.1 Verticillium alfalfae VaMs.102
TTTTTCCCCGCTAGACCCGAGACTTTCAGCGTGACGTGGAAAATCTTCGCGCTTCGCTCTACACAGAGGGGCTCTGCTGGGGCATTTTCTGCCTTTTCCCCAGGGTTTTGAGCTCCCCCCTGCCAAAGATTTCAACATTTTCCGCGGTTTTTCGGGGCAGCATTGGCGGGGAAAAAATTTTTCCCGGGGGGGGTGCGCGCCAGTGACGACGACTTTTTGAAGACGCTTTTTCAAAAAGTTGAGGCTTTTGGGGAGCAAGAGAAGATTGCAGAGGTTTTCAACCTCCCCGCCACGCAGAAAAAGACGCCCCTGTTGCTTGCCGTCGAAGCACGGTCTCTGGAGAAAGTGGCTGCGTTGTTGCGCGCTGGCGCAAGATCGGACCAGGCCATGATTGACTCGACGACGGATCCAGCTATTGCGACGATACTGAAGAGGTATTGCGTTGAGCTGTGAAACCTAGGGCCAAGTCTTGTAAAACCAGGTAGCTTTCACGATCTGCTTGCATATCAGAAAATGTGAGGTTGCGCAGAGGATGACTATATCGAACACAAAACAGCTATGACCCCTGGAAGAAAGTCACCATTACCTTCAATCGTCACACGACAAGTACTCTTAGCCCACATGAGCAAAAGATGAAGTGCTCTTGCGAGATGCGTCAAGAATTGAGCCCGCCGGGGGCTCGAACCCCCCACCTTGTTAATATGAGTCTCACGCTCTACCGATTGAGCTAGCCGGGCAGGCGGGTTGCTTGTTGTTGCATGCCGGGTTTGCAGCGGGCCTCATGGCGTACGGATGGGGCGGACGAGAAGAATCTGCATGAATTGGGAAAAAAAAAACTTCATGGTTGTTGTCGGGGCCTTGATGGCCCACTTCAATGTCCGGAATCACGATGGCGAGACCTCGGAGTGGGGTTGTAGAAGGACCGGGGATAGTGGAGTCGGAATATCTGCTGATGGACGAAGAAGCGCCCGACGAATACGACAGGTGACGGGCAAGGGGGATCAACGTAGGTTGTGAGAATATCAATTAAGAACAGTGGAATTATAAGCATGTTCATGACCCAAATCAAATGCGGTATCCATGGTATCTTCGCTAGACCCGAAAAACGCCCCTCGCAATGCCACATTCATTCCCTCCCTTGGCTTCTCATAATTGCCTTATGTCTTTGTGTGTGGTATCTGACATCCTTCGGGTGCAATGGGTTATAGACGATATGGCACATCTTGCATTCCTCGAAGGCCGGCTTCGTCGATAGATTGATCGTTGTTTGTATGGGAGCGGACCTGGAACGGGTCGTCTTGACTTTTTGTCCCTCTTCAGCTTCCACATACGCTAATTTGGTGTTGAGTGTTGTGTCTGGGGATTGCTGTAGGGTGGAGCGGACAGCGCCTGTCTTCTTGCCAGGCATCTGGGACGCCTTGCCCTTGTACTGTACGGAGCATTGCCTGTTCTCTTCGCTTACTTTCGGATCCTCCAAGTCTGTTGTCCCGAGTGGCGCGATGACTGGTGTTGGCGGTCGTAGGCGCAGCCGGCGCGGTGTCCTCTTCGTATCAGTGGGCGGTGGTGAGGATGGCGGAGTGGAAGACATGTGCGGTGGGTCTGATGAGCTGTCCGTCAAGCCGGCATCGCAGCTCGATAGACATGGTTTGAAGTAGTTCAATATCGAGCCCTTCGCGAAGGTGCTTGTTGAAGATGATGGAGATTGGCGGCTAACTGTAGATGGCGGTGGAAGTTCAGGCTCGGCTGCCGTGATGCGTCGTCGTTTGTCGGTCGTGGCGGGAGCATCGCTGGTCTGTAGGGTTCGCTTCTTGCCGTAGGTACGCAATGATCTCCTGCGACAAGGGGTTAGTTAGCCATGTAATTGCCAGAGTGCATCCTTGATTCCTCACTTCTTGTTGTCATTCTGGGGGGTGACAAGGCTGGACGCGTGAAGATTGTCCATGACGGAAGAGATAACTGGAGAGAAGGCGGCTGGGCCGCAATGCTTCGAGGTGTGTCACGATGAGTAGTGGCGGTCCTGAGCGATCGGTCTATATATGCGTCGGATGCCTAAATTTGCCAGGAAATATCCAAGAAGGCGAAATCTGGAAATGAGTGCAGTGCTGATTAGTTCGTCAATCGTGCGTGAAGTCGTATTATGGAAGTACGAGGCTGGTAGGGCGACCCTCGGAGGAATGACGATGCCCCACCGCCAGAAATCGCGTGTTTACGCGCGCGGGCGCGTCTTGACGCGCTATCGCGAGGGCACGTGATGTAAGTGAAATCAGGATGGCACCGATGACGGATGTCTGTAAGAAATCCTGGAGCCTTATCTTATCGGAATCATTCGAGCCCCTCGTGAAAGCGACAACTACAGTGACATCAGGGCGAATATTCAAAACAGGTTGGGTTGATTCACAACGGCCTAGTTTTCGCCCTTCAGCCGTCGTCGTATGCCCTCGTCAGCAGCATCATGTTCTCTTTTCGTGTCCAGTGAAATCATCTCCGCTGTTGACGCGCCATCTGATGCCTTTTCTCCTGCGTCTGCCGTAACCTCCCAGGTTTGCACCACCTCCCTGATCTCTTTCACTTTCGCCTGCTGCTTCTTCGCCTCGCCCATGCGCCATATGTAGCCAGAATAGACGGCGACTTCGGCGATGCCCACCACGAGAGCACCGCCCATGGTGACGAAGAGTCGCGCAGGGGTACTCCACCATCGCGCAACGACCCAGATTGTGCCGGCGACACCCAGGATGCTGACCATAAAGTTGAAGATGAGCATAACCTGACGGTGAACCTCTTCGAATGTCACCTCGTTGTCGCCTTCGTCTGACTTGTCGATTGGTCGGTTGACTTCGGCGAACCCTTGCACGGTCGAGAGGGCGGTTGGGAACTGCTGCGAGAAGGCCTGCATTCGAGACGGTTGCTTGAGCATGCGCTCGTACGTGCGTTGCTCCTCGTCCCGACGGAGGCGCGCCATGAGGGCCTTGTACTCTGGCGACTGGGGATGGTCAGCGATGGGCGGGGGAGGTGCTTGTGACGGGAATCTTACCGGTTCTGGTTTTGGTGGTGGGGGTGGGCTGTAGACTTGCGATCCTTGCAGAAGACTCTCCAGCGAGAAACCTTGATGGCTTCCACCCTTCAGCTCCTTCCACAGACGGAGAACCTGGGCATGTGTGATGGGGTTTCCAGGCTGAGGATCCTTCAGCGGCGGTTCTGCATCGATGGCTATTTGGGTCTGGGTTCCGGCCGTCGGTTCTTCATGCGTCGCTCGAAGACCATCGTGGTTGTGCAGAAGATTTAGACCCTTCACAATAGAAGGTGTCATGATAAGGCGTACCATGTTCGGAAAGATCGATGTCGTTGATGCAGGTTTCTCGATCGAATTGTCGAGCCGCAGATCATGGTACATCGCGCCTCGCAAGCCAGTAGGCACCAGCGCTGCACCAGGGAGCTACGGATGGCCCCAGTCATAGCTTCAACCAATCACAACATCAGAACGCTCCACCCACGCTGCGCGGGCGTTCCGTACCGAGCCGATGGAGGGCCAGAGAGAAAAAAGCGAATCCATTTCATCATCATCAGCAGACAACCATCGACGGCAACCACGGCGACCACCGTCCATCGACACTTTCTGGCGCCTGTATCCGTAGCCCTCCGTAGTGAGCTCGCCAATTGACGTTCAAAGACCGACTTCAACACCATACAAAGGGTTTCAACGGAACCACTTTGGCGCCATGCAACTCCGGCCAGGAGCCTTGGTGCTGCGCAACACCCACCAGGCGTCACGATCTCTCCTCTCCTCTACGTGTGCTATTCGGCCGAGATGCAGTCCAGCCGTCGATCCGAGATTGCCGTCGCACTTTGCATCATACCACAATACCTCGAGGAGGTCATCAGCATGGGGTGCCGCTGTCCAGGTCGCCGGGCACATGGCTTCCAACGCCATCAACCGTGTCACAAAGGGTGACATGCACATCGACCCTCTGAGAACAGTGGCCAAGGAAATGAAGTTTTTGACTGGCAATATTCGGAACCTCCTCGGCTCAGGCCACCCTGCGTTGGAAAAGGTTGCGAAATACTACACACATGCCGAGGGCAAGCACATCCGGCCGCTGGTGGTGCTGCTGATGGCACGGGCGACAGCCCTCTGCCCCAAGGCAGAACGACAAGCTCCGACGCAGACCTATGCGGGCATCAACTCGCCCATCTCCCCTGACGGTATCCTCTCCGACGTGAACCCGACTTCGCCCTTCACCGGCCCGCCGCTGGACCCTCAGCAATCCAACTCGGACATTCTGCCGTCGCAGCGCCGGCTTGCCGAGATCACGGAGCTCATCCACACGTCGTCCCTCCTGCGTGACGACGTGATCGACCACTCCGTGTCACGCCGCGGGTCCCCCTCTGCCAACCTCGAGTTCAGCAATAAAATGGCCGTTTTGGCGGGCGACTTTCTCCTCGGTCGTGCGTCCGTTGCTCTCGCCCGCCTGCGCGACGCCGAGGTCATCGAACTCCTGGCCACCGTCATCGCGAACCTCGTCGAGGGCGAGTTTATGCAGCTGAAGAACACGGCGCAAGACGAGCGCAACCCGGCCTGGTCGCAGGAGGCCGTCGACTACTACCTGCGCAAGACGTACCTCAAGACGGCGAGCTTGATCTCCAAGTCGTGCCGCGCGTCGGCTCTCCTCGGCAACGCCGACGCGGCGACTGTTGAGGCGGCCTACGCGTACGGCAAGAACCTGGGCCTGGCGTTCCAGCTCGTCGACGACATGCTCGACTACACAAGAAGCGAGAAGGATCTCGGCAAGCCGGCGGGCGCGGATCTGGAGCTCGGCCTCGCGACGGCGCCGCTGCTGTACGCGTGGAAGGCGAATCCGGAGCTGGGTGCGCTAGTTGGGCGCAAGTTTGAGGGGGAGGGCGATGTTGCGAGGGTACGTCACTTTTCTTCTTCTTTTTTCTTATGTGCAAACCCGTGATGGGAGGTGAAGCTGACACGGTCCATAGGCCCGCGAGCTGGTGCTGCAGAGCAACGGCATTGAGCAGACGCGCGCTCTCGCGCAAGAGTACTCGGAGAAGGCGATTGAGGCGATCAGCGGATTCCCCGACAGCGAGGCCAAGGACGGCCTCATCGAGATGGCCATGAAGGCGCTGCAACGACAAAAGTAACGTCGCGGACGGAAGAGAGGCGGGGTCAACGCCATGGTTGTGGGCGATCAACAGCAGCAGCAGCATCTTTTTGTACAAAATATGTGAAGGAAAGGGGCGGCGGGCAGAGGCGAAGGAGGACAACCGCCATGCGACTACCATCTGCACAACACCGACATATACACAGCACACCACCAAGACGCTTTTCCGTTTTTTTGTTCGGGCTACAGCAGAGGAAATGAGGAGGGACCGCGCGCGAACAACTCTTGGCGCAAACGATAGACGGCGGCAGGGGTTACAGGGTAGGCAAAAGCGGTGTTGGATGGTGTGCTTTGCAGCTCAATACCATTTATGTTCTGGTCGAACCGTCTGTGGCTCGGTGTCGTGCGTCGTGATGTTCGCATCGACGTGCAATGGACGATGCACACTACACGTACCTAGGTAATGAACGTACCAAGCTAATAAAAAACGCACCCAAGGTACCTAACTTAGGTAAGGTATCGGGCAGAAGGAGCGTGCACGGCTAGAACGATACACCGCCCTTCCCCTTCCCTCTTCCCGAGGGGCGTGCGTCGGCCATCGCCGGTGGTGCGGCGACATCCGGGCTCCGCTCTCGAGCGCGCCGGCCGAGGGAGCGGGTTTGGGGTTCCCATTACGTGACGAACAAGGCGTGTGGACGTGCGCAGGGCCCGGCGGCCGACAGGTGTCTGGTCGGGTACCTTAGGTACCTTACCCAAGGGGGGAGGGGCGGGGCAGAAACGCACGATGCGCGATGAGGAACGGGCCAAAGCTTGTCACAGCGATGGGAGGGGACCCTGAAATAGGCTGCGATGGCATCTCCGCGGCTGCTGGCTCGTGACGAAGACGGGAGCAGGGCAGGGTGACGACGTCTGGAAGATGGCGTCCATCTGCTGTGGGAGAATCAAAAGGGCAATTGTCAGAAAAGAACCGTCGAGGAACGAGGTGAAAACAGGCGCACAGGACCATGCTGGTCCTGTCGATGGTGACGCCGAACATGTCCGATTCGCGCGGCCTGGGTTGTGACTCGATGGTGTGTTGCTCGACGATGACCACAGGAAAAGCCTCGATTCGTGGTCGCGGCGGTTCATGAGAATGGGACCCCGCCCTGGCTCGCCCTTCTCAGCGTGGCTAGACACTCTGGGCAACATCGGCGCAGAACCCTCTTTCCCGCTAGGTTGCCTCTGGTCTCACCAGATTGCCTCTGGTCTCATCAGTTTTGCGCAAAGAATCAGACGCCGTGACAACGACGTCGACCAATGGACAGGCGCACCGATCCGACTTTACTCGATGATTACTCGATGGAAACACGCGGGCCAATTGCTGAGGTAAGGCGCTGGCGGGAGGACCTTGACGAGGAAGGGCCGGCGTTGCGCTTGTCGAGGGATTGCGGTTTATTGGAACGGCGTCTGATTGGTGCGCTGGGGCTATTGACCAATCGGGGGGGCATGATAAGGGATCTCGGCTTCTGGTATGGAAGGGGCAGCATGATGGGCAGGCACGGCGGACAGCATGGGCAGGCACGGGCGGACAGCATGGGCAGGTACTAACGAGACGGTACTGTAGTACAGTACGACGGGCAGGGGCCCGGACTGAGGGGATTCAGGGTCGCCCTCTCTGTGTCTCTCCCATCAGTCGACTACCTCCACACCCCTCCGGCTCGTCTCATGCATGTGCTTCTGCTTCGCGTTCGGGCGTCTGTC
Source organism: Verticillium alfalfae VaMs.102 (assembly GCF_000150825.1). NCBI lineage: Eukaryota > Fungi > Ascomycota > Sordariomycetes > Glomerellales > Plectosphaerellaceae > Verticillium > Verticillium alfalfae. The sequence goes on from NW_003315036.1 coordinate 2,506,315, forward strand.
ACTGCACCCCACCAGCGCCGAAGGCCAACCCGCCATGGACGAGGCGAGGCGATGCCGTTGCGATGATCTCGAGTATTGGCCTGGCCAGCTCACATGCCGCTTCCAGGACGCTCAAGCTGTCTGTCAGTTTGCCTAAACCCTGTCGTTTTGGCCAGGCTGTGTCCATTCTCCTCCTCTCCCCGAACCACCGAAGGAAACACAGGACACTAAAAAGACACAGAAGCAAGACGAGAACAACGCACTTTCTAGAAGCCGTTAGAGTCTCCGAGCAAGGATTCCCCGGACACGCCCCCCTTCTCCGACTGCCCACCCGCAGACACGACGCAGCCAGCACCTTTCGCATCGAGTTTTGATTCCGATCCCACCCTTATCTCACCCGATTCCTCACCCCTCCCCCACCATCTCGTCCCAGATAAGAGCTTGTTGCGCCGCCAACTCAACTTCTTTCCGAGCTCGCGACCTTGACAGCCCTTTTTCTCTCCCTCTCGCTTTTTAATTTTTTTTATCCCCGTTGGCATCCTCTTGCTCTGTCCGTCACGCCGTCCCCCAGGCAAGGAAAGGCGGTGCTTCAACCACACGACACTCGTCTTGCAGATCGACAGAGACCCTATTCGGAGACCTCCTGAAAGACCTCCCCAGAGACACTCCTCGCCATGGCTGTCTCTGACTCTTCCTCGGCCGAGGGCCTTGTCGTCCTCGCCTCGACGCGCGCCGTCATCACTCTGCCCGACGATTCCCTCGTTCTCACGCCAGCGACCATTACTCTGTCGCCTTCCACCGGCAGGATTGTCGACATTGTCCACGAGGTCCTCCCCGCCTCGTCCTTTCCCGCCTCCACAACCTACGTTGACCACGGCGACAAGGTCCTCTTACCTGGTCTTGTCGACGCTCACGTCCACCTCAACGAGCCGGGTCGCACCGAGTGGGAGGGTTTCTGGACCGGCACACGCGCTGCTGCTTCGGGTGGCGTCACCACTGTCATCGACATGCCCCTGAACGCTATTCCCCCCACCACGACGCTCGCTGGCTTCAAGGAGAAGCTGGCGGCGAGCGAAGGCCAGTGCTGGGTTGATGTCGGCTTTTACGGCGGCGTCATCCCCGGAAACGCCGCCGACCTCCTGCCTCTCGTCGAAGCAGGTGTGCGCGGCTTCAAGGGCTTCCTCATCGAGTCTGGCGTATGTTTGACCACAAACCAGTCGAGAAGGCACGCAACTGACTGAATACAGGTCGACGAGTTCCCTGCCGTTTCGTCTGGCGATGTTGCTCTCGCCATGGAGACCCTCAAGGGCACGCCTACGACGCTCATGTTCCACGCCGAAATGATCCCTCCCATTGCCGACTCGGTCGGTGACGCCGTCCAGCAGTCGCAGCCGCCGCTGGCCCCCGTCGGCGAGCTCACGGCTTACGACACGTTCCTTGCCTCCCGCCCACCCTCTTTCGAGACGTACGCCATTGACCAGATCTTGTCTCTTGCCCACATCGCCCCCGACCTGCACCTGCACATTGTCCACCTATCGGCGGCCCAGGCCATCCCCGCTCTCAAGAGCGCGCGCCAGGCTGGCGTCAAGATCACTGCTGAGACGTGCTTCCACTACCTTGGGCTCGCCGCCGAGTCGATCGAGGACGGCGACACGCGCCACAAGTGCTGCCCCCCGATTCGCGAAGACTCGAACCGCGATCTGCTGTGGGAGGAGTTGCTGGCCGAGGACTCATGCATCCGTACCGTTGTCTCGGACCACTCGCCCTGCACGCCCCAACTCAAGCTACTGCCAGGTCATCTCGCGGCGCCGCCATCCTTCGAGGCCCCACCCATGTCCCTCTCCGATTCAGGTGTCGACGTCAAGTCGGCCCTTGATGACGAGGAGGCCACTCTCCCCAAGCCCGTGACGGCTGCGCCCAGTCCCGGCGTCAGCACAGAGGACGTGTCGAGCGGCGACTTCTTCGCCGCCTGGGGCGGACATCAGCTCCGTCGGTCTTGGTCTGCCCATTCTCCACGCCGAGCCGCGACGCGGGCATCGCTGGGCAAGGGCGGCCTGACACTCGTCGACGTCGCACGGCTGTGCAGTCAGGCGACGGCCGCGCAGGTCGGTCTCAGCCACCGCAAGGGCGGCCTCCGGGTCGGTCTCGACGCCGACGTATGCGTCTTTGACGACCGCGAGGCGTGGACGCTGCGGAGCGGCGACATGCGCTGGCGCAACCGGTGCTCGCCGTGGGAGGGCAAGCAGTTTGGCGGCCGCGTCCGGGAGACGTGGGTGCGTGGACAAAAGGTCTTTGAGTTTGGCGGCCGAGGCGGCGGTTTCGTAGAGGGCAAGCCTGTTGGCGAGGCCATTGTCGAGAGGAGGACCATGTAAGCGTCACAAGTGAAAGATGATGTCAAGACTGCCATTGAAAAGTCGAGGGCGAGGGGAGAGGGGGCGATCCATCTTGGGTGGGGTTAAGGCCGGCCTCCACTCGAGGTCTGCCGTCATGGTGAGCGCAGTGCTCGATGATGAGGCAGACGAAACCACACAGGTCAAATAAAATGCATAATCTCAAAGCCAAGACTATCTTATGTGCTCGTGAGATGATTGATGTGTGCGATGTTACACGCTTGTCCAAGTAAACGACTTGGACACAGAAAAAGACGCCGTCTGTTGAATGTCGACACTCGACAAACCCACGAGCATTCGATACTCGCCGTCTGGCGTTACCCAGCGAGCCTTCGCCTCATCATAGACACTTACGGCGAACTTGCCGGACTGTACTGTTGTCTGTGCAGTTTGCCCTGCTTCGATGTCAACCTTGGTGAATGCCTGCAGCTCCTTCACGGGCCTCTGGCGACCAGGGGTACCAGCCCCCTCTGGGAACGCCACGTAGAACTGCACGACAACCTTGCCTCTCCTAGACCCAGCATTCACAACCTCAGCGGACACACGAATCGAGTCGTTGGCACTCTTCAAGGCACTAGAACCCAAAACGGCAGCACCGGTCACGGCAAACGTCGTATACGACAGCCCGAAATCAAAGGGGAAGAGAGCCGCCGGGTTCCCGGGGCGATTATGCCGTCGACACCCGACATCCAACCTCTCGTCGTACCGCAGCAGGCTGTTCTCTCCGGCAGGGAAGTTCTCAAACGAAGACCCGTCCTCTACACGCCGCGGCCACGACAGCGGCAGCCTGCCACTGGGGTTGACGACGCCCGCGAGCACCGCCTCCAGCGCATGCTCCGTCTCCTGCCCCGGGAACCACGCCTGCACGACGGCGGCCGAGCGCCGCGGGCGTGCCGGAAAAGTTGACGACGACGGTGCGCCGCGGAGTTCGCGCGCGCCACGGCCTCGACGAGGTCGTACTGCGCCGCCAGCGTGTCGCGGTCGAACCCCTCCGTCTCGGTCTCGTTGGTCGTGCCGACGCAGACGACGGCGTAGTCGGCCGCCGCCGCGGCCTCGGCGGCTTCGGCCCGGCGCGCGGCCACGTCGATTGCCTCATGGAACCGCACGGCGCTGCCTTGAAACATTTTGCCGAAGATTGGTCCTGCGTTGAGGATGGCAGGGTCACACGCCCAGGACTCGAGCGTGATGCCGTACCGGCGCCCCTTTTCGAGCCGCTGGTGCACCCGCTTTTCGAGGTGCCGCTTGAAGAAGTAGAAGGATATTGGGCGCAGTGTGGTCTTCTGTCGACGGTCGAACACGAGCTCGCCTTCAATTTAGAGCTTTGCGCGGCTGGTGCTGATGACAGAGAAGATGTGGTCGCCGGTCGAGGGCGCTACCAGGTCAAACGTGATGCGCGTTGAGAAGTCTTCGTCAAGATATTCGGGCCGCTTTTCCTTGGTCATGTACTCGGCTTGCGGAATGGTCCCTTTGTGGGCGAGATTCGTGCCGACGATGGGTCCGTTGGGCCATTCCAGTTTCACTGGCCTCGACGAGCCAGTCTTGCGGTCGCGAGGGAAGACGATGCTCGGGTCGGCGTGAGGGACAGCTCCGAATACAGGAACGCCGCGGGCCTCGAGGTTCGTGAAACCAAGATTCCGGAAGCCCTGGATAGGTGATATCGCGTGCAGTGCATCAACGCGTGCGCTGCCGCCGCCGCCGAGCACGACAGACCACGAGTGCTGGCCGACCAGGGCTACCGTGGATCCCCTTTTGATGGGTAAAACATCACCTTGGTTCTTCAGCAGAGTGATACCGTCTGCCCCGGATTCTTTGATGAACCCTTCTCTGGCGGCATCTTCAACCGCGCGCTTCGGCGGTTCTTCAGGGTTCTCAAAGCGCCCAAGACGGCGGGCCAAATCGAGCACCCTGATAGCACTTTTGTCAATGACATCTTCTCTGATAGTGAGCCGTCCTTCACAATCTTGGAAACAGATTCGTAGATCCTCCATCTGGGAGGACCTGGCAGCTCAATGTCGACGCCGGCCTCAATGCCTAGGCCGACCGAGTACGTGCCCATTCAGTCCGAGATGAGGAGGGCCTTGAAGCCCTATTCATCTCGAAGAACACCATATACTGATCGAGACGAGTCGGCAACATATGTGCCTTAAACTCGGTTGTAGCTGTGTCAGGGTCAGTCGTATCCAGGCAGGTTCTTGGCGGAGGCCAACACACCTTGTCATGAAAGCCCATGGCTCCGAAGGCTTCTGGACTAGCTGGAACGGCTTCAGGTAGATTTCTCGCAGGGTCTGCTCGTCTACCTCAAATCTCAACTTTGTCCGCTGGTTTTCGGCATCGTTGGCGACAAAGTGTTTTGGTGTCGCACCCACGGTACCTTCAGCCTGTCACCCGCGAACGTATGCCGCCGCAAGGTGTCCCAGAAGCAGGGAGTCCTCGCTATACGTCTCATAGTTGCGCCCACCGAGAGGTAAACGGATGACATTGAGCGTAGAGCCGAGGGCATGGGCAGACTTGGTATGAACTTCCTTGGCTATGGCGGCGCCCACTTTCTCGAGAACTGCCGTGTCGAACGTGCCTCCTAGACAAGTGCCACATGGGAAACGTGCTGCCTTGATGCCGTAGATGTAACTCTCGCCGCGAGTGCCACCTGGGCCATCCGTGAACTGACGGGGATCAGCAGTTGTTCTCTGGCAAGCCGATCGCGTACATGCCTTGATGTAAGGCATAAAAACACCGTCTCTATCGACTGTACCTGTGCGCCACCAGTTTACTTTACCCAATAGGGCTATCTTTTCCTTGAGAATGAGTTCGCAACGATTGAAGCTGAGTCGGCAGCCATATCGGAGAGTTTACCTCTGGGTGCTTTTCTCACAGAGCAACCCCTGTTACTACTGATCCGAGACTTTTGTATTCGACGAATATATCTTAAACATAACTATGTCACTGATACAGAACGACTTCAATGACAAGCTATTGATGATGAAATTCACATCCTCCGAGGTCGGTCTGACAGTCGCCGAAACTCCCTCGATCGGGACTGTGTCTGATTGGCATGGCGCCGACACTTCGGAGGCTCGTTGGCGCGGGCACTCTCACATTGGCCGTCTGCTGACCGCCGGGCAACTCTCCAGTCCGCTCGGGCTGACGGAGAAGCCCCGGAGTTTGGCAAGTCGAGGTACCAATGATCTATGGAGTCTCTTTGAAGTACTTCGTGAGGCTCTTGGACCACAACGAGATGCCGGCAACGTCGCCATTGAATGGCATCACGACGTAACATTTGACATGACGTGCTGATCGTGAGTTACCTCAGCCAACAGCGACTCGAGAGGTTTATATGATAAAACAATAATCCGGTCGAGTTGCACAGGAGATCTTCCATCAATCCTCCCAGGCTGGGTTGGCTGCCTTTCAGCTCTCGACCTATATCTGCCTGCCTCAGAAACGGCATTTCCAAGTCGAACGCCGCACGCCAACACCATGGCCCTCCAGGAAAATGACAAGGAGAAGGCTGTCTCCGACATTGTCGTCGCTGAGACGATTGAGACCATCGACCAGCAGCTCACGCGACTCGCCAAAGAGACGCCGCCCTTCTACAAGAGCCACAGTCTCTTGATCCTCTATATGCTCATCATTCCAGGATGTCTGATGCCTGCTGTGACTCTCGGGTTTAACACCGCCATTATAAACGGTCTCCAAGCTGTACCCGCATGGGATGAATGTAGGTGGCGCCCAAAGGGACCGAAATGACAGACAGGGGACTGGCCACTGGCCAGATTTTGACAAGCCACGCGGCACCATCCTTGGACTTCTCAATGCTGTTATCGGACTTGGTTGCATAGTCGCAACGCCCTTCATTAGTTTCGTCGGTAACCGCTGGGGTCGTCATTTTGGCATCTTCTTTGGCGCTGTCATCATGTTAGTTGGAGGTGTAATCCAAGGTGCTTCTATCAATAGTGAGCCTCGTCGTCAGCGCCTTAATCCTTTCACTAACGAGAGCAGTCGCAATGTTCGTGGTGTCACGCTTCATCATCGGCTTCGGGCTAGTTTTTGCCAACACGTACGCACCAATGTTGATTGGAGAACTCGCTAGCTCAAAGGACTTGCAGGTCATCACCTCGCTGTATCAGACATCCTGGTCTTTCGGTGGCGTGCGTGGACCTTTTCTTCCCCGAGACGTCAGGGCGCAGTCTCGAGACCATTGCTGAGGTATTCGATGGGCCCCTTCTCGTCGATGCGGAGAAGACGCGGTACAACAACGGCCTGCAGGATATCAAGAAGGGCTAGCTAGCTAGCTAGTCGGACGAGACTTATACCAAAGCAGACGAAATGCAGAATTGGGGCGTGGTTGCAATCAATCCGTAATCCAGGTTGGCGTGATCCTAAGCTCCGATATCACCATCGACCAAAATGGAGCTTTATGTCGTGTGCTACAGTCTGCATGACTCGCGGCCAACCTCAACCTCAATCATGCCTCGAAACGCTTGTACATCGTGCCGGTAGGTGGTCGACGATCGACGTCAACACGATACTGGATTCTAACCCTGATCAGCCTGAGCAAAGTGAGATGCCTCTCACAGCGCCCCGGCGACAAGTGTAAGAGATGCACGTCCCGCAACACAGCATGCTCGTACGTCCACGCGCCGCAACACTATCCCTCCCCCTCGTCGGCATCGCCTCAGTCGTGCTACGCCCTTCAGCACGAGACGGTTGGACTGGACATTGGCCGCGGCAGACCAGAGGAGATACTGCGCGAAGCTCAATTTGCACAGTCCCTCCTGCTTCTCTACTTTAGCAACTTTGGCGACGTCCACTTTCTCTTCGACGAAGAGGTGTTCCTACGCCGCTATGCCCTGAGAGAGGTCTCGGAAATGGTGCTTTTCGCCATGATGGCGCTGAGCATTCGATTCTCTGTGGCGCCATTCCGCGAGGCACTGTCGCCGGCCCACCGGGGCGAAATCTTGTTCGAACACGCGAGGAGCCTTGTCCAGGAGGAGTGGGACCGGCCCTCTATCGCCGTGGCGCAGGCATATGTGCTGCTTGCAACATACAAACTGGTGTACGGCGGGGCACGACAGGCGTTTCTCTATCTTGGTGGGTTTGGAAGTACTCTATCCTGTTGACTGGGCTGACGAAAGGCCAGGCTTCGCTGCGAACATGGTCAAAGTCCTTCGCTTGCTAGACACAAGTGCAGAAATTGACCCAGTCCGTCTTGAGTGCAGCCGCCGACTGGCATCGACCGTTGCCCTCATGGATCGGTTTGTGTCGCTCATATTACGCTTCCCACCGCACCTAATAGAGAGAATACCCACAATGATGGCGGACGACGACTTTTGGGCGCTCAAGAGAAGGGAGCCGATTATGCTTTGCCGCAAGACTTCAGTCAGCCAAGAGATTGTCAATCTGTCCGAGCTTCTTGTTGAAGTATCGAGACAGAACAGTAACTTGGCCGAGCTCAGGACCAGCTTTAGGAATCGGTGGGCCGATGAGCCACTTCAACAGTACACCACCACAAATCTCGAATATCATCAACAAAAAGATAGCCTCCGCAGTTTCTTGCACATGCACATATTATACCATCATATCGGCCGATTGCTCTACTTTTCCAATCTCGGGCACGAATGCCACGCCCACGCTCGAGCGACTGCGGATATTGTGGAGTATGCCTGGAGGCAAGGGGATTTTGATATACACAACTACATGGCTGGGCAAATTTTGACCCTTGCTTCCGTCGTTCTTAGTCACGCACTCCTTATCGAGCCTTCTACGGAAGACGAACGACGGAAGGTGTGTATCAGGCAGACTGTCGCACGCGTGAGGCATCACACGCGAATGTTCAATTGGGTGGTGAGGATCCCCGGCTGTGGTCTCGTGAGGACTACGATGATACTGACTGGTGTAGCAACAATGTCTGGACGAATGGGAAGCAAAGACCACGACCTTACAAGTATTTGAGAAAGATGGTCTGCTGGATGAGATCACAATTCTTGGCAGCCAATTCGAGAAGCTTGATTATCGTAATGCTGGTAGGTACTCTGGCTGAACAGCCAATGCTGAATGCTTCATAAAGCTCACGCAACTAGGATATCGTTATGGACCCCCGCACCATCATGTGATCTAATGATGTACATCAGTATCTATCTTTGGGTTGGATTGAGCGGTTACATGGATGTCTTCTGGTAATTTGAATGACGAGGGCACCTCAAGCGCACAAGACAATAGTTTTGTTTCACTCAATATGTTTAAGCCATCATAACTGACATCATCCCGAAGTCCCTGGTATGTATCCCGTTACAAACCCAGTCTCACATCGGCATCGAGATTGCTGGCTGTCACCCAGCCTCAGCTTCTGGGCACCGAAATGGATGGTCGGCTGAGGCGACCGATTGACAGGTTTATCGAAAACTGGGGAAAGACTGGGGAAAACCGTAACAGATGCTCCGCGAACCATGCATGACAGGACACGCAGAAGGATTGATGCGGCTCTGGCCTTGTAGGTAACGTCATTCATCGAGGCAGTAGGCCTCGGATCATATTCATCTTGGTATCAACGCTCGCTAACTCCTCCATTTCCCCTCCCGGTTCCCATTGTAGTTTTCAACATGCAAACGTCATCCGTCTAAGGTCTTGTAGTAGCCGTACTCCGTCCAAATGTATCTTTAACCAACGACCCGGCGCCACAGCTCCTTACGCAGCGCATCCACCATCTGATGTGTCCTCTCGACAGCACCCTTGTTCTCGATGGCCCGGCGGTGCAGGTAGCCCAGGCACTCGGACACGGACCCCCAGGCCATGTACTTGAACGCCTTGGGCACCTCGGCGGCACTCATTGTGCCCTCGCGCGTGCACTTCTCGTAGTTCTGCACGAGCTCGCAGCTCAGCTCGTCCGCCATGCCGACGAGCTGGCCGCACTCAAGGCGCGCCGTCGGCAGGCCGGCGCGCACCCTCTTCATCTGCGTCTTGAGGGCGAGCATGGTGCTCGGCCCGTTGTGCGTGGCCAGGAACAGCGCGGCGGCGGGGAACTTGGCGTCTGGGGCGCAGCCGTCGGGCATGCGCTGCGTCAGGAGCATGTCGGCAATGTCGTCGAACATGGCGTCGGTCTCCTCCTTGGTGTCGTGGATCAGGGAGCGCGTCTCGTGCTCGATGTAGGCGCCGCGCACGAGCTTGATGCCGACAGCCCAGCCTTCAGCCGCGGCGAGCCGGATGTGACGGTCCGTGTTGGCCTTGGACGCCTTGAGGTAAGCCTGGATCGTGTTGAAGACGAGCGGTGCGGAGAGACCGGCATTGTGCTTGCGCATCAGGGCGATGGTCCACTCGTCGACGCCTGGTTGGAGAACCTGTTGCTCGGCGTCGATCCAGAGGTGCGAGCCCTGGGCGGCAGTGGCGTGGCAGATCTCGTCAAGGGCGGATTGAATGGCGGCGGGGATGGGCTTCTGGGCGCGGAGAGCGTCCACAGCGATGGGGCCGGCACCAGTGAGTCTGCAATGATGTTAGTAGTCTTTTCTCGGCGACATAGCAATGGGAAAGAACTTACTTGAGAGCGAGGAAATCTCCCTTTTCGAGCATTGGCAGGGTGGAGAGGGTGCCCTCCTTCCACTTGGTGATCATCTCATAGCACTCCGGCGCGTACTGCTTCTCGCCTTCGGCTTCGATTGCCTTGGCAGCATCGGCACTGAGGACGATCTCCTTGGCGTGGTTCAAGATGATTCCCTGGTACCCAAACTTCTTGAACTCGGCGACTGATCGCGCGACCTCTTGGCGGTTCGTGCCAGCACAGAACTGGTCGTAGATGGTCCATCGCAAGATCTTGTTGAGGATAGGGTTCTTGTCGGGGTTAAGTAGTGGTGATTTAGATTTGACGATGAGATTCATGATGGCTAGTGATGGGCGCATGATCCATTCCGAGGACATGCAGGATGTGAGGAGGAGAGAGCGGATGAGAGTCGTTGTGGGCATGCGTGAAAGCGCCGGTGGTTCGGCGGCTGGTGGCGCGCTCATCAACGCGTGGTGGGACTCTGGTGTGTTGAGCATGTTGCTGATGAATCTCCTAGGCTCATTCTTGTTGAATGCCCTTGATAGGGGAGCGCCGAGGCGCCTTGGTGCAACATATAGCGAAGACATGTTGTGTGTGACAGGTTTGGTGTGGTTATGACGGGAGCATAATGGTGGAGGAGGGTGGGCGCCCAAGGGGTCTTCTATATAGCACGGGTGGAGGCATCATGGTCACGTCAAATTCGTTAGCCTTTTCGGAACTGAAAGATAAGACGGTCTCAGTCTCGTTGTTTCGTTTGTGCTTGTCACACAAACAAATGGCGGCGGGTGGCCGTCACGATCGCACCGATGGGAGCCGATACCAGGACAGAGCGATAGTCGGATCAACGTCCCGACTCTTACGACCCATATGTAGTGGGCTTGATAAGCTCCGATCGGAGCACACTTCCGACCACACGTAACGCCGCGCTGAGACAGCGCTGCAGGGACCCTGCGTCGGGAACCGATGCGCGGCCGAAGGCGAGGGAGGCTCAGACTCAGAGAGTGCTGGATCTGCTGCATTGCTTGGTCTTGTGACACCCACCACGTGGTACGAATGTCCCAATGCCGCCCTCAGAGGCCCCTGTTTGGCCCCAAGTTCTGCGCCTCAAGCTGTCTATCCGCCCCCTGGCATGCGATCTCCCGGTCGCCGTTTTCGGCTGGGGGCTGGGGATGTCTGCCTGAATGAGGGAGGCGACACTTGGAAGCGTCATGTCAGCGGCATCTGCATGATTCTAGCTGCCTATCTGGCCAGGTCCCCGGCAATGCCATCCATGGAGAGGCCGGGATTTGCGGACCTTCCCTTCCTGAGACTACTTTGGCATTCGGGATGATGCGCTTTGTCGCGGCAGGTTCTGGAGCAGAATCCAAAATTGGAGGCATCGTGACCTCGAAAAAAGTGCCGAGCTGGGTGGAGGCATCGGGATCGGAATGCTAGGGCGTGTGCGCCTCCGACCTTTCCCCAGAGTTTACTTAATTGTTTGTCTTTCCCCATTTTAGACAACCCAGGGCCCTCAGTCCAAAGGCCGCGAGCTCCAATCGTAGGACATTCTCGTCCGGCCACCCTGTGGAGGTGGCAATACTACATTTTAGCTGTCAAGCACTTGGCCAGCGAAGATAAGAGTGACGCCATGACGAGACCACCTTGGATGACGAAGAATGCGGCGTCAGCCCTGTTTTAATTATTCGCGACTGCTGCAGAACCCCTATTGACCACGCTGGCTCGGAATGGCACTCCGTGTAGCTTCCTACCACTGCGAACGACTGTCCGAATGGCGAACACGGCTTTCCTAGCCATTCATTCAGATGCCCAAGACGTACTAGAGATCGACCTTATCTTCACCCGCCAAGTCGAAGGAATCCTTAGCCCGAAACCTGGTAGCGTAGGGCTGCATGCAGGCTCAGAGTCCAGGTGGTAACGCCAAGGTTTTGCGCTATCAAGCTTCTTGCTCTCTGATCAGTTACGTGACGTGACGAGTCCAGCTTCGCGCCTGGTACTTCACTCTCGGCTTCATGGTCATGTGTCCGACACACGAATGTAGGCACGAAGCCTTGTTCTAGGTCTGCCAACATCTAGGCTCGTCAAAGTGGCCAATCATTTGTTCGCTGATCCGCCTCACCTGCGACAGCTGTGCATGCTGTGTCCTGATTAGAGGAGCCTTATCATCACCGCTGTTCCATCACCCTGATTGACTGTCTCAGACCTGTTGAGGTGGTGAAGGGGACTGATAGATCGACCAGATACGTTATCTTTAATTGTCCCTTATCTTCTGTCTATGCTCGATCACTTCCCATCACATCCTCACACAGGGCCTAGAATGGGGGGTTGGCGCCGTATTATGAGCTTGGCTGCTATGGAGGTTAACCACAGCCGATCGAGCGCAGATCTGAGGTCGAAGTAGATCTCGCCTTTATCTCCTGAACCTCGCTGCAAGCCTCACCCGCCTGGGTGTTCAGCTCCCAGCTCGCAGCGTTCAGGGCCCCCCCAACACCGTGGATATGTCTGGCTTGCGCCAATGATAGGGGTCTACCACCTGCTGCAGCGCTAATCCCAAACGAACCGTGCTCTGCCGATCTTGTTCAACGAGTGTCCCGTGCTCGCTGAGCGAGGCATCATGCCCAGATCAGACCCTGGATTCTTCTCCTCATCTGCTTCTTGCTTTCGTGCCTCCAACAAACGAAGCTGTATGGCTCCTCGCCGATATCTAACGTTGCAATGAGCGATAAGTGCGCGCCTCTCCCGACGACGCGAAGCCCGCGCGACAAGCCTGGCCCAAAGCGATGGGGTAACCAGCGGGTCGGCGCCGTTCTGGCCATCGCGTCGGTTGCGGCCTTAGTGCTATTCTGCGGTCAGCGGAGTCCTTTGTGCTTGGTAGTAGCCCCTCTGGGTGGTACTGGTTCCCCTGTTTCCCCAGGCCCACGACCTTCTGGGTGGAGTTGGTCGGACGTGAGTTTGTGCCTCCACTGTATGCTGTCCCTTGTGATTGATGCCGTTGTCAGATCGAGCCGAGCCGGACGCTAGAATGGCATGCCTGCTTCGAAGATGGGCAGCATGACTGCGCCAGATTGGACGTGAGTATCCTGCTCTCCTTAATCGACAGCTAGCTATTAGGCTGCTGATCTGGTGAAGGTGCCGATGGACTGGCAAGACCCTCGAAGTGAGCGGAGGGTTGTGTTGGCGATTGCTCGAATACGTGCCACGGATCATACTGATTACCGAGGGCCCGTCATCTTTAATCCTGGTGTAAGTTGGGAGCCCATCTAATCACCTCTCCATGGCTGACCGCACAAGGGTCCTGGCGGTTCAGGAGTGTGGTCATTGCGGAACCACGGCAAACTGCTTCAACAGATTGTTGGCGAGAATCATGTAAGTGGCCTCAAATGCATCGTACCCTTCCAGTATTTTCACACATCCATGCTGAAATGCGCAGGACATCATCAGCTACGATCCTCGCGGTGGTCAGTCAAATCCATGTTCCAATTTTTGCTCAATTCCAGGGGACCTAACATTGTCAGTTGGCGCATCCACACCCCGCCACCAATGCTGGGAAACTCCCGAGCAAGAAAAGTCATGGAATCTCCGCGACCCCGGCGTCTTTGACTCTCATGCCGGCATCATTTCAGATCTCTATGTTCGTGCGACTGCCTACTCCCAGGCCTGCGAGCGCGCCATGAACGACTCGGAACTTCTGCGACATTCTGGCTCCGTCTCTGCCGCCCGGGACCTGCTCGAGATTGTGAACCAGGGATCCCACGACAATCTCAGGTATTGGGGTTTCAGCTACGGAACCATTATCGGTGGCGTTTTCGCTGCCATGTACCCTGACCGCGTAGAGAGGCTGGTCAGCGACGGCAACGTGGACTACGAAGAGTGGTTCAACACGAAGCACCTCAACTTTGTGCACGACACGGAAAAGGTCGTCGAGGCCTTTTACGACTCCTGTCACCAGGCGGGGCCCGCCAAGTGTGCGTTCTACGAGGACACGCCGCAGGGCATCAAGGAACGGCTCGACCGTCTCTTCGCGGCCGTCAAGCAACACCCCGTCATCATCTCGCCCAGCGACGAGGGTCCTGCCGTCCCGAGCTGGTGACGTGGTCGGAGCTCAAGCGTCTCCTCTTCTCGGCGCTGTACCAGCCCCAGGCGCAGTTTGCCGACTTTGCACGCATCGCCGCGGCTCTCGAGAAGGGCGACGCGCGACCATTCTATAAGCACTATCAGCCGGAAAAGCCCTCTTCGGCCCCGATATGCGCTGGCGCGCAGTCTCTCCCTTTGAGCCGCTGCCGGATGTTACGGAGGGGACGTCTGATACCTTTTCCAGCAGTGAGATGCGCGGATCGCAATCTTCATGGGACACAACGCTACAATGGACCAGATCCTAGAGGAAGCGAACCGCGTGCTCGAAATAAGCCCTGCGAGCGGGCTGTCAATGCATTACATTCTATGGTCTGCCTCGGCGAACGGTCAAGCCAAGTGCGATTTCTAAGGTATGTCTTCCAGTCGCAGCATGAGTACATATGGCAGAGCACTAGGCTGATAGATCACAGGTCCCTTCACGGGAAACGAGCATCGCATTCTCTACGTAGCAACATGTCGATACACGACGCCCTCATCAGCGCGCGGAACAACTCGGCTGGGTTCCCGGGCTCCGTGGTGCTGGTGCAGAACTCGTACGGCGTAAGTATGGGCCTTGGTCGCAAACGAGCAGACGTCGATGTTGACGATTCTAGCACACATCGCTTGCGGCGCCTTCGAACTGTACACGATCGTATATCAATACTTACTTTCAGGAGGGGACACTTCCGAGTCCGGGCACGGAATGTGACGAGCCGTTTCTGCCATTCGAGGAGGCGAATTCGCCTTCACCTTGGGTACACCAGCCTCCACTGAGCGTCTCAGGTGTGATTACCTGAAAGAAGGGCTCTCTGGCTTTTGTTTAGCAATGGTGTGGACTTTGTAAGCTGTCCTTCGGCGGAGCCAAGTTGGCGTGGTTCTTGTGCCTATGCCGCTCAGTTTGCCAGGCAATGAATTTGAACTAGGCACCCCAGTGAGCGTTACGGTGTATGAATCACTTCATTAATGACCAAGCATGACTTATGCTATATTTTCGCTCTCGTTCAACAACGAGGAATTGTGGTGTGCCAGTGGAGACTGGGATGGTAGCTGTTGGTTGGCAGAGACAACACGACCGCCGGATGTCGGTGCTCTTGGCGGGTAGCAGCTCCAGTTCGACATCTTTTCCTGCTCACTTAACAAGAAGCTTACCGCTTTCAACATTCACCCAAGGCTCGGCAGAACACGATTTAACGACTGCTAAGGTCCCTCTCCTTCTTTGAACGAGGCAAGCGAATCAAGGGCGACATACCAACGTTGCGAGACAAGCACCGTCCCCGGAACGTTTCCTCCAGCATGGCCGATATCCGCTCGTCCAGTCCAGCATTTGTTTAAGACCAGAAATCTTCAAATGATTTCTTAAGGTCGCTATGCGCGCCAACAAGAAGGGTGCCTCCAATATGACGTATGGCGACTCTTATCTATGCATCGCTTCTAAAGTCTGTCCGCGGTATCGATACATTGACCTCGCCGGGAGCGACAGACGACACACACCATCGCGAAGCACATGCTTGGAAACCACATCATTCTGGACCAGGCTTCAACGATTGAAACGAATTCGCATTTTTCTATCTACGGCTCTGCTATCCATCACGCAGCCATACCGATATCGGCGGAGGGCTGCTTCGACTTTTGGAAGCTCTTCATGGGCTCGAGGCCCCAGCGGCCAAACATGGCGTTGTCCTCATCCCAGCCGTTACAGTCGGTGGTCAGCATCTTCTCGCCGGTGAAGATGGCATTGGCGCCAGCCATGAAACACATGGCCTGCTGCTCCTCAGACATGGTCTTGCGGCCAGCAGCGATGCGAATGATGGTAGCGGGCATGAGGATGCGGGCGGTAGAGATGGTCCTCAGCATGGCGGTGAACTTGACAGGCTCGCGGTCACCGAGAGGCGTGCCCTTGATGGGCACGAGAGCGTTGACGGGGAAGCTCTCAGGGTGGCTCGGCAGCGTGGAGACGGTGTGAAGCAGGCCGACACGGTCCTCGGAGGTCTCGCCGAGGCCGAGAATGCCGCCAGAACAGACGCTGATGCCGGCGTCGCGCACGTGGGACAGCGTCTGCAGGCGCTCGTCGTAGGTGCGCGTCGAGATGACGGACGGGTAGAACTCGCGGCTCGTGTCGACGTTGTGGTTGTAGGCCGTCAGGCCGGCCGTCTTGAGCTCGCGCGCCTGCTCGGCGTCGATCATGCCCAGCGTCACGCACACCTCCATGCCCATGCCCTTGACGCCCTCGACCATCGACTTGATGTTGCGCAGGCTGTTCTTGCGACCGCGCATGTCGCGCCACGCCGCGCCCATGCAGAAACGCGTGCTGCCGTTGGCCTTGGCCTTGGCCGCCGCCGCGAGCACAGATTCGACAGTCTCGACACGCTTGGCCTCGAGCTTGGTCTCCTTCTGGTATCGTGTCGACTGCGCGCAGTACGAGCAGTCCTCGCTGCAGCCGCCAACCTTGATGTTCATGAGGGTGCAGAGCTGCACCTCGGCGGGGTTGTGGAAGCGTCGATGGACAGAGCCCTGGCAACGGTCAGTTAGTCGGCGGTTGAATCAAGGCTGGTGCATTGGCAAACGTACCGCTTGGTAGGCGAGGTCCATGAGGGGCTGGTAGTAGATGGCCGAGATCTCCTCCCGCGTCCAGGTGTTCCTGGGTTCCGTCGCCGCCAGGGCGTCGCGGAAGATGCGCTGCGCGTCATGTTTTGTCGTTGCGGTGGTGTTGTGACTCGTGGCGGCCGAGGAAGGGGGAGGGGTTTGCGGCAGAGGGATGTCCTCAACAACGGCGGCAGCAGCGTGCATCTGTCTGTGCCATGCTCTCGAGGCGTGTGCTCTGGGCGTATGAACAGCCTGGAGACGCAGAGCGCCCAGGCTGCGTGAGATGCTGCTGCTGGTCCTCATGATGAATTGACCGTTGTCGATACGTCTACAGAGCTTTGGGCCAGAGTGTTAGGAAAGCAGACGAAATGGGCCGTTTCGGTAACGGCCCTCGAGTCTCAAAATGACTCCCCGCTCTACGAGCTGCTGCAGGTTCACAAGCCAAGCGGCTAATGGCGGGAGATGCCACAGACGAGGGGCAGACAGGGGGCGTGGACATTGACCCTTCAGCTGAGGCACAAGGCTACAAGGGTTGAGCTTCGTCTCTCGGGCATAAGACCCACGACATTGCCAATTGCCGGACTACCATTGGAACCTACCCCTCATCGCCTGTTGTTCTGGGGCTCCTCAACAGTTCGTTGGTGGATTGGTGGGTGAGCATGTTTATGTTGTTGATCCGCATGCTTAGCAGACGAGATCGTGCGACGCCATGCATGAGACCATTCCGAAAGCGCAGACGTGCCGAGAGTGCGCTGTTTTGACTTGCCCTCTGTGACCCTGTCTCGCCTCTCGCTGTTGCGGTGCGCATCTCTTCCGTGCAAGCAAACCATCCTTATCGCGCTCTGCCACCATAGAGCAGTGTCTGGGATTAAACCTTCCTCTCAACGAGCTTCCAGATCAAGCCACCCTAACAGCCGAGCCGAAGGCCCGAATCACACCTTAGCTTTAACCCTAACCCTTGGTCGAGGCCATCGAAATGTTCACTGTTCTTTCTGACGCCGCTGTCAAGGCCCTTTTCGACGCCTTTACTCCCGAGGATGTGTCCTACATGTCCGCCGTCCTCCGGGAGGCCTTTCGGGCCTACTCCCGCGACAACGAGGCCGAACACCAGCCCCACCGCGCCGCCGTCACTCGGCCTAACGGCCAAACGTCCCTCTTCATGCCCGCCACCACCCCCGACGGGCTCTCCGTCAAGATTGTTGGCGTACCTCCTCCCAGATCTGCTGGCGCTGGTGCCAGCGGACCCCCGTCGGCCCTGCGCTGCGTGCTAACCATCTGTGACGCCGAGGGCCGTGGCGTCGGCGTCATTAATGCCGAGGCCTTTACCGCCTTTCGCACGTCCCTCGGCTCGATCCTGCTGTACCAACGCCGACGGAGAACAGCTCGCATCGTTGCCTTTGGCGCCGGCAAGCAGGCGCTTTGGCATTTGCGACTGGCGCTGCTGCTTCGGGGTGCTGATATTGAGAGCGTCGCCGTCGTCAACCGATCGAAAGGTCGCGCAGAAGAGATGATCATGCAGTTGAAGGAGATGGGAGGAGGAACCCAATATGCTGATCACGTTCAGTTCATTGCCATCGAAGCGGATCCTGAAGCGACGGCAGAAGCGCCTGAACTGAAGGACGCGGTCGTTGGTGCCGACGTCATATTTTGTACAACGCCTTCCAAGGTCGAGCTCTTCCCTGCCGAGTGGCTCACTTCCGGAGAGGGCCGCGCGAAGAAGCGCTACATTGCGGCCATTGGATCGTACAAGCTCGACATGAAGGAAATCCCGCCTGCGTTTCTGCGAGCCATGACTGAGACGGATCTGGGTGGGTTGCTCGTCGTCGACAGTCGCGAGGCTTGCTATCTTGAGGCGGGCGAAATTGTCGAGGCAGAGGTACCAGCTGAGAGGATCATGGAGATAGGTCAGATTGTACATGTCCAGCAAGCGGGCGACCAGCGTATAGTGGAGACGCTGTCACAAAAGCTGGAGGATGGACTAGTCGTCTACAAGAGCGTTGGCGTCGGCATCATGGATCTCGCTCTGGGCAAGGCCCTGCTCGAGCTGGCTGAGAAGCACGACGTGGGAGTCCAGGTCCCAGACTTCTAGGCCTTTACTAGACTGCAAGGGTTCCTTGAGATTCTTTCCTCGTGAACGTACAAGTCTCACAGATCATGAGACATCGCAACGCCAGAAAAAGAGAATGTTCTGCTCGAGCAGCATCTCGTTCTCTCCAGCGCATCAGACAGGCTGAGCAGATGAGCAATTTACTGCATTATACTCTACTCATCGACATGCCCATACGGGCTGAACATGCTCTCGGCGCCCAATTGCTCCGCCAGGTCGAGCATCTCCCGCGGTGACAGCCCAATCATGCAGTCCGCCATGAACATGTCCCACCCAGCCTCATCCGCCTCGTCGTGCGTCTGCGCCGCCTCCTGCTCATCATGCTCCACCGCTGCTGCCATGGGCTCCTTGGTAAAATCCCCGACGTTTCCAGTCGGGCTCAACACGGCAGTGACCATCTCAAGTTGGCTCAGCTCGAGCTTCCTCAGCGGCGCGACTATACTGCCCTTGGAGATCATCTTGTCGAGAACGCTGCGTATGTTCTCGGTCCAGTTGTTATCCTGGATGAGCGCCGGCGTGATGGCGCGGATGAGGTAGAGGATGAAGGCGGAGGAGAAGGCATCCTCGAGCTGAAAGGGGAGGAAGGCCTCGAGGAGGTCCTCATCGCCAATAACGCGCAGCGTGTGCAGCACCGTTTGAGCCGAATCGACGCATGACTGCATCAGCGAGGCCACGGGCGGCGCGAGTGCTATGGCTTGCGAGTTGGGCGTGTCTTTTTGCTCAATGTGCATGTGCAGGGCGCACATGACGAGGGGCCGCGTCGTGAGGACGACGCACTATTGTTTGCGTCAGTATGCTTGTTTTTCCAACCCGCGCGCACAAGCGATGAAGCAAACAGGGAGAGGGGCGTACATAGTGGTAAGAGAGGATGAGACGAAGGGCGATGCGTGAGGTTTTGCTGATGGTGCCCTGGAAGTGTGTGTTGAGGTGGTGGTTCAGGTCTTTCGACAACTGAGCCAGGTCTCTCAGGATCGACTTCGTGTTCCTCACAAGCGACCCGTCAAACTGCTTGCCGGCGCCGTAGACCGCTGCATTTCATATTCTTAGCAAAATTTTCAACAGGCAGATAGTTGATGAGGCCTCGACTCACTGGTCAAGATGCGCGCCATGAGCCGCGAAAGCCGCACTTGCAGCCCCATGTTCAGCATGTCAATGGACGAGAACATTTCGGACGGCGACCTGACGGTGATGTCCTCGTCGCGGATAGAGCTCGGCGCGCCGATCAGGGCTGAGAACTCCCTGTCGAGCTGGTAGACGACCCAGAAGACGACGTTGCACTGCTGCGAGTAGGCCTCGCCGACGACATCTTCGGGCATGTGTCGGTGCATGCCCTCGATGATGCAGATGCGCAGCGCCTGGCCGATCTAGAGTAGTGTCAGCCACGCTACGGGCGAACGTTGTCCAAACTTCCATGGTGCAGAGACTCACGTGCTGAAACGCGGCAAGCCGCATGTCGACTGACTGCAAATACACAGCGGCGAGGGCCAGCGCCTGAATGCCCGAGATCTGATCAGAGTCGAGCCCCGACAGGTCTGGCAGCATGCCCATAGCCCTGACAGCATACTGATACCCAGCCGGGCCCTCGGGTGAGCTCTGGTTGACGATGAAGGCCTTGCCGTACGCCAGTACGAACAAGTACTGCGCAAACCAGCTCCTACACGCTGAAGCCTTGACGACAGGGTTTTCATAGAACTCGTGCAGGTTCCTCAGGAACGTCGGCTCGTCGATGATGTAGAAGACGAGGCCTAGGTAAAACTTGACAGTATTGAAAAGAAACAGGGCGTAGTCGAGAGGCGGAAGGTTGGAGACATCGGGTGTCTCGTCGAGGGCGACAGGTCGCCAGCGAAGCCGCAAGGCTTTACCGTCGAGATGCCAGGGGTCCGGCGCCAATGTGCCCTCGGGGATGCGCTTCCCGATGAGGGCGAGGACGCGGCGGCAGAGGGCCCAGGTTGATGAGGGGCCCATGTACCAATATCGGCCCTCGACCTTGGCGAAAGTGTAGTCATTGTCAACGAGGGGGTTCTGCCAAAAATTGTGGTTCACTGGATGAGTCGGCGACGAGGCGCGGGTGTGGTTGTCTTCATCTTCGTGCTCGGGACGCTGGTCGTCATTGTGCTGGTGTGGGTGCTGATTGTACTGAGTTTGTTGGCGTGCAGGCTGCCGCCGCTCATCAGCATGCCTTGTGAGCCTGTCGAGCTGCCGCCGGGGACTTGGGGGGCGATAGCTCGAGGATGCTGCATAGGTTAGACCATTTTGATACTTCAATCACAAGACATCCCCAACATGTGCTCAGGATAAGGCAATGCTGGAACGTACCATGGCGTTGAGGTGGTACATAATGGTCAGTGTAAGATGTCCGACTAGGACTCTCACTCAAATGAGTTGAGATAGTCCTTGCTGCAGGGCTGGTCGTAGGAACTTGGCTCGGCGTCGGCAATTGGCCGTTTCTACTTTGCAAGTCTCGGAGGTAGCTGTCGAGAGAACCATAGTAAGTTCCAGGATCCATAGCACCAGGACAGGCGAGACTAAGCGACAAAAAGAGCAAGAGGCAAAGAAACGCAAATGTGTGCGTCGAGCAAATACTAACCTCTCCGACACGGACACCCGCTTGGCTTCTGGTGCAAACTGGCAGATCTTTTTCGTGCGGGTACATCGGGCGCAAGGTTCGGTGCCGGAGCACTTAACCTTCATCAATCGGCATCGCTCGCAGCTGTAAACGATGGCATCATCAGTTCCGCTCGGTGATCCGTGGGGTTATGGATCGATCAACACGGTTTTGCGACGATTGGCCGGAATCCGTGTCATGAACTCAAGCCTTAAAACCTGAGTCTCCAACTTGAGGCAGGACTCGAAGACAGGATATGGTACCAATGGGAGAGAACCGAACTCACGCCTGTAAAACCTTCTTAGTCACTTTATGCTGCTCCTGATGCAGGATTGGCATTTTTGCTGGGCTCGGCTCGTGCCAGGCCTTGTTCCTTTTTTTTTCCCTCTTGTCTTCGCTGCAGAGTCGGAGTTCGGGATGGGTGGCACGTTGTCGGAGGGCCGAATGGGGAACCGCTTCCAGTGCAAAATGTGACAGGTCGGGGTGGGCTTCCGACTCTTTATTATGGTCGGTGTCGGTCTACGAGGGGTCTCGTTCGGGAGGCATGGAACCAAATGACAGATTCATTTGTTCATGGCGACACGCCTTCTGAGTCTGACTCGGTCGCGCTCGGTCTACCCCGCATCCATCGTGATGTGTGCACAATGCGCTGGCTGCCGCGTGCGTCTTTCACTGGGGATGTTCGACCTGGTAACGCCTTTTCCCATTCCGAGCATCGGAGAGCTTATCTGTCGGAGGCTTGCGCCGAGTCTGTCGAGCTGGGGCACCCTATCTAGGTCAAGGTAGGGGTCTACTGCTTTAGCTCAATGAAGCGAGGCGGCAGTTCTTTTTTTTTTTTTTCTTGACAGCTGACCTTTTGGCATGTCATAGAAATGCATCCATGACTGTTTTCTAGAACAATGCATGGTGGGCGTCGAGCACGCCCCGACGAATTACCCCGGACGCTTTACTCCTTGAATTAGATTACCCGCTATCATCGAGGTGCTGTTAGGTGATAAAATGTAGATCAGACTTCCCGGAACCCCCACCCCCACCTAGACTTCCCATTCCTTCAGCTATTTCGGCGTAGTTCTGGTCTGCCGATACGAATATTTGGTCTGCCAAAGTTCCTGCTGTCTTCTACGAAGGACCACTCCATCCGCATTTCCCCTTTTTCTCACAGAGCTGTGGTCCCCATATAGCCTGACAATACCACCAGCAGCGTCGCTATTCGTGCACCCACGTGCTGAAGTCTCTCCTGCTCAGGACCACAGCCCAGAAATGGAGATCACAATCGAACTGATGAATAAATGGCATCACGGCAATGGAGTTGGCAGAATGGTCGTCACTTTAACATCACCTGTTGCAAAAACTTCCAACGAATGAGCACGAAGTCTGGATGTTTGGCGGCCAAGACGTGGCCAATGATGACAATCTGGGGTGCGCCTCTAACAGGACGACGTACGCCGAATCGCTGTGACACCATGACTTTAACCCGACTGCTCCGAAATCTAGACGCAAATCCACCGAAAATTGGAAGCACGGGAATAGAAAATGTCGCCGAGGTTACAAGCGATGGGACCATCATGATTCGCAATAAATAATGGTGTTCATTAGTGCAATGCAAGATGGCAGGTCACGATATGACTAGCCGCGTACATTGCATCTGAGCCATAAAATAAGGTGGAAGAAGTCTGTCCTGCGGGACTTGCCAAAAACAATATTCTTTGCTTTCGTTTTGTACCGCAAGACATGATGACTGTGTTCTTCTTCATGAGATCGAACATCGTGCTGAATCACATCCTCTTTCCAGCTTGCCCTAGAGGTTGGCATAAACCTGGCTTTCAAGCTTCGCGATAATTGAGACGATCCTTCTGAATTTGACTGAGAGGCCGCTTAAAGCTGTCTCGTAAAAGATTCGGATCGTGGCCTAGCTATGTGAGTTTACTGCACCTGTGTAAAGAGAAAGGCCCAGGTGAGCCCGGATTTGACAAATGCGCTGAAGCGAGTAGTTGGCCGCCAACTTGGAACTTCCTTCAGAAAAATAGACGTTTTGCATGAAATCGAGCCTCTCCCATGGGAAGGTTGCCTCCAAGAACTGGGGGGCATTCAATATTAACCGATGGGAAGACTAGATACTTCACGCAAACAGCAACACGTAGGGCACACAATGGGAGTCAAGCTGCATTACTCCTTCGAAGAAGAGCTCTCCAATTCAATCTTTCATATCCAAATTGGAGTGCTTTTCATGCGGCCAGAGAAGTAGGTCCTCGTTTCTCCATGATCAGAAACATCAAACTTTCTGTCCAACGCCTTCTCTCACGCATTTCGCCTCTGACGACTGTACCTAGCACGGCCGACTATTATGCTGGATATCAGGGCCAAATGACGGCAAAGTAGTCTCCCAGATATGCTAGGGATCCCTCGCCAATGATAAAATCGATCAAGACGGGGTCCGGGTTTTCATCGGTTCTATTTACAAGTAGTAGTACATCCATTCACGCATAATTCTGGTTCCGGCTCCGAGCATTAGGATGAGAAGACGTTCGACTAGCAAGAATTTTTCTTCGAATGCTTTTGGCTAAAAGCTTTGTCTATACTTCTTAGACAACTGGGATCATGATGGAGGTTCACAACATGATGCATGGGAATAAAGGTGAGGCCTTACATCTCGAGTCACCACAGTTGTCTGTTTTTGACGCGTAGATCGATACTCCAGGCCCTAGAGACGCCGGATGTATGGCTTTTAATTGAGAGAGCGCATGGAATGCTGGCTTATGACGGTGGTGCAACTTGGTATCCGGTCCTTATCTTCAAAGTCTCTCAGAGTAAGCCGCGATGAACCATTGCAATTGTCGCAAGACTCGCGGGTGACATATTCAAGAAACCAAAATTGTGTGATACGTAGAAAACTAGGTAAAAAAAAAGGTTGACTGGTTTTATTGCCAAGTATCGACGCTCACCTGGTTGGTTGGCAGGAGTACAGCAAGACTAGGAACATTGCTTTCCAAGCAATTCCCAATCTCACCCGGCGCATCTGGAGCTCTCGGTTGCATACGTGAAATGTCCAAGGAAGAAGTCATGCATGCGTGTATACTCGTATCATCCTGAAAAGATCTCTGGTTACATTAGCACGTTTGCTTGTGTCAATGGAGGGATGGCAATATCAGCTCGTTGAGAAATCTTTTCCAAAGGTATACGGTGGATCTTATTCCACATCTCGAGAGCCCATGGAAGGGGAGTAAGCCTGCGTAAAAGGCGGATGGGGCTGGCTTGATTGAGCAGCCGCTTTCCCCTTGCTACCGAATAGCAAGCGTATTCCCGAGTTTTGCTACAGCTGACAGATAACTGGTCCTTGGATATAGACAAGACGTGATGCTTTCTTCTTATGAATATGGAACTTAAGGATGGAAGTAAGGATGACTTACCATATAATTTTTTGAGATCAGTGAATAGTTCTGATAGTTTGGCATTGAGAGCATAAAAATGGGTGCTCCTTGAAACTCTTGGTGATTGCTGTAGGCATAAGCTCGCGATCAGACTTTTTGAATAATGGTTGGAGCCCAAACCTAATTCTTTGACTTGAGGATCATGTATAGAATTCTTCATAGGATGCAATATGAACTGGCTTTGTAAGTCTTATTTTGAGACGTGGACGAGAGTTATGTCTTTTGAAGCATGAAGAACGACAGAGGGCTATTGCCAGGACCCTCGCTCAACAATAATAAAACTGGGGGATACCGGCTGTTGGGCAAGGGATTACAATGCAGAAGGGAGGACTGAGCTATACGAGGGACTACATTATGTATAAGAAGGCTCACCGCTACATAGGTAGTCTTAGAAGAAGGGTATCGGTTATTCTACTTGATCAGAGACCTCCAAGAGACCAACAGTTATTATCCTTCACTCGTCGCAAGAACTCCTTGACAGGGGTCACCCCCCCCTTCCCCCCCCCTTGTTTCTATCTGATGTTCTGACATTACACGCCCTGCCAGAGCGTGCTTTGAGCGGAGTGAAAAGGTCTTCCACACTAGTTCCGCAGGCAATAGGTATGGGGGTAGAACACACCTGAAATTTGGCTCTGCGCAGTCCTCATACACACGTTCTCGTAGTTCTTGGCCCCTAACCTGCCCCTTGTTCTGTGACTCCGCGGGGGCCTCCTGGTACAATACAATCGCTAGCCGAGTGATTAATCTGCAAGATGTCTCGTGGTTGTATCTTCATCCTCACCTGCAAGTCGGGTGATCAATTAGAGTTCCGTCTCCTGGATGAATTGCGAGAGAAGAATAGCGAAGCAACCTGTCTTTACGAATGAAGCTACAGAGTAAAGCCTCCCCATAGCGCTGGCCCAAGCCTTTGACCACAAGGTTGCCCTGTCGGCTATTTATCTCTGATCTCGATACTCCAGTCGTCGCTTGACCTCTCCAACAGCCTCCCTGAAGAGCAGCATGGCATAAAAGTTGTGCAGAGGGGCCACGAAGTCAGGCATTGGGAGCTTGCCACCATTTGGGTTGCAGCTGATGTGTGCGTATCTGACGCGGGCTTTTTCAGAGTGTCCTTTGGTTCTGAGGATACTGAATTGATGAGTGCCGCTAAAGTTACCCTGACTTGAGCCGAACACGAAATCAACACTACTCTCCGTCTCCACTTGATCGGTGGTACTATCCCCTGGGCGGTGGATTTGACTATCGCTTATCTGGAAGGCGCCGAAGAGAACGGTGGTCACGGGCAGCAGCTCGTCACCGGCTAGTTGGCTGACATGCCACACGGGCCATACGGAGGCATTACTCTTGAGACCTGAGCCTTGTCAGCAGTGTTGATGTGATGACCGCTCTAAGGGTCAGGGTCTCGGGGAGACTAACTGGGATAGTTCAAGAGGTTGAGCTTGGCAATCCTTAGCACGGCCCGCTCAGGGGCAAAGACCATTCCGCCAAAGAAACCCCGGACGAAAGCCGCAAGAAGCACTTGATCGGCCAGATCTCTGGCATATTCCGGGATCGACACGTCCATGTGACGGCAGTCATGTAGCGCCGGATGACCATTCGGGTTGACATGCTGGGTGACGGTAATGGATTGTAGGAAGGACGCGGGATTAACGTCGACTTCAGTGATATTCCGTCGCGGGGCGGCAGAGATTCTCGCGTAGACTTGTAAGATATGCTTGGCTGCGATGATGGTAGGCAAGGCTATTGCTGCCGCCGCAGCAAGCTTTATCGGGGTGACCTGAGTGTCCATGGATAGAACTGGTGCTATGACTGGTGGGGCGATGTTCATTCGTGGACCTGACAGTACGATGTGTCTTGGATTGGACTGCCATGATATTTATGCGGTGTTTACACCTTGTCATTTCTCGATTCCTCGCTTGACGACGGATGCCGAGTTCTGTCACTTGAGCATAAGAACCGGGCTCAGCCAGTTCATCGTTCCGGCTTCGCCCGCCGAATCAGCCACAGTCGCCGTAAGAAGACACTTGGCAGCGCTTTTGCCAATGGCAATAGCCAACGCAGGCAGAAAAGAGTCATCGCTGTGTGTGTTCGAGTGAGCGGGCATTGAGCGACATTTCGTAATGGTCCGACAAATCCTCTTGCAGACCCCATGTTGAAGAGGTCAGGAGACTGAAGGACACATACGCAAGTCGTTCGCCAGCCGCCGGACAGACTCGGGACGACCCACTTGAGGCTGATCGAGTACCTCATGACAGAGAGATTTGACAAGGATCCTGACTGTGCCCTACTGCAAGAATATGATATCATAGGGCTCGTAAGGTAGTGAGATCAGACGACTGAATGGGGGAATCCTTAGGCTGGGGGCGCGCTCGATGCAGTGCAGCGGCCGGCCGGTAGTTGGGAGGAGGGGAAGGAGGGTGGCCGAGAGCGCTTGAATCATGCCGATTGCCTGGGCGGGCAGTCGCCGTTTGGGAGGCTATCGAGGTGCCGGAGCTAGGACGAATGGAAAAGGTCATTCGCGACACTAAACAGTCGTGAATTGAGCGAGGATTCGCAGCGGTTGCCGAGTAAGGTATAGCTACCATGGCGTTGGATACGTCGACAAAGGCATGGGAAGAGGGCTAAGACACTGGTGATGGCCTCAGGGAACAGGAAAACCAACGGCAGGCCCGTAATTCTGGCTTCCAGTCATACCTGGCGTCCGAGCGCGGTAGAAGCCGCCACCCTTCCTGCTGGGTCAAGAACGATCGACAAAGCTCCTCCTCAGCCTGTCCTTTGCCCCACTCTCCTCGACTCAAGCCTGCCCGGCCAAGCAGACCAAGCACCAGACGAAGAAGGACCCAAGGGCCCCAAGACCCACACTGCGACTGACCAGGCAGGTTCGTTCGCTCGTGGCCCTGCACCTCCGCAGGTGTCCGTGTTCCGCAACTTCCACCCTCTCGTTCAGCACCAGCACCAGCACCAGCACCAGCACCAGCAGCTCCTCCACACCATCTCACACCCAGTGCGTTCCTCCCCGGACGGCTGGCTACCGGACGACCTG